>NC_091140.1:14666120-15038620 GCF_041381155.1 Argopecten irradians | reverse complement strand
ACTGCACGTATAGTATACAGGTATAGCGCATGTACATGTACTGTGTATACGAATTCACCTGACCGAGCAAAATTTAGGTGTAAACTAAACAAATCTTAGTAAAAAATCGATTAATTTAGAGATGAAATAATATTGAAATTGTCTTCAAAGTCAAAGAAAAGAAAAATGAATTGAAAAAGAAAAGAAAAAGTCTACGACACCTGGTATTCCCAGGCGGTCACCCATCCAAGTACTAACCAGGCTCGACGTTGCTTAACTTCGGTGATCGGACGAGAACCGGTGTTTTCAACGTGATATGGCCGTAGACATCAGACAGCTAAAACTTTCCGTACTCATACCTATGCTCCTACACGAGCACATCCGGCGTACGTCCGCGCGGCAATAACAGCACCCTGTCGCACCCTGTACAGTGGACAGCGGCCGACTGATTAGATTGCTGTGATTTCTATTAATACCGTAGCCAATCAAACTATTAAAGAGTATCGATAATGAAGCTGAGCCGTCAAAGGTAAACTGTCCGGTCCCAAACCGCCCTAGCTACACTGCACGTATAGTATACAGGTATAGCGCATGTACATGTACTGTGTATACGAATTCACCTGACCGAGCAAAATTTAGGTGTAAACTAAACAAATCTTAGTAAAAAATCGATTAATTTAGAGATGAAATAATATTGAAATTGTCTTCAAAGTCAAAGAAAAGAAAAATGAATTGAAAAAGAAAAGAAAAAAGTCTACGACACCTGGTATTCCCAGGCGGTCACCCATCTTGTACAAATCAGGCAAAACACAATATGCACAACAAGGTCCCTAGGACGAAACCTACATATGTAATTTGAGAAAGATCCCTTCTGTACTTTCTCAGAAATGGCGGTAAAAAACTTTAACTATCAAAATCTAAGATGGCCGTCTGTTGGCCATCTTGATAACCGATCGGTCTCAAATTGCAATATGCAAAACTAGGGTCCTAGGGAACAAACATATGAAATTTGAGAAAGATCCATTCAGTACTTTCTGAGAAATAGCTGTAACAAACTTTAATTATCAAAATCCAAGATGGCCGTCTGTCAGCCATCTTGTTGACCGATCGGTCCCAAAATGCAATATGCACAACTAGGGTCCTAGGGGAACCTACATATGAAATTTGAGAAAGATCCCTTCAGTACTTTCTGAGAAATAGCGGTAACAAACTTTAACTATTAAAATCCAAGATGGCCGCCTGTCGGCCATCTTGTTGACCGATCGGTCCCAAAATGCAATATGCACAACTAGGGTCCTAGGGGAACCTACATATGAAATTTGAAAAAGATCCCTTTAGTACTTTCTGAGAAATAGCGGTAACAAGAATTGTTAACGGACGGACGGACCACGGACGAAAGGCGATTTGAATAGCCCACCATCTGATGATGGTGGCCTAATAAACGGGCTCTAACACCAGTTACGCATTGATACTATAATATATACAAACATATACTGTTGGTAAAATATCGTGCCAGGTCCCTGTGTTTAAAATCATCTCAATCATTCTAAGTCCTAATATTTTTTCCATTGAGAGACACCAGGACCCCCAAAAAACAAAATCTCGGGCCTTTGCGCTCTCAAAATTTCGATTTTTATTTGCCACAGTCATTTCCACAGTTACAGAACAAAAGAACCTGTTTTACAAGAACAAAGATTTTTATTTCAGCAAAATATTAGAGTATAATAAAGAAGAATTCCTTGATTGTATAAATGACTAGTGATAACTTACCATGATAGACAATAAAATATTAGTTAATATTATAACATCACAAATGTAGCTTGAAAGAATATAAGGATTTGAAGTATATGGATATCAATGTTTTCATGCTATCAAAGAAAGGTATTCAAGTTGCATTTGTTACATATTGCATTTTGTAGGATTTCAGATTTTTTTTGGCAATTTGAAGAATAAGATTAGATAATAATTATATGTGTGACAATTTAAGCATACAAAGCTTTAAAATATTTATCATTTGTCATTGATCTAAGCATTAGCTAGACATTTAAAAAAAAATTAAATAGCCTAATACTGAAAGAGGCAACTCACTCAGGCTAATTCTTTTATATAACCAAGAAGTAAAATATGGCATAAATGTATTGTTCTACACTTCTTATGAAACATATAACGTAAAACACTGACAAATTCCACGACATTGTTAAGTATTTTAATTAATATCGTTGAAATATCAAATCGTTGATCAATACGATTAAGCAGGTACAATATGGACGCTATACCCATACCCGAGCCAAAGTCACACACGTAAAACAAATGAACTGCATAGCCACCAAGGAGGTGATAGAATGATTTTAGGTAAGACAATACACCTGATAAGGTAAACACACTACTGTCAGAGCGATTTGAGGAGTTCTAGACAAAAGTTGCATTACTCTCCGAGCAAGGGACAGGGTTCGGCATACAAGAAGTTTGACCACAGTGTGTAATGGCGGACAGCGAGCGAGTTTGAACATTTCACACGGATGTCGCCGCCGTGGGCTTTTTAGGCATATCACAGTAAAACCGACTGATCTAATTTCCGTTAGAACTGGTTTTTTCCGATATATGTACAAATTTTAATGTTCTCTTAGACTGAATTGTCCCTTTAACAAATATACATGATATAACTTTACAGTACTGTGCTATGTAGTTAGTACAGATTATACATGCATCTAAAAAAAATCCTCAACAATACCAAATTTATATTTATAGACACATAACGAAGAAAAAATATCTCTCTGGTAAATTCATACAGTGTTAAATAAAGCTTTCTACGTGTATTTGGAGATATTTGATCTTTTTTTTAATCATCTAACCAACTTAACTTTTTCCTAAGAATTACTGTTATACAAACTACATTTAAACCTTGAAGATCTATAAAAGATTTCAACACAACAGTTCTATGAACCTTTTTACCACAAAAGTTCTAATGAAAAAATATCTTTTTAATAATACATTTTATAATGGCTTTCTATTAAGGGATAGTATTTAGATCTAGGTTAGAATGTCAACAACTTGCAAAACTTGTATTATGTATAAGCTTTTTAAACTGTAAACTTTGATTAAATTCATTAGGACAACTAATTCATTATCACATGTAACAATGTTATAAAACAATGAAAAAATGTCATGTTCATGAGCTATATGGTATAAGTAAAATAACATCACTTTTTTTGCCTAACTAGACAATTTTAATTCCTTAATTTATCAATACCAATATTCTAAATCTTTGGCTTATTTGTAGGTTCTGTAAACATATAAACTAGTCTAGAACATGTAAAATTAAAGCTCTGCTAGATTGGAACATCCCTGGAGATATCTCACTGTCTTGATGAAACAAGTTGATTTGCCAAGTCAACTAGGTTGTCTCCCCTGGCTGTTTTGCTGATCCACTCTTTGGGTACACCTTCAAGTCCATTTACAGCCCCGAGAGTAGCCCCAACAAATCCACACCTGCTACAGTTACAGCCACCAGGGACCGTCGTCATGACAACGGTGTCTCGGAAATCTCCATTAGAGTTGAGCAGACAGTGGACAGAGTTGGTGAAATTACCAGGGACTCCTATAGAAAAATGGAATTAATCCATTACATAAAACAGATTGGAACTTACCACATGTACAGCTAAACTTCACAATGGTGAACCCTTATAACTCCACACTCCTGATTAACAAGTAGTATTTAAAGGCACACTATACGTAACTATCAGCAAATATTCAAGTTAAACTCAACTCCGATATTGTTCGTATTTGTAGATGTTGAAATTAAGATGTATTAAAGAATAGTTATAATGGTTTTTTTAATAACTTTGGTACAGCAGTTGTTGAAAGTCGATGCATGCAAACATGCCTTCATTTTAAACTGGTCGCCATAGAAGTTATGATTATTGCCACATGGAAGTCGGAAAGTTCAAAGGTTACAGTAGTCACATGACATTCTCGGCAACGATGTTACAATGTCGGCTAACTTCGGCTTGTTTGACTAAGTGGGACCCACCTAGCGATGTTTAATATTTATCAAATTTTTATCAAAATATTCCTAATCATAATCGCTCATCTTGACTTCGATTTAGTCTTGTCTCTGCATGATTTACAACAGGATTTTTTTTTCCAACATTCTTCTAAATCATGAAAAAATAAGAAAGATACGGATATTGGGTTTTTAAGATACAGTGTATGCTTATCTAAACCGGAGGTCTGTGGGACCAGCATTTTCAGCCAGGTATAGGCAAGTTCTGAATAATATATGAGGGTTTTTTTTGTTATTTTTTTTTTTTTTTTTGAATTTTTATAAAATAAGAAGGAAAGCATGCTATGTGGTTTTGAAAGGTTAAACTGTATAACCATGCATTTATATCAAACTCTAAAAATGCCCATGACTTTAAGGTGCCATAGGCTTTGAAATGAAAATTAAGGTACACATATATACATAATCATCTGGATGCCTTGCCTTGCATTATATGTCATAAAAAGTTCCACCATGTCCTGGTTTTTTTTTCTGTTTGACAGAGGAAATAGTGAAGAAATTAATTTAAAACAAATTTTCTGTCAAAGATTTCAAAATATTGATAACTTTAAGAGAACCTTTGCTTTAATATTACATCAACGTAATGAGTAAGTATATAAGGTCTACTACAATGTATACTTACTGCAGCTGCTTCCCACTGTATGTACAAACTCTGTGTGAGGCGTGGCTTTACCGTCAATAGCCTTCTGTATATAGTCTTTTATATCGCCATTACTAGTCTCACTGAGTGTCTCCTGGACAGCAACTTCTATAGACTTCCCAAGGACACACTTCTCAAGGATAGTTGCAGCTACAGCGACGTAAGATAAAATGAAGAAATATTACACGTTGATGAGAAAATAATAATACATGTAAATCTCAATATCAATTTTTTACTCCACCAGCTACATTCCTATTGAAGGCATTTCTATTGAAATCATTTAATAAATGGGAATACAATGCAAAATTAATTGTTTAGATGAAACATACCAGTACAATAAGTCATATACATGGTACATAGGTACATAGGTTTTTAAACTATAATCCAATACCATAAATTCCTAACAAATTAATTTTATTCATAAATACAATATAAATTGTCTTAGCGATCATTTGAAATCAACGACCTTCTGTCTTAATTGACCACCTGACGAAAATTACTTTATACTTTATCTGTCTTAAGCGACTGTCTTACACAACCATGTACTGTTTAAATGACATACCAGCCTTGCCACAGTCTACAGCTATGCTATCTTCCTGAGTCACTCTAATAGCCTTTTCCACTTCTTGTAGAAGTTTACCAGTATCACCTGCATATAGTGCAACTAGCGGTGCCACTTTGGAAAATCCATCTGCCTGAGGAATTCAAAAAATTAAAATTAAGCTAACATCATATAATTAGAACAAATATGGATGATCTTCATATTAGCTCATTACAGGTCTGATAGCAGGTTCTTAGTCTCTTGATTATTAGTGAAATAATGATAACATGTTTGAAACATTGAATAAAGTCAAGGTTATCTATAATTAAGTTGAGGCTATATATTTGTTACATACATGATAACATGTTTACAACACTGAATTAAGTTAAAGCTATATATTTGTTACATACATGATAACATGTTTGTAACACTGAATTAAGTCAAGGCTATATATTTGTTACATACATGATAACATATATGTAACACTGAATTAAGTTAAAGCTATACATTTGTTACATACATGATAACATGTATGTAACACTGAATTAAGTTAAGGCTATATATTTGTTACATACATGATAACATATATGTAACACTGAATTAAGTTAAGGCTATATATTTGTTACATACATGATAACATATATGTAACACTGAATTAAGTAGGCTATATATTTGTTACATACATGATAACATTATGTAACACTGAATTAAGTAAGGCTATATATTTGTTACATACATGATAACATTATGTAACACTGAATTAAGTTAAGGCTATATATTTGTTACATACATGATAACATATATGTAACACTGAATTAAGTCAAGGCTATATATTTGTTACATACATGATAACATATATGTAACACTGAATTAAGTCAAGGCTATATATTTGTTACATACATGATAACATGTTTGTAACACTGAATTAAGTCAAGGCTATATATTTGTTACATACATGATAACATATATGTAACACTGAATTAAGTTAAGGCTATATATTTGTTACATACATGATAACATGTTTGTAACACTGAATTAAGTCAAGGCTATATATTTGTTACATACATGATAACATGTATGTAACACTGAATTAAGTCAAGGCTATATATTTGTTACATACATGATAACATGTTTGTAACACTGAATTAAGTCAAGGCTATATATTATGTTACATACATGATAACATGTATGTAACACTGAATTAAGTTAAGGCTATATATTTGTTACATACATGATAACATGTTTGTAACACTGAATTAAGTCAAGGCTATATTTTGTTACATACATGAATAACATTATGTAACACTGAATTAAGTTAAGGCTATATATTTGTTACATACATGATAACATGTATGTAACACTGAATTAAGTTAAGGCTATATATTTGTTACATACATGATAACATATATGTAACACTGAATTAAGTTAAGGCTATATATTTGTTACATACATGATAACATATATGTAACACTGAATTAAGTCAAGGCTATATATTTGTTACATACATGATAACATGTATGTAACACTGAATTAAGTTAAGGCTATATATTTGTTACATACATGATAACATATATGTAACACTGAATTAAGTTAAGGCTATATATTTGTTACATACATGATAACATGTATGTAACACTGAATTAAGTTAAGGCTATATATTTGTTACATACATGATAACATATATGTAACACTGAATTAAGTCAAGGCTATATATTTGTTACATACATGATAACATATATGTAACACTGAATTAAGTCAAGGCTATATATTTGTTACATACATGATAACATGTTTGTAACACTGAATTAAGTCAAGGCTATATATTTGTTACATACATGATAACATGTATGTAACACTGAATTAAGTTAAGGCTATATATTTGTTACATACATGATAACATGTTTGTAACACTGAATTAAGTCAAGGCTATATATTTGTTACATATATAATAACATGTATGTAACACTGAATTAAGTTAAAGCTATATATTTGTTACATACATGATAACATGTATGTAACACTGAATTAAGTCAAGGCTATATATTTGTTACATACATGATAACATGTATGTAACACTGAATTAAGTCAAGGCTATATATTTGTTACATACATGATAACATGTATGTAACACTGAATTAAGTTAAGGCTATATATTTGTTACATACATGATAACATGTATGTAACACTGAATTAAGTTAAAGGATTTGTGCAGTCAAAAATGATAATTTCAGTTTATGCTGGAAATGGCTTTATTAGACCATGTAGAAACATCTCCGTGACGCGCGCGACCGGAATAACCTGTAAACCACCGATATCGAGGTCAATTTTCTGACCACCCTGATTATGCATATTTTCTAGCCCTAAACCGTGTGACGTCATGATAGTCCGTGGCTTATAGCTGTACTATAACTGATGTGCTATCACTTACATCGACGGTCACAGGGAAAAGCCGATCAAAGATTTTTTTTTATGATTACTTTTGAGTGAAGTTAATTGTACAATAACTTTGTCTCGAATATAAATAATTAAAAGAGTGAAATTCGATGTTTCAAAAACTCTAATTTATGCTCTAATATCAGGTATCTTCGTGTAATTAAATAATCACACAGAAAAAAAAGTTTCAGATTTTTTGTCGAGGAGTTCAGCAATGAATACGCTTTAATTAGATAATATTTTCCTGTAGTCTGTATCTTTGATACATTGTGAATTGCAAAGTTTGTGACTGTAAAATGAAATTTTACGTAACAATTTAAGAAATCCTTGATTAAAGCATCAAGGATATGATGCTTGACATACGTACATACCGATGATTGATCATTACAAACATTGTGTTGTGTGTTGCTAACCAAATAAATTGATATACATTTATTACAATACCGTAATATGTTTCAACATGTGGTAGAAATAATTTATTTTTGATATTTTAAAAGATCAAAATATTGAAATATAAAGCAAAACAAACTATTTTTTCAGACTGTGCGGTCGCTTTCAATTTTTAATCGATATACGAGTAGAATCACCGATATTATAGATATATAATTAGCCATGCCTTTGGTTTGATGGTTATGTAATACTTTGACCAGGATGTTGTTTACCTGTACACAACGCCATTCATCGAACTCACCTGTAATTACCTGGCCGCGGGCAATTTGCTATTCGGTGGAATATATCGGGTATTTGCTATTGTCTTACTGTCAATCAGGTTAGGACATCCGTTAAATGGATTGTGATTTGAATTATGGAACCCCCGTACATCTGTGCTCTAGGTTTTTTATTGTCACCTCCATTTTTAAAATGAAGATGTAAAAGCAAATGGAAATAAAATATACCTGATCATACCTAGGAATATATATTACACACACATATATATATGTTGCACACAGGTAAAACAAAAAATGGAAGGTGACTTATTCAGAAACAAAAATTGTTCTAAGAACTATTTCAACTAAAGGTTTAATCTTAAAAATTATTCCAGTCTAGTACTGTAATTACGGAATCGTGGCATATAGCAATCTTCCGTAATTTCTAAGGTATTAGTAAAAATTCTAAGCATGTATTTTCACCGTTTTGAATCTAAATGTACATGTATAGTCATACAAGAAGGGTTACAACATTATCACACACTAAATATACTTATTTAAATATCACTTAGTATATTTTTTAAAATGGTACAAGATATTATATCTATTTTTAATGCTTGTATACAAGTAATTTCAATTTTCATTTAAACACTTTATGTGGTTACTTTTTGGATTATACGATAAATGTTCATATATCATACTATTAAATCTCGGTACTATATACAAAACGGTCGACAATGAATATACTATTTTAAGGATTTGTATAATTTTGAAGTAATGAATTAAAATCTACACTTAAACTGTAATATAGGAACATATGTCAGAAATACCATTGATGTATTTCTGCTTTTTAGTAAACGTTATGGATAAAGTTTCAAAGGCAACAATATAGATATACATATTATTTTCGGTATAAGTTCGGTACTGTAACTCCAATATCACATAACTGATAACCGTCCACATTTGATTTTTACTCAAAAACTGTGCCGTGTTTGCATCATTATATCAGAAGTTTGAATGAAATAAAAACACAGATTCTAGATATATTCATGCTAAATGTTGGGATTTTACTCGTAAAAAGATAGTGTTACATTATACTGTTTTTTTATTACACTGAAATTTACATCATATGCTATCTAAATCTCAGTCCAGACTGATCCGAACATCATTTTGATATCGCTATCAAATTGGACTGATTATCTAATCTAAAGTTAGATATATGCTTGTTTGAAATTTTGAAGTGGTGTAAATGGAATGTTTTGAAACTGAAAATATCTACATCATAAAGCTAGAATAACCATTTACTCGAAAAACTCAAATTGTAGATCTAACGTATACGTATATATGCTGTATACATGTATAGTACTAGGCTTACCTTATGTGTAGCCGCGGACTACTCTGACATCACAAGACCACGTGACCACCTAGCTCATTATCTCTGAACCGTAGTCGACACTACCCGTAAATCACGACCAAAACCAACCGATAGCGCTAAAAGCTAGGCGATTCATTGGGTGGGACTTAATTTTTCATTCATCCAAAGCAATATCCTGACGTATTATCAAAAAAAAAATTTTGGCTGCACAAATCCTTTAAGGCTATATATTTGTTACATACATGATAACATGTATTAACACTGAATTAAGTTAAGGCTATAAATTTGTTACATACATGATACCATGTTTGTAACACTGAATGAGGTCAAGGTTATTTATTTACCTGGTAGGTTATTTATTTACCTGGTAAATAAATTTGGTATCATTTCAATCCAATACATACTAGAGGAGTATTTAATATCAGAAATTATACTTCAACATTTTAATTATAGAAATTTTTTGAAATGATGACTAGTTAAACTATTTGATTGGATCTTAAAGAGAAGCCAAAATCATCCATTAAAAAATCACAGCTGATATTTGATTACATTATTCTGACTTATACATTCTGACTAAGTGAGCTACATAAAATATGTAGAATTATTCACAAAATTGAAAACCATAACAAAATTATTATATCAAAAACACCATTAAAAGTGATTTATATGACCTAGCTGCGATGACGTAGCTCTGAACGACGGACAGAAGATTTCTGACAGGGCGAGAACG
Organism: Argopecten irradians; assembly: GCF_041381155.1. Lineage (NCBI taxonomy): Eukaryota > Metazoa > Mollusca > Bivalvia > Pectinida > Pectinidae > Argopecten > Argopecten irradians. The sequence continues at coordinate 15,028,215 of NC_091140.1, read as the reverse complement.
GAGTAGAGGCAGGGTATGATTATTCGTTCTAAAAGTGACCAAGCTAAATATTTTACCTGTGCATCAGTGTCTTTCCCAGTCTTGTCTAATCCTTGGTCGTAATTCTTTATAAAGTCTGTCAGTGACGCTGGTCTCCAGGGCCCTGATAAAGGCAAGTCCTCCTTGGTTCTGGGGTGACCCAAGTCAATCTCATACGGAGACTTGGGTCCAAAACCATCATACAGAGCCTTCTTGTAATGATCTGTATTGAGTCCTTAAAACAAAAACAAAATGACAATCACTGAAGATACTTCATTTATCATATAAATATGATACCAAGATTTACATATTGATATGTCATCACACAGGTTTGAAAAGAAGAAGAAAAATAAATATTACAGTATTTATGTCCCCGTTTTTGAAGCCCTCAAGTTGATTTACCCTTCTTTAAAATCTTTATTAAATCCATATATAATACCAAAACTTCTTTATTTTTTTTTTTTTTTTTTTTTTTGCAGTTGATTTGTTGCGTTTTTGTGCTGTAATTTCTTAGGGTGAAATTGTCAAATTAAGCAGACCCTTAATAATCTCATTTTTTTCAGCACTCTGCATGGACACTTACCGGTATTGGGTTGGATACAGTACATGATTATGTATAATGTAATAAGGCTATTTAGAGCATTCAGACAAGCCCACTAGGTCAAATATGTAGTACATTTAACCTTGACCTTTTGATATGTTTGGTTTTAGTTTCAGTTTTAGTAATTTTAATGTCCTTTTAACAACCAGGGTCATTTAAGGATGTGCCAGGTTTGTTTGTGGAGGATAGCTGGAGTTCCTTGAAAAGAAATACGGACCAACGGTCAGTACTTGGCAACCTCCACACAAAGGATTCAAACTTGTAACACAGAGGTGGTAAGTTATCTTTTTATATATGTAGTTTCTCTAGATACTATGTTGTTTTATTTTGAATTTAATATCATAAACAAAGATTCAAGTGACGAAAACCCAAGAACAGTATGGTTCTGACATAAAAGTAATAGGGTAAAAGGTCAAGGCCACAAAATAGACTAACTGAATAGGAAAACTAGCCATTGAAGTAAACACTGTAGTTATCTACCTTTGTTTTCAGCCATGGACTTGAGTAAAATAAATGTCTGATCACCATAACTGCTGTTATTGCCAGTCGGCAGACGGTAAAATGGACATCGACTTTCTGGTAGGAATTCCGGCTGTTGTTTACAATCTTCTAGAACCTTTTTCATTTTTTCTCCATCATAGATCCAGTGTACTGGCATAGCTGATAAAAATAAAACAATAAGATGTCTTAATTTCTGGGGAAAAAAATGTCCCTTTGGTTATAAGTGAGGTTAAACTGATCACATGCCATTAATAGATATACAAATTGTATATGCCAGCTAGAATAAAATAATTAATTGGCATCATTATTGGGGTTTTTCTTGAGTTTTCATTGCTTTTTAAAATATTCTGAATTTAATGAGAATTGAATGACAAGAAAATGTAATTATAATATAGGCATGCAGCTGTATGAATTAATGTCAACTGGACACACCATCATGAAGCACTATCACAGTTCATTAAAGGATTTGTGCAGTCAAAAATGATAATTTCAGTTTATGCTGGAAATGGCTTTATTAGCACGTGTAGAAACCTCTCCGTGCCACGCGCGACCGAAATAACTTGTAAGCCGTCGATATCGAGGTCCAAAATTCTGACCGCCCGATTATGCATATTTTCTAGCTCTAAACCGTGTGACGTCATAATAGTCCGTGGCTTACAGCTGTACTATAACTGATGTGCTATCACTTACATCGACGGTCACAGGAAAAGCCGACCAACGATTTTTTTTTATGATTACTTTTGAGTGCAGTTAATCGTACAATAACTTTGGCTCGAATGTAAATAACTAAAAGAGTGAAATTTGATGTCTCAAATACTCTAATTTATACTCTAATAGCAGGTATCTTCGTCTAATTATGAAAGAAAATCCACACAGAAAAGTTTTGGATTTTTGGTCGAGGAGTTCAGCAATGAATAAGTTTTAATTAGATAATATTTTCCTGTAGTCTGTATCGTTGATACATTGTGAATTACAAAGTTTGTGACTGTAAAATGAAATTTAACGTAACAATTTAAGAAATCCTTGATTAAAGTAGTGACATACGTACACACCAATGATTGATCATTACAAACATGGTGTTGTGTGTGACTAACCGAATAAATTGAGATACATTTATTACAATACCATAAAACGTTTCAACATGTGGTAGAAAGAATTTATTTTTTATATTATAAAAGATCTAAATATTGATATTAAGCAAAACAAACTGGTTTTTTTTCAGACCTTGCGGTCGCTTTCAATTTTTAATAGTTAAACGAGTAGATACACCGATACAGATATATAATTAGCCATGTCTTTGGTTTGATGGTTATGTAATACCTTGACCAGGATGTTGTTTACCTGTACACAACGCCATTCATCGAACTCACATGTAATTACCTGGCCGCGGGCAATTTGCTATTCGGTGGACTATATCGGGTATTTGCTATTGTCTTACTGTCAATAATGTTAGGACATCTTTTTATTGGTTAATTTTTATTGTCACCTCCATTTTTAAAATGAAGATGTAAAAGCAAATGGAAATAAAATATCCCTGATCATGCATGTACATACGAATATATATTACATATATATATGTCCTACACAGTTAAAACAATAATGGAAGTTGACTTATTCAGAAACAAAAAAGGTTCTAAGAACTATTTCAACTAAAGATTTATCCTTAAACATTATTGCAGTCTAGTCTATTACTGTAATTACGGAATCGTGGAATATAGCAATCACCTGTAATTTCTAAGGTATTAGTAAAAATTCTAAGCATGTATTTTCACCGTTTCGAATCTACATGTATAGTCATACAAGAAGGGTTACAACATTACTACACTAAATATACTTATTTAAATATCACCAAGTATAATTTTGAAAAGGAACAACATATTATATCTATCTATAATGCCTGTATACAAGTAATTTCATTTTTCATTTGAACACTAAATGTAGTTACTTTTTGGATTATACGATAAATGTTCATATATCATACTATTAAATCTCGGGATGATATACAAAAGGATTGACAATGGATATACTATTTTAAGGATTTAGTATAATTTTGAAATAATGAATTTAAATCTACACTTACACTGTAATTTAGAAACATATATCAGAAATATCATTGATGTATTTCTGCTTTTTAGTAAACGTTATGGATAAAGTTTCAAAGGCAACAATATAGATATACATATTATTTTCGGTATAAGTTCGGTATTGTTACTCCAATATCACATAACTGATAACCGTCCACATTTTATTTTTACTCAAAAACTGTGACGTGTTTGCATCGTTATGGCAGAAATTTAAAAGAAAAACACTGATTCTAGATATATTCATGCTAAATTTTGTGATTTTACTCGTAATAAGATAGTGTTACATTATACTGTTTTTTTATTACACAGAAATTTACAAAATGCTATCTAAATCTCAGTCCAGACTGATCCGAACATCATTTTGATATCGCTATCAAATTGGACAGATTATCTAATCTAAAGTTAGATATATGCTTGTTTGAATGTTTGAAATGGTGTAAATGGAATGTTTTGAAAGTGAAAATATCTACATCATATAAGCTAGAATAACCATTTACTCGAAAAACTCAAATTGTAGATATAAGGTATACGTGTATGTGCTGTATAGATGTATAGTACTAGGCTTACCTTGTGTAGCCATGGACTACTGTGACATCACAAGACCACGTGACCGCCTAGCTCATTATCTCTGAACCGTAGTCAACACTACCCGTAAATCACGACTAAAACCAACCGATAGCGCTAAAAGCTAGGCGATTCGCTTGGTGGGACTTAATTTTTCATTCATCCAAAGCAATATCCTGACGTATTATCAAAACAAGAGGCCCAGGGGGCCTGTATCGCTCACCTGGTTTGTAATGCCAAGTAATGTTCTGAATACAAGTTCTTTGATTATTTTCTGAAGGAAATTGAATATTAACCTCTAATTTCCCTATTGGGCCCCACTTTTTCTGCTCCAGGGGGTCAAAGCCAAAATTTATACGAATTCGGTTAACCCCAAGGATGTTTCTGGCCAAATTTGGGTGGTACAATCCATGCAGAACTCTAGGACAAGTAGCGATTTTTAGGATTTACCTCTATTTCCCTTATCGGGCACCACCCCTCATGCCCCCCGGGGGTCAAAGCCAAAATTTATACAAGTTCTATTCCCCTTCCCCCAAGGATGTTTCTGGCCAAATTTGGTTACAATCCATGCAGAACTCTAGGACAAGTAGCGATTTATAGGATTTACCTCTATTTCCCCTATTGGGCCCCGCCCCTCCTGCCCCCTTGGGGACAGAGCCAAAATTGATACAAGTTCTGTTCCCCTTCCCCAAAGGATGTTTCTGGCCAAATTTGGTTACAATCCATGCAGAACTCTAGGACGAGTAGCGATTTATAGGATTTACCTCTATTTCCCCTATTGGGCCCCCCCTCCTGCCCCCTTGGGGACAGAGCCAAAACTGATACAAGTTCTGTTCCCCTTCCCCAAAGGATGTTTCTGGCCAAATTTGGTTACAATCCATGCAGAACTCTAGGACAAGTAGCAATTTATAGGATTAACCTCTATTTCCCCTATTGGGCCCCCCCTCCTGCCCCCTTGTGGTCAAAGCCAAAATTTATACAAGTTCTGTTCCCCTTCCCCCAAGGATGTTTCTGGCCAAATTTGGTTACAATCCATGCAGAACTCTAGGACAAGTAGCGATTTATAGTATTTACCTCTATTTTCCCTATTGGGCCCCGCCCCTCCTGCCCCCAGGGGGTCAGAGCCAAAATTTATACAAGTTCTGTTCCCCTTCCCCCAAGGATGTTTTTGGCCAAATTTGGTTATAATCCATCCAGAACTCTATGACTAGTAGTGATTTATAGGATTAACCTCTATTTCCCCTATTGGGCCCCCCCCCCTTCTGCACCCTTGTGGTCAAAGCCAAAATTTATACAAGTTCTGTTCCCCTTCCCCCAAGGATGTTTCTGGCCAAATTTGGTTACAATCCATGCAGAACTCTAGGACAAGTAGCGATTTATAGTATTTACCTCTATTTTCCCTATTGGGCCCCGCCCCTCCTGCCCCCAGGGGGTCAGAGCCAAAATTTATACAAGTTCTGTTCCCCTTCCCCCAAGGATGTTTTTGGCCAAATTTGGTTATAATCCATCCAGAACTCTATGACTAGTAGTGATTTATAGGATTAACCTCTATTTCCCCTATTGGGCCCCCCCCTTCTGCACCCTTGTGGTCAAAGCCAAAATTTATACAAGTTCTGTTCCCCTTCCCCCAAGGATGTTTCTGGCCAAATTTGGTTACAATCTATGCAGAACTCTAGGACAAGTAGCGATTTATAGTATTTACCTCTATTTCCCCTATTGGGCCCCGCCCCTCCTGCCTCCAGGGGGTCAGAGCCAAAATTTATACAAGTTCTGTTCCCCTTCCCCCGAGGATGTATGTGCCCAAATTTGGTTACAATCCATCCAGAACTCTATGACTAGTAGGGATTTAAAGGAAATGTTGACGGACGGACGGACGGACGACTATCCAGTTGGCATTCATACTCCTACCCTAATGGACCCGAGATCTCAGAACTTGGGTTAGGTTTCTAGGATAGAAACCGCCCCTTTTACACCTGATAATTACCAACTGGATGCAGTTCGATGCTTAGATAGACATTGTTTCTTAAAGTATTAAGACAATAATATATATATATGTACTTAATGCCTAACTCAATAAACAATAGTAGTAAATATTCTAACCTGAAGCATCAGCTACAAGGGATCCAACAACAGCTCCTACACATCTCTTTGTAATGTCAGCCATCCCGACGCTTTGGGGGTAAAATGTGGAATGGTTTTATTAGACTCACTCAGAACATGTACATGACTTGTATTCTATCTCGTTACAGTTATTCAACTCAAACTGCTCGCAGCTAAAATAGATTTTCATGTTGTCATGGTGATGTATAAATAACTCTCGATCATACCTTCACAAAAAAATCACCGGGTACTGCAATACTGCTGATGCAGATACTGCTGCAGTAAACGTTATGTAACAACATAAACATTCAAATATAAATGGTTATGTAACTGCCAATATATTTTGCAGACGTTAATAAATATATTTGTTAAGATGGAATTAATAGCGAAAACATCCAATTTCTCACGTATTTGTGGAAAAATTGTGAAATTACTTACATAATTCTTTTCATCTAGATGCGTTAGGACCAGAGTGCTTCATGCAAAGTGAAAGTAGAAATGAAACCGGAAGTAGATATAACCGACGTTCGAAGAAAATCGAGTAATATAATTTGTAACAAGATATAGATCTAACGAAATGATTTCACTTCGGAATGGTTATTTATATAAGTCGCATATAAATTATGAGATACATTAGAATTGTAGACTATTTTATTCAATTATTTCTAAACCAGTACCCGGGATGAAATGATTCACAGACCGGAAGTTGGACGTGAAACATAACGATTAGTATGGCGAGGAAAGTCGTGGTACAGAAGGGAGCGTTATCGGTAATATTTTAGTCGTTCTATTTTTGTGTATTCACTGAAAATGTTGCTGTTATTTCATTTATTTGATTTGAGTAGAAGTATTTGTCTAATAATTGCAATTAGTTATGGAATTCTTTTTTATATGCTAGCATATGTGATAGACTGTCAGGTAAACATAATGTACACGAGGTCACAGCATGATTCTGATAACATAATATGATAAACGATATGTCTATGGAATCATTATGTAACGATACTCTGATACATTTTAAATTTAGACGTGTGCATTGAAATAGAGATTATTAAAGTGAACTGTCGGGCAAGGATGGCTAAAGTCGGTAAAAATGGTGTGAATGTATCCAGAATAATTTCTTATGGAATAGAAAAATAAACTTTCTCGTCAAAATCTGTCTGCGCACGTAGAAATTAATTTAAAGTAAAGGAATCCTAAAACATCTTCCCGGCTGACTATGCCCGTGGTTACATTTCAACGCAGCCTCGCTTTCAATGCTTTCACCTTTTCTTTATTTCAATGGTCAGAACTGGGAAACGTAAGCAGACCTTGACCGTCGTATTAATATGTGAGAACTTTTGGAAGGCCAATGAACGCATTTAGACTGGTTTTCTTTGCCCGACTATTCACTTTAAACCTGCACATAATTGTTATAGAGATTTTTCCCAACCTACTGTATAGTCCAAATTAGACTGGTCACCTGTCTCTAGAATATTAAAAAAGTCACTTAAGTTTGGCTAGATTATTTGTGTCTTTACTACATGCCTGATTCTATAGACTGGTCAAATCTGGATTAGGTTTGTAATTTGATACACAAGGTTTGGCTAGGTGTGAAACCACAAACTCAGTTGGAGAATTAGTCTCGCTTTAGGTCCTTCATTAACACTGGCTAGCCATAGTGTTATCTGATGGTATGGTGTAATCCCCACTCCTTCAAGTTACTGACCACACTGCTTGAGAAAACTGGTAGGTCACAGATAGCCTTTACTTATAGTCCAGTCAATATAGCCGAAATATTAGCCTAACTTAGAAATCATTGCGATAATGTTTTTTTGTTTCTTTTTTTGTTTTTTTTTTTTTTTTTTTTTACTTTTAGGATTAGTAGTTCTCAGTAATAAAACACTAACAAGAAAAAAAAAAATATTTGAAAATCCAAATCTACATATTTTTTTCGTCCATCACAATATCAGGAAAAAAGGGAAATTCACACAGATGACAAAGTGATATCTGCCTCATACTGCGGGTACAACATTGACTGTATGTGGAGTCCAACTTTAGTATAGTTCATATAAGCTAAAATGAAGAGAATTAATTAATTGAACGATTAATCATTGAGCATTCAATTTGGTGAAATATGTTTTGGAACATTGTAATTTTAACATTTAAGCACTCTTCATATACAAAAAAAACACCAATATTGCACTCAAAACAAAATAGTTTGTGATAAGATTCTTCAAATATGACCTTTTGTCTAAAATTATTGCACAAATGAAAAGGAACCTTCAAAGCTGGTCGATCATGTCAGTGTTATATAGAAAACAAACATTGATATTACTTCCTTAACCCATATCCATATCAACAGTTTACATAATTTTTGAGCAAGTAGTTTAGGAAATTGAAAAGCTGGTAATTCCAATCGCAAATTTTTTTTTTAGCTCACCTCTCTAAGAGAGGGGGGCTTATGGAATCACGCAGACATCGGTGTTGGAAATCCCAGATAAGGTTTTGATGTAAATGTTGAAGAACTGTTATCTGATACAGCTGACCTTAATGTCTACAATCATTTTGGATTATAATTGTGTTGCTATGGGTCTGAACAATCATTTTAAGGGCACAAATGCTGGATTTTGAGAATTTCAAGAGGCCCAATAGGCCGAAATAGCAAGGTTAATGTTTTGGTGCAAGTGTTGAAAAACTTATCTGTCACAACTGGCATTGATTTCTACAATCATTTTGGATTATGATTGTTGTTATGGGTGTGGACAATCATTTTAAGGGCCCAAATACTGTTTTAAACTAGGGGGAAATAATCTAGTAAGGAACTCTGCTGAGAAAGTCTTATCAGCAACTTAGGGTCTGGTTGCCGGTCTAAGTCCAAATGTGCATTGCGTAGCTAGGTACAATATTTACATGCAAATCCATCCCCTTTTCAGCTGAGGTACCTTGTTCCAATAAAGATAATGTTAACCTTCATATGATATTATAAGAATTATTGCCACCTATGTATTTAATATAGTTGAAAGCCTTCTAGTATAATTTAGGAGTAGTATATATAGTTTGTCAGTCGTTGTATCTTTAGATGGATGGACAGACAGGCAACCTGGTTCCAGTGTAATCCCCATCTACTGTGCAGGGAAGTCACAGTGGAGGCGGCAATGATGATTATATTAATTATTTATCAATTAATCCTTTTAAATGTTTCATGCATACATCATCATTTATTCTCTATGGGCATATTACAGTTATCTGCCCTTGCAGGTACATTTGTAGGTATTGACTTGATTGTCATGTGATTGTGAGCGTAGCATAATATCTTTCAAAGAAATCAACCCAATTTTGCTGGTGAAATAATAAAATCATAATCTTTATTGATAGAGTACCTGTCAGGAAGGGAACACAACACTAATATGCAAATATGTAATATTTATATACACCATGATAATGATAGTGTAAAATGAAATAGATTCATTGACATTAGAAATAAATAAATATTGTTGATGTTAAGGTACCATATCCATCTCAAAAATGAAAGATATTTTGATTAATTGTGTTTTGTGTGTTTTAGGTTCTGTCAAATACATGTACCCCGAAGCAGAAGAAACAAGGATGGCTGCTTGGCTTCAAACACAGTAGCCATTATGAGGTTGTTGCATGTGCAAATTGTCAAGATGACTGGAACACAAATGACATCAAGCAGTACTTACCCGGAGGTTAACATCCCTATTGGGTTTTTTTCCTATTGTCACTCTAGTGTTTCTTAATAAGATTGACCCTTTTCTGGAACAAAACTTATCTTGTGTTGGAAGGTCTGGCCATCCATTTTTATGCGAGTTATATGATACATCTTGCAGTTTTTGTGTTAACACACCATCTCCTCATGTCCTTTATAAGCAAAAAAATATAAAAGGACCTTCACACATTTTTAGCCCACCATCTGATGATGGTGTGCTATTCAAATCGCTTTTCATCTGTGGTCCATTGTCTGTCCTTCAGTCTGTCCGTCCGTCCTTCCGTCCGTTAACAATTCTTGTTATTACTATATCTCAGAAAGTAAGGAAGGGATCTTTCTCAAATTTCATATGCAGGTTTTCCTAGGACCCTAGTTGTGCATATTGCTTTATGGGACCAATCTGTCAACAAAATGGCTGCTAGGCAGCAATCTTGGATTTTGACAATTGAATTTTGTTACCGCTATTTCTCAAAAAGTACTGAAAGGAGCTGTCTCAAATTTCATGTGTATGGTTCCCTAGGTCCTGGTTATGTATATTGCATTTTGATACTGATCGGTGAACAAGATGGCCGATAGGCTGCCATCTTGGATTTTGATAGTTGAACCTTGTAACCACTTTTTCTCAGAAAGTACTGAAGTGATCTGTCTCAAATTTTATATGGAAGTTCCCCTATGACCTTAGTTGTGCATATTGCATACTTGGACTGATCAGTCAAAAAGATGGCCGACAGGTAGCCATCTTGTTTTTTGATAATTGAAGTTTGTTACTGTTTTATATCTCAGAAAGTAAGCAAAGGATCTTTCTCAAATTTCATATGTAGTAATATTTAGTAAAAGGTTGAAAACCAGAGAAAAGATCCCTCTTTCCTTTGTCAGACATAGATCATTCTTTGGTGTGTGCCAAGATCCCTCTGAGTTCTAAAAATCCATTCTAATTATACAGACTGACCCCATTAAAATCTGGAACAAAGCCTGTCTTTGGAAGGTATGATCCCCCTTCCCACCATGAACAGTTACATGTCTGTCCTGTCTCATCTCATTCTGTTCTAATTGATCCTAAAATTTACATTCGAGACTCTCAAATTTAAGACATTTGGGTTATGTAATTAGTTGCTCGTTTGATATCCTGTAATCCTCCTGTGTGTGATTGTGATGTGTTACCTCAGTGACCTGATGTTTGATTTACAGGTATCAGTATAGTTGATGTTTTTTACTCCTGTGTGTGATTGTGATGTGATACCTCAGTGACCTGATGTTTGATTTACAGGTATCAGTATAGTTAATGTTTTTTACTCCTGTGTGTGATTGTGATGTGATACCTCAGTGACCTGATGTTTGATTTACAGGTATCAGTATAGTTGATGTTTTTTACTCCTGTGTGTGATTGTGATGTGATACCTCAGTGACCTGATGTTTGATTTACAGGTATCAGTATAGTTGATGTGTTTTACTCCTGTGTGTGATTGTGATGTGATACCTCAGTGACCTGATGTTTGATTTACAGGTATCAGTATAGTTGATGTGTTTTTTACTCCTGTGTGTGATTGTGATGTGATACCTCAGTGACCTGATGTTTGATTTACAGGTATCAGTATAGTTGATGTTTTTTACTCCTGTGTGTGATTGTGATGTGATACCTCAGTGACCTGATGTTTGATTTACAGGTATCAGTATATAGTTGATGTGTTTTACTCCTGTGTGTGATTGTGATGTGATACCTCAGTGCCCTGATGTTTGATTTACAGGTATCAGTATAGTTGATGTTTTTTACTTCTGTGTGTGATTGTGATGTGTTACCTCAGTGACCTGATGTTTGATTTACAGGTATCAGTGTAGTTGATCTGTTTTACTCCTGTGTGTGATTGTGATGTGATACCTCAGTGACTTGATGTTTGATTTACAGGTATCAGTATAGTTGGTGTTTTTTACTCCTGTGTGTGATTGTGATGTGATACCTCAGTGACCTGATGTTTGATTTACAGGTATCAGTATAGTTGATGTGTTTTACTCCTGTGTGTGATTGTGATGTGTTACCTCAGTGACCTGATGTTTGATTTACAGGTATCAGTATAGTTGATGTTTTTTACTCCTGTGTGTGATTGTGATGTGATACCTCAGTGACCTGATGTTTTATTTACAGGTATCAGTATAATTGGTGTGTTTTACTCCAGTGTGGGAGCTGTAGATACAAACAGTATTACCAAGGATTTGGGAAATTTTGGACTGGACAAGGTAAGTGTTTTTAGCTCATAAATATCTGATTTCTTTCAGGTAAAGAAAATCGTTAAATTTAAATTATGGGAGTCACCTTTGATTGATTGACATTTTGTTGGTCACATTTCCCATGCCTGTTTTTGATAGTATATATATATACAGTGGAATCCTCTTAATATCATGTTTCATTTGTCAGGTAAAACTGTGATATTAAGAGGAATGTAAGGGTTGGAGACATTTTATGTATCAAAACTGTTGATGTTACAATTGATAAAAGAACAAGACAAACACCTGTTGTTGTTAACATTAACGGTAAACAGCAGATTGTTTCTTATAACAAAGTGCTGCAGTCACCATGTTCAGTTTATGTATCGTATACCTTGTGATATCACTACAGATGATATGCTCATATTCATTTATAAGTCAATAATGTCTTTAACAAATTTATACTTACAACCATTGGTCTGTATTTCAGATTCTCAAAGGACAGGATTTGGTTGTATGTGCAATTGGAGTTTCTTGTGACTCAGTGACAGAGGAAAACTTTTACCTATGGACGGATGGACAGTCGCTGACCATACCAGTGGTCAGTGTATCACATGATCACAGTCTGGACAGTCTTCTATACATCAGAGTCCAGTGTCCAGTTCCTCTGAGTTTTGAACTTGTTACAAATGCAGGTAAGAAATCACTACATGTCCATTGAGTGAGTTTATAATCATTACCATATTTTCCGGAGTATAAGTCACGACTTTTTTCCCTGAAAATCGGGAGTAAGACTTACACACCAGTACTATTGGTTGTTGAGGATTTAATGGATCAATTACATTGTATTCTAGTTTTGTATTCACATTTTGGAGTTGCTTTTCATGAATTAACAGGCAAAATGGGGATGGAATGCAATCTTCTTATATCACCCCTTTATAATTTGTTATTAACTTGTTCCAGCCTTCAAAAGAATAAAAAAAAGTTCAGATTTAAATGTGGCTTCAATGGTGAATGATTAGGGAACCAAATTAAATCTACTAATACAATTTCAGATGTATGGAAATCTAACCTCCAGAAAGAGATAAATGAGTTGTGCAATGCCTCGAGATCGAAGGGAGTTTTATACCATCTAAATGGCAGTGACATCCTGATCGGATCACAACAATTATGTGGAGTTTCCAAGGAAACGACTTGTTCCGACCTTCACAATCATATCAAAAGTGATGATGGCTTTGGCAAAAGTGGCAAAAAGTCAAAAAAGGACCAACTAGTAATTATAATTCGATAGGACAAAGAACATGATTAATGAATTTTAATCACTACCTTGATAACTGCAATTATGACCAAAGTTAATTGAGTAAAGAAACAGTTCTTTCACTGACAGCCATTAATAATAAATGATTCATTAACAGTTTTAGAAAATGTATGAAATAGTTTTACTTTAACAATTTTTATGCCAATACATTGTATATTTTGGGTTATAACAAAGTGTGTATTCACCTTTTTTTACTTGCTTTCCAGTCCACACTAAAATTCTCCATGTACCACCAGATAAATAAAAAGTCTTCATTTCATGCTGTTCCGTCGTGTTGTCCCGTCATAAAGCATTCTCTAGGTAAGACACAATAGTATTCTGATGTGATGATACTACAATATGACACTCACGTGAGTATTGTTGACAGTAGTTTTCTAGTGTGGTATGTATAAAAGTATAGAATCATACCACGATCGCCTCATGTTTTGGCTCAGGTTGAGTAGTACAAATCCAGATATCATCCCTCTTCTACGTAACTACTATCATTTTTTGTTAAAAGATATATTTTGTATTAATTTCACTCATTCATCAACATATTATAAAGGAATTTTGAAGCCACAATATGACCGATATGATTAATCTTCAGGTAACCACAAGTGTGTAGAGATGACCTAATGTAATTTATCCCCAGGTAGCCACAAGAGTGTAGAGATCACATATAAATATAATTTCTTCCCAAATAACCACAAGAGTGTAGAGATCACCTAATATAATTTCTCCCCAGGTGACCACAAGAGAGTAGACATGACCTTAATCTACGTAAACCTTCGGTTAGTTCAAACAAAATTAAATAAATATTGATGGACCAGTTGGAATATAAGTCGAACTATCCGAGTTGAAATCGGTAAAACCAGTTTTGTACTGATGTACCTGGCATAAGCAATGTAAGGCAGAAAATCTATAGGGAAAGTATTTAGTTCCTGAAGATATTATATACAACCATTTTTCTCGTAACATGAGCATTTAATTGGTGAATTTATAATAATTGCGTAAGCAAGAAGCCGCATGCATGTGTGCACGTGGACAAGGCCCCAAACAGCACTTTCACGATCGCGGCCTATATAATTACATCGACGTCCGTTAACTGGCATAGAAACTTTATTTAAACCACAGAAAATTTAGTTAGATCTTTGTTATATTTCGTAACAAACATAAATTTATTTATTTACTGTTTTAGTTAAAGAAAATCCGGTTGCATCTACGAAACTGCTGTTGGAAATATTTGTTTACATTCATTTCGTAAAATTAGGTCACAAGCGCACTGTGACTGTCAGATTGTCCAAAACCCGATTGCATATTGTCTGCTTCTAAAATTACGTAACTAGTTTTAACCTGATGAAAAGCTACGTATCTATTGTTCAATTACCCAAAACGTGGATTGTTTTGGCTGGAGCTGAATATGTAATCACACTCACTTGCTGTGACCCAGCGGCTGGCTTTTGATGCTCGCTGTGACACCTCATAACTGGCCTGTCCAAGCCAGCGTGAGGCAGGTGTTTACTGGTAATTTAACACCTTGATTGGCTGATTAAAGATAGATTGAATGCATATTTTAATGTCGACTTAAACTGATATTCATATCTAGATTGGACTTAACAAACATTGGCGATTTCTTCCACATGTTTCCATCAGGTACAGCGAATTTAAATATAAGTTACATATAATCATTGTCGCCTAAGATTAAACATTTGGCCTTGCTGCTTTGTGTACGATATATCGGCATAAATAATTTTCATTTATGGCTTAAAATGTTCATTTCTTATCTGTCGTATGGTCATTATAATGATCATTTATACAATCTTTATTCCAAACATCAAAACTGTTTGCAATATGAAAATATATCGCCATTTTTATTATAGAGGGGACCCCATTGGGCACCGGTTTTGCTGACAAAAATCTTACTTTTACGTTCATAATTTGACGTGTTCGAACTATCCGAAATAGGATTGATTATAAAAAGTCAGTGTTCGAACTATCACTAGCTAAAAAATTACCGTTTTTCTGGAAAAAAATTGTGTGTTCGAACTATCCGGTTCGAATTAAACCGGAGGTTTACCGTAATTTCCCCCCAGGTAAACACAAAAGTATAGAGATGACCTAATTTAATTTCTCCCCAGGTAACCACAAGAGTGTGGAGATCACCTAATAAAATTTTTCCCAAGGTGACCACACAGTGTAGACATATAATTTCTTCTTGACCACAAGAGTGTATACCTATAATTTTCTGCCACAAGGTGACCACAAGAGTGTAGAGATGACCTAATATAATTTCTCCCAAAGTAACCACAAGAGTATAGAGATGACCTAATATAATTTCTCCCAAGGTAACTGCAAGAGTGTGGTAATGAACTAATATAATTTCTCCCCAGGTAACCACAAGAGCGTGGAGATGACATTGCCAGTAGATGCTGTTGCTGTCGTCAGTAGAGACTTACCTATAACAGATCTTCACACCGTCCTCGGTACCACCGTTAGTAACCAGCTCACAGCCATGGCTGCTTGTATCATACGGGACACTGTTGTAAGTCATACTTAGGACCTCTCTCTTCTGCAGGGTTTTTGTTGTTGTAGCATGTGACTGACCTGTTGAATGCTCAATGGATTAGTCACCAGCTACTGATTGACAAGAAAAACAACAAGAATGAAACTATAGCTCTCTGTATATGCACGACCAATACTTTCACGTATATATATAATTATATTAGAATGTAGAATGTTTTCGACTCTGACACAATCAATCTGGATATTTTAGATTCATTTTTTAAAGCTAGATTATTACACAAAGAAGAGGTTGCATGTTTTGAAATATCAAAAACTTTACCACAAAACAATTTTGATGAATTTAAATAAGAAATTGTTATAATTATTAATAAGACTAAATTTTAAAAATATTACATGTAGTTTGATAAAAGAATGTTGCATTGACACATCAAACAGGTCAAAAGTTGGCCTTAAAAGGTTCATTATTTATTGCAGTATATTTTCTCTTTCAGGCAAAAAGTGAGAAGTTCAGTAAGCCTGCTCCCTATCACTTCCAGCCTGCAGGACTACGGGCTATCTTCTCTATCGTATATTTACAAAACATGTCAGATGAACAGTTAGGTAGGTATCTGTAATTTGTCTGTTATTTTAAAAGTTTTAAGGTCATCTGACCTGAAGGGTCAGGATGACCTATTGTTTGAATTTTTCGTCCAAGTGTTTCATACTTAAACAAGCTGAATGCACACGGTAATATTGTTGTCATTTGACAATGAACAACATTGTTTCCACATCTTATACCGTAATCTTATTTCAATCCAATACATGATATGAAAATAAATATTCATATTAAAAGTGTCTCAAATTCTAATTTCACCCTAATATTTCTATTTCAACTAGATGGTATTGATACATTTGTGTATTATGTACATCAAATGGATTGGACATCAGGCTGTCCTTTAACCCTGATAATTATAATTAATATCCATGATATTAAAAGTTTTTACTCCTAGGTTCTCCTTCACAATAAAATGTAATACCATAGAAAGAAGACAATACAACAAATATATGGCAACATTTTCTTTGTTGACTGAATCAAATGTAATTGTTTTTGGTGAAGCCTGTCAAATAATACCGGTGTGACTCTTAAACTGTAAGATACAATTTTTTTAATTTGAAGTACAAAGACGGACAGAAGTCCATAGAATGCTGGGCCTACCAGAAAACCAACCAATGTTTAGGCGAAGCAATGCTGTAATGTTCCATGAAGAACGCTCCAACTATGGTTACTTGATCAACCCTCATTCAGGAATCAACAGTCAGGGAGGTTAGTATAAATTCATATAACAGGCAGGTGTGTATGGACTGATAGGAAAGTCATTTGGATTAATAGATTTCTGGCAAAGTCATGGATATGGCCTTGGCCTATTCAAATAGCCTGTCCCTCGCTATCGTTTGGAGTGTTTAATTAGTAGTGTTAATTGTATTTTGCAAAAAGATTAAAATACAATAGAGCATTTAACCTGTAAATTGCAAAATTTAATAGCAGTGAAAATCTTGTTTGGCAAAAAACTTGAAATTAAGTCATGGCAAAAATAATTAATACTGAGAAGCTTTGCTTGCCAAGAGATAACATTACACCTGTGACCTGTTACAGTACCTGGAGGAACTAAGTACATAGTCGACGGTTTGTACAGTTACCATCACTACATGCAGGACAGGTTTGATGACAATAAGTGGGGATGTGCCTACCGCTCCCTACAGACCATCATGTCCTGGTTCAAACTGCAGGCCTATACAGAAAAAGCTATTGCTAGTCATAAAGAAATACAACAGGTATGTTACCTGTATCCTAATATGACTACAAATTTGATAAATGGATTATGTTTATTAATATTTTAGGGTATATATTGTATTTATATGGGGAAAGGGTCACCGGACAGTGTGTAGCCTTGCCTCATGTTCACAAAACATTTGTTACTATTCAATGTTGGAGTAAACTTTGTAACATAAACAATATATATTAAAATACAAAAGTTATTGACAGTTGACGATTCCATCAATTTGAACCATGTAGACAAAATAGATTAGAGAATTTTCAATATGACCCTTTATTGAAACAGACATAAAACAAACACAGTCAAATGATATAGAATTCAGATACAAGAAGACAAACAAAAGAAATGTTATTGATAATAAAGTTTAGCGCATTAAAACCTCGGAGAGCAGAATGCAGTAAGGTTTAGCCATGATGTTCAAAAGAACACTACATACAATGTATATATGATATATGATATTTATATTATGATTGAATAAATTTATGTTTGGTTTTTAAGGCACTCGTTGATGTTGGAGACAAGGAGCCAAAATTTGTGGGCTCTCGTCAGTGGATTGGTTCCATGGAGGTCAGCTACTGTCTCGACCATCTCTTAGGGGTATGTAAAAGTCATCTTTATCTTCAACTTTAGCTGTTTTTGGCCGTTTCAGTATTGACTGCACGATGCTCTCTTTTAATCTGAGCTTTAAAAAAAAATGTAGATAACCAAGTTCAGGAGGTCTGACTGTAATTCCTGTGTCTTTATTTTTTTTGGACAATTTATATTCCAGGTTTCCTCAAAGATAATGCATGTCAGTGCTGGTGCAGATCTCGCAACAAAAGGGAGAGAACTGGCTCTCCACTTTCAGACACAAGGGACACCTATCATGATCGGTAATCTGGATATATCATTATTCTGACAGAATAAGGGATATGTAGTACCGTATTAAATCTGGAAATATCATCATTCTGACTGATTAAGGGATATGTAGTACCGTATGAAATCTGGAAATATTATTATTCTGACTGAATAAGGGATATGTAGTACCGTATGAAATCTAGATCTGGAAATATCATTATTCTGACTGAATAAGGGATATGTAGTACCGTATGAAATCTGGAAATATCATCATTCTGACTGAATAAGGGATATGTAGTACCGTATGAAATCTGGAAATATCATCATTCTGACTGAATAAGGATATGTAGTACCGTACAAAATCTGGAAATATCATCATTCTGACTGAATAAGGGATATGTAGTACCGTATGAAATCTAGATCTGGAAATATCATTATTCTGACTGAATAAGGGATATGTAGTACCGTATGAAATCTGGAAATATCATCATTCTGACTGAATAAGGGATATGTAGTACCGTATGAAATCTGGAAATATCATCATTCTGACTGAATAAGGGATATGTAGTACCGTACAAAATCTGGAAATATCATCATTCTGACTGAATAAGGGATATGTAGTACCGTATGAAATCTGGAAATATCATCATTCTGACTGAATAAGGATATGTAGTACCATATGAAATCTGGAAATATCATCATTCTGACTGAATAAGGGATATGTAGTACCGTATGAAATCTAGGAAATATCATCATTCTGACTGAATAAGGGATATGTAGTACCGTATGAAATCTGGAAATATCATCATTCTGACTGAATAAGGGATATGTAGTACCGTATGAAATCTGGAAATATCATCATTCTGACTGAATAAGGGATATGTAGTACCGTACAAAATCTGGAAATATCATCATTCTGACTGAATAAGGGATATGTAGTACCGTATGAAATCTGGAAATATCATCATTCTGACTGAATAAGGATATGTAGTACCGTACAAAATCTGGAAATATCATCATTCTGACTGAATAAGGATATGTAGTACCGTACAAAATCTGGAAATATCATCATTCTGACTGAATAAGGGATATGTAGTACCGTACAAAATCTGGAAATATCATCATTCTGACTGAATAAGGGATATGTAGTACCGTACGAAATCTGGAAATATCATCATTCTGACTGAATAAGGATATGTTAGAGATGGGATCCTTTATATGCTTGCTCTCCATTTTCGTTCACACCAATTATGTTCTTTTTCTTTCTGTGTTGTATAAGTTATATTGCACAAATTATAAAACTTTTTGTAAATACTTCAAGTAAACTCAAATTAAAGTTCTTTCATGTAAAAGACAGATCTATTGGAATTACAAATGTACCTCAAACCAATTTGATATTATCTTAAAATTCATAACTTAAATGACCAAGAAAGAAATGTTTGTGGAGAACAAAGTTTGAAGGCAAGAACCCAATATTTAACTAAAAGGTAATGTTTAAAGAGCTTCACATTTATTAATGAGGGCAACAACTAGTCTCCATGATTAACATTACAAATTAAAACTATTAAAGTCTGTTTTAATTAAACGACACCTCCTAACCTCCTATACTTTGACAACAGACACTGGCAGTAGGCCCATTATACATAATTTCAAAATATCTGAGTTTTTTTGTTGTTTTTTTTAATTAGTCTTCCTTTCATTAACTTTCGTTTTTGTGTCTTGGGTAAGGTCACATTAGACAGGGAGTTGCTTCCGTGTGCATATATACATGGAGTCACTCAGACAGTCTCTGTATATTAATTGTTTTTCATTTGATAAGCAGTGTATATATTATGTTATAGGTGGTGGGGTATTGGCTCACACAATCCTTGGAGTGGATTTCAACGAAGTGACAGGAGATGTAAAATTCCTCATCCTCGATCCTCATTACACTGGTGCAGAAGATCTTAAAGTCATCCTTGATAAAGTAAGTCTTCTCCTGCAGGAATTTAGCTTAAGGCTCCACATTTAGTTCTGTTCAATTTCTTGCATGACAGCAAACTTTTCAATTTCTTTTTGTATGATAGCAAATTATAAATTATATTTATACTATTGACTGGTAAATAACAGATTCAAGAATGTTAAAACAAAGTTAACAACTAAAGGTACCCAATCATAATTCTAATATCAATCTTTTAGCAATACAAGCTTTGGGGTACAGATAAAGAACTTTTCGTGCTGCTTGTTTCTTAGCAATTACATAGTCTGTAAATATAAGAGATTTGTAAAGTTATATGCAACTTACCTTCAAAATGTTTACATTTTATTAGAAAATTAATTAAGTAGAAGTAGTATCCCCAAAGGGGCTGTGGTAGCAGTGTCCCAGCATATTACCACAATCTCTCCACCTCTGTGTCAGGAGTTTGAATGCTATGTAGGACAGTTACCAAGTATATACTGGCCATTGATCATGATCGGTGGTTTTTCTCCGGGTACTCTAGTTTGCCTCCCCCATCTAGACCCTGACACAAACTTAAATGACTGTGATCATAGGATGTTAAAATAATCAAACCAAACCAAAGAATCTCTAGTTTGTCTAGTATATCTAAGAATTATGTAGGACACACCCCTGTTATATATCTAGTGTGTTGTTTGTCTAATGATTGTAGCTAAGTATGTAGGACACACCCCTGTTATATATCTAGTGTGTTGTTTGTCTAATGATTGTAGCTAAGAATTATGTAGGACACACCCCTGTTATATATCTAGTGTGTTGTTTTTGTCTAATGATTATAGCTAAGTATGTAGGACACACCCCTGTTATATATCTAGTGTGTTGTTTGTCTAATGATTGTAGCTAACAATGATGTAGGACACACCCCTGTTATATATCTAGTGTGTTGTTTGTCTAATGATTGTAGCTAAAATGATGTAGGACACACCCCTGTTATATATCTAGTGTGTTGTTTGTCTAATGATTGTAGCTAAGAATTATGTAGGACACACCCCTGTTATATATCTAGTGTGTTGTTTGTCTAATGATTGTAGCTAAGTATGTAGGACACACCCCTGTTATATATCTAGTGTGTTGTTTGTCTAATGATTGTAGCTAAGAATTATGTAGGACACACCCCTGTTATATATCTAGTGTGTTGTTTTGTCTAATGATTGTAGCTAAGTATGTAGGACACACCCCTGTTATATATCTAGTGTGTTGTTTGTCTAATGATTGTAGCTAAGTATGTAGGACACACCCTGTTATATATCTAGTGTGTTGTTTGTCTAATGATTGTAGCTAACAATGATGTAGGACACACCCCTGTTATATATCTAGTGTGTTGTTTGTCTAATGTTTGTAGCTAACAATGATGTAGGACACACCCCTGTTATATATCTAGTGTGTTGTTTGTCTAATGATTGTAGCTAACAATGATGTAGGACACACCCCTGTTATATATCTAGTGTGTTGTTTGTCTAATGATTGTAGCTAACAATGATGTAGGACACACCCCTGTTATATATCTAGTGTGTTGTTTGTCTAATGATTGTAGCTAAGAATTATGTAGGACACACCCCTGTTATATATCTAGTGTGTTGTTTGTCTAATGATTGTAGCTAAGAATTATGTAGGACACACCCCTGTTATATATCTAGTGTGTTGTTTGTCTAATGATTGTAGCTAAGTATGTAGGACACACCCCTGTTATATATCTAGTGTGTTGTTTTGTCTAATGATTGTAGCTAAGAATATGTAGGACACACCCCTGTTATATATCTAGTGTGTTGTTTGTCTAATGATTGTAGCTAAGAATTATGTAGGACACACCCCTGTTATATATCTAGTGTGTTGTTTGTCTAATGATTGTAGCTAAGTATGTAGGACACACCCCTGTTATATATCTAGTGTGTTGTTTATCTAATGATTGTAGCTAAGTATGTAGGTCACACCCCTGTTATATATCTAGTGTGTTGTTTGTCTAATGATTGTAGCTAAGAATTATGTAGGACACACCCCTGTTATATATCTAGTGTGTTGTTTGTCTAATGATTGTAGCTAAGTATGTAGGACACACCCCTGTTATATATCTAGTGTGTTGTTTGTCTAATGATTGTAGCTAAGAATTACGTAGACCAAACCCCTGTTATATATCTAGTGTGTTGTTTGTCTAATGATTGTAGCTAAGTATGTAGGACACACCCCTGTTATATATCTAGTGTGTTGTTTGTCTAATGATTGTAGCTAAGAATTATGTAGGACACACCCCTGTTATATATCTAGTGTGTTGTTTGTCTAATGATTGTAGCTAAGTATGTAGGACACACCCCTGTTATATATCTAGTGTGTTGTTTGTCTAATGATTGTAGCTAAGTATGTAGGACACACCCCTGTTATATATCTAGTGTGTTGTTTGTCTAATGATTGTAGCTAAGAATTATGCAGGACACACCCCTGTTATATATCTAGTGTGTTGTTTGTCTAATGATTGTAGCTAAGAATTATGTAGGACACACCCCTGTTATATATCTAGTGTGTTGTTTGTCTAATGATTGTAGCTAAGAATTATGTAGGACACACCCCTGTTATATATCTAGTGTGTTGTTTGTCTAATGATTGTAGCTAAGTATGTAGGACACACCCCTGTTATATATCTAGTGTGTTGTTTGTCTAATGATTGTAGCTAAGAATGATGTAGGACACACCCCTGTTATATATCTAGTGTGTTGTTTGTCTAATGATTGTAGCTAAGAATGATGCAGGACACACCCCCTGTTATATATCTAGTGTGTTGTTTGTCTAATGATTGTAGCTAAGAATTATGTAGGACACACCCCTGTTATATATCTAGTGTGTTGTTTGTCTAATGATTGTAGCTAAGAATTATGTAGGACACACCCCTGTTATATATCTAGTGTGTTGTTTGTCTAATGATTGTAGCTAAGTATGTAGGATACACCCCTGTTATATATCTAGTGTGTTGTTTGTCTAATGATTGTAGCTAAGTATGTAGGACACACCCTGTTATATATCTAGTGTGTTGTTTGTCTAATGATTGTAGCTAAGAATTATGTAGGACACACCCCTGTTATATATCTAGTGTGTTGTTTGTCTAATGATTGTAGCTAAGTATGTAGGACACACCCCTGTTATATATCTAGTGTGTTGTTTGTCTAATGATTGTAGCTAAGAATGATGTAGGACACACCCCTGTTATATATCTAGTGTGTTGTTTGTCTAATGATTGTAGCTAAGAATTATGTAGGACACACCCCCATGTTATATATCTAGTGTGTTGTTTGTCTAATGATTGTAGCTAAGTATGTAGGACACACCCCTGTTATATATCTAGTGTGTTGTTTGTCTAATGATTGTAGCTAAGAATAAAGTAGGACACACCCCTGTTATATATCTAGTGTGTTGTTTGTCTAATGATTGTAGCTAAGAATAAAGTAGGACACACCCCTGTTATATATCTAGTGTGTTGTTTGTCTAATGATTGTAGCTAAGAATAATGTAGGACACACCCCTGTTATATATCTAGTGTGTTGTTTGTCTAATGATTGTAGCTAAGAATAAAGTAGGACACACCCCTGTTATATATCTAGTGTGTTGTTTGTCTAATGATTGTAGCTAAGAATAATGTAGGACACACCCCTGTTATATATCTAGTGTGTTGTTTGTCTAATGATTGTAGCTAAGAATGATGTAGGACACACCCCTGTTATATATCTAGTGTGTTGTTTCTCTAATGATTGTAGCTAAGAATTACGTAGACCAAACCCCGGTTATATATCTAGTGTGTTGTTTGTCTAATGATTGTAGCTAAGAATATGTAGGACACACCCCTGTTATATATCTAGTGTGTTGTTTGTCTAATGATTGTAGCTAAGAATTATGTAGGACACACCCCTGTTATATATCTAGTGTGTTGTTTGTCTAATGATTGTAGCTAAGAATTATGTAGGACACACCCCTGTTATATATCTAGTGTGTTGTTTGTCTAATGATTGTAGCTAAGAATGTAGGACACACCCCTGTTATATATCTAGTGTGTTGTTTGTCTAATGATTGTAGCTAAGAATTATGTAGGACACACCCCTGTTATATATCTAGTGTGTTGTTTGTCTAATGATTGTAGCTAAGAATTATGTAGGACACACCCCTGTTATATATCTAGTGTGTTGTTTGTCTAATGATTGTAGCTAAGAATTATGTAGGACACACCCCTGTTATATATCTAGTGTGTTGTTTGTCTAATGATTGTAGCTAAGAATATGTAGGACACACCCCTGTTATATATCTAGTGTGTTGTTTGTCTAATGATTGTAGCTAAGAATATGTAGGACACACCCTTGTTATATATCTAGTGTGTTGTTTGTCTAATGATTGTAGCTAAGAATGATGTAGGACACACCCTGTTATATATCTAGTGTGTTGTTTGTCTAATGATTGTAGCTAAGAATGATGTAGGACACACCCCTGTTATATATCTAGTGTGTTGTTTGTCTAATGATTGTAGCTAAGAATTATGTAGGACACACCCACCCCTGTTATATATCTAGTGTGTTGTTTGTCTAATGATTGTAGCTAAGAATGATGTAGGACACACCCCTGTTATATATCTAGTGTGTTGTTTGTCTAATGATTGTAGCTAAGAATATGTAGGACACACCCCTGTTATATATCTAGTGTGTTGTTTGTCTAATGATTGTAGCTAAGAATTATGTAGGACACACCCCTGTTATATATCTAGTGTGTTGTTTGTCTAATGATTGTAGCTAAGAATTATGTAGGACACACCCCTGTTATATATCTAGTGTGTTGTTTGTCTAATGATTGTAGCTAAGATATGTAGGACACACCCCTGTTATATATCTAGTGTGTTGTTTGTCTAATGATTGTAGCTAAGAATGATGTAGGACACACCCCTGTTATATATCTAGTGTGTTGTTTGTCTAATGATTGTAGCTAAGAATATGTAGGACACACCCCTGTTATATATCTAGTGTGTTGTTTGTCTAATGATTGTAGCTAAGAATTATGTAGGACACACCCCTGTTATATATCTAGTGTGTTGTTTGTCTAATGATTGTAGCTAAGTATTGTAGGACACACCCCTGTTATATATCTAGTGTGTTGTTTGTCTAATGATTGTAGCTAAGAATTATGTAGGACACACCCCTGTTATATATCTAGTGTGTTGTTTGTCTAATGATTGTAGCTAAGTATGTAGGACACACCCCTGTTATATATCTAGTGTGTTGTTTGTCTAATGATTGTAGCTAAGAATTATGTAGGACACACACCCCTGTTATATATCTAGTGTGTTGTTTGTCTAATGATTGTAGCTAAGTATGTAGGACACACCCCTGTTATATATCTAGTGTGTTGTTTGTCTAATGATTGTAGCTAAGAATTATGTAGGACACACCCCTGTTATATATCTAGTGTGTTGTTTGTCTAATGATTGTAGCTAAGAATGATGTAGGACACACCCCTGTTATATATCTAGTGTGTTGTTTGTCTAATGATTGTAGCTAAGAATTATGTAGGACACACCCCTGTTATATATCTAGTGTGTTGTTTGTCTAATGATTGTAGCTAAGAATTATGTAGGACACACCCCTGTTATATATCTAGTGTGTTGTTTGTCTAATGATTGTAGCTAAGAATTATGCAGGACACACCCCTGTTATATATCTAGTGTGTTGTTTGTCTAATGATTGTAGTTAAGAATGATGTCGGACACACCCGTTATATATCTAGTGTGTTGTTTGTCTAATGATTGTAGCTAAGAATTATGCAGGACACACCCCTGTTATATATCTAGTGTGTTGTTTGTCTAATGATTGTAGCTAAGAATTATGCAGGACACACCCCTGTTATATATCTAGTGTGTTGTTTGTCTAATGATTGTAGCTAAGTATGTAGGACACACCCCTGTTATATATCTAGTGTGTTGTTTGTCTAATGATTGTAGCTAAGAATGATGTAGGACACACCCCTGTTATATATCTAGTGTGTTGTTTGTCTAATGATTGTAGCTAAGATTATGTAGGACACACCCCTGTTATATATCTAGTGTGTTGTTTGTCTAATGATTGTAGCTAAGTATGTAGGACACACCCCTGTTATATATCTAGTGTGTTGTTTGTCTAATGATTGTAGCTAAGAGTTATGTAGGACACACCCCTGTTATATATCTAAGTGTGTTGTTTGTCTAATGATTGTAGCTAAGTATGTAGGACACACCCCTGTTATATATCTAGTGTGTTGTTTGTCTAATGATTGTAGCTAAGTATGTAGGACACACACCCCTGTTATATATCTAGTGTGTTGTTTGTCTAATGATTGTAGCTAAGAATGATGTAGGACACACCCCTGTTATATATCTAGTGTGTTGTTTGTCTAATGATTGTAGCTAAGAATGATGTAGGACACACCCTGTTATATATCTAGTGTGTTGTTTGTCTAATGATTGTAGCTAAGTATGTAGGACACACCCTGTTATATATCTAGTGTGTTGTTTATCTAATGATTGTAGCTAAGAATAACGTAGACCACACCCCAGTTATATATCTAGTGTGTTGTTTGTCTAATGATTGTAGCTAAGAATTATGCAGGACACACCCCTGTTATATATCTAGTGTGTTCTTTGTCTAATGATTGTAGCTAAGAATTATGTAGGACACACCCCTGTTATATATCTAGTGTGTTGTTTGTCTAATGATTGTAGCTAAGAATGATGTAGGACACACCCCTGTTATATATCTAGTGTGTTGTTTGTCTAATGATTGTAGCTAAGAATGATGTAGGACACACCCCTGTTATATATCTAGTGTGTTGTTTGTCTAATGATTGTAGCTAAGAATATGTAGGACACACCCTGTTATATATCTAGTGTGTTGTTTGTCTAATGATTGTAGCTAAGAATTATGTAGGACACACCCCTGTTATATATCTAGTGTGTTGTTTGTCTAATGATTGTAGCTAAGAATGATGTAGGACACACCCCTGTTATATATCTAGTGTGTTGTTTGTCTAATGATTGTAGCTAAGAATGATGTAGGACACACCCCTGTTATATATCTAGTGTGTTGTTTGTCTAATGATTGTAGCTAAGAATGATGTAGGACACACCCCTGTTATATATCTAGTGTGTGTTGTTTGTCTAATGATTGTAGCTTGATGTAGGACACACCCCTGTTATATATCTAGTGTGTTGTTTGTCTAATGATTGTAGCTAAGTATGTAGGACACACCCCTGTTATATATCTAGTGTGTTGTTTGTCTAATGATTGTAGCTAAGAATGATGTAGGACACACCCCTGTTATATATCTAGTGTGTTGTTTGTCTAATGATTGTAGCTAAGAATGATGTAGGACACACCCCTGTTATATATCTAGTGTGTTGTTTGTCTAATGATTGTAGCTAAGAATTATGTAGGACACACCCCTGTTATATATCTAGTGTGTTGTTTGTCTAATGATTGTAGCTAAGAATTATGTAGGACACACCCCTGTTATATATCTAGTGTGTTGTTTGTCTAATGATTGTAGTTAAGAATTATGTAGGACACACCCCTGTTATATATCTAGTGTGTTGTTTGTCTAATGATTGTAGTTAAGAATTATGTAGGACACACCCCTGTTATATATCTAGTGTGTTCTTTGTCTAATGATTGTAGCTAAGTAATATGTAGGACACACCCCTTGTATACAATTATGTGATATTATATTTGTACTATTTTTTTTTTACATTTGACAGGGATGGTGTGGCTGGAAAGGTCCCGACTTTTGGGATCAACACGCTCATTATAACCTGTGTATGCCTCAAAGGCCTGAAGTCATCTGATTTAGCACCAGATGGTGTAGTATGACCTAGGCCTCAAATACTCAAAGGACAGCTAGTCATTGCATCTGAACTGGACATTGTTTCTTAAGAGACTCTTGGAATACTTAAATATTGTTATAATATATTAAAATAGAATCTTTGTGAATTAAATTCTTCTGTTGACACATATTTTTTTGTTTTATTATTATATTTTTAGTTCCTTTCACTATTTTACATAAAAGTTTGATAATTATATCATAACATAGCCTCATGTCATTAGACTCAATACCAAAATTCATACCGTTTTCGATCCAATAATGCTACTCCCCTTTTTGAGGCCTTACTTCAATTGCCCGGCATAAGACCAAACTTTTCAAAACTGCATAAGTTTGCAACAATTTCATCTTCAATTTTTTTTCCCCTGGGTGCTTATTGGGTTGAATATGGTATTTTAAAAAGTACAGCGGTACCGCTTATTATTTAGCAAAACTTAAGCTACCCTTTGATCCCCCACTTCCCCCCCCCCCCCCCCCCCCCCAAATCTAATTAAAATTTGATGTTCATTATCTACTCCGTACAGTCCATTTGACACACGGAGTATACGGAGTAGATAATGAACATCAAATTTTAATTAGATTGAATTTAATAGTTTGTAACATGAC
Organism: Argopecten irradians; assembly: GCF_041381155.1. Classification (NCBI taxonomy): domain Eukaryota; kingdom Metazoa; phylum Mollusca; class Bivalvia; order Pectinida; family Pectinidae; genus Argopecten; species Argopecten irradians. The sequence continues at coordinate 14,999,491 of NC_091140.1, read as the reverse complement.
TTTAGAAGTGATTTCATCCTTATTTGTACCAAATATATAATTGCACGATACCAGAAAAAATGAATGATTTGCTGTTCTCTTTCTTACAGCAGACATTTAAACACTATTTAAATTTCTGCTTATAGCCTAGATTTTAATCCAGTTTAAAATGCATTTTGCAGACTGAAATTTGTAACCAAACATACAGGGACTATATACATATCAATCTTACATTGTAAGTAGGAAGTTCTGCATGAAATATCATTGGCAGACATACAACATTACTGTCGAAATATTGAATATTTGAATGTAATCTGTTAGAGAATCTTAAAATTCCATCATGTTTTTAATATTCCGAAAGTTCCACATTTGCAAATTTTCTGATCAAAAAAAATAATTGGTTGAACTATCTTTAACAAGAGGCCCATCTGGTTTGTAATACCAAGTTATGTTCTGAATACAGGTTCATTTTTTAAAGGTATTTTAATAATTATCTATATTTCCCCTATTGGGCCCTCCCCTCCTGCCCCCTAGGGTTCAGAGCCAAATTTTATACAAACTCTATTCCCCTTTCCCCAATAATATTACTGGCCAATTTAGGGTACAATCTATGTAGAACCCTATGACCAGTAGCGATTTAAAGGATTTACCTCTATTTCCCCTATTGGGCCCTACCCCTCCTGCCCCGAGGTGGTCAGAGCTAAAACTAGTACAAAATCTGTTCCCCTTCCCCCAAGGATGTTTGTGGCCAAATTTGGTTACAACCCATGCCAAACTCTATGACTAGTAGCGATTTAAAGAATTTACCTCTATTTCAACTATTGCGCCCAACCACTCCTGTCCCTGGAGGGTCAGAGCCAAAATTTATACAAACTCTATTCCCCTTACGTCAAGGATGTTTCTGGCCAAATGTGGTTATAATCCATGTAGAACCCTATGGCTAGTAGCGATTTAAAGGAATTATTAGGGTCAGCATTTATGCAAAATACGATCCCCTTCCCCTACGGAAGTTTCTGACCAAATTTGGTTAAAATCCATTCAGTACTTTATGACAAGTAGCCATTTAAAGGAATTTCCTCTATTTCCCCTATTGGGCCCTGCCCCTCTGGCCCCAGGGGGGTTAGGGTGACTATTTATGCCCTACAGAAGTTTCTGACCAAATTTGGTTAAAATCCATTCAGTACTTTATGACAAGTAGCCATTTAAAGGAATTTCCTCTATTTCCCCTATTGGGCCCAGCACCTCTGGCCCAAGGGGGGTCAGGGTGACCATTTATGCAAAATCTGATCCCCTTCCCCTAATGAAGTTTCTGACCAAATTTGGTTAAAATCCATCGAGTACTTTATGACTAGTAGCGATTTAAAGGAATTATCTCTATTTTCCCTATTGGGCCCAGCCCTCCGGCCCCAGGGGGGTCAGGGTCACCATTTATGCAAAATCTTATCCCCTTCCCCTAAGAAAGTTTCTGACCAAATTTGGTTAAAATCCATTCAGTACTTTATGACAAGTAGCCATTTAAAGGAATTTCCTCTATTTCCCCTATTGGGCCCAGCACCTCTGGCCCCAGGGGGTCAAGGTCACCATTTATGCAAAATCTGATCCCCTTCTCCAAAGGATGTTTCTGACCAAATTTGGTTAAAATCCATTCAGTACTTTATGACAAGTAGCCATTTAAAGGAATTTCCTCTATTTCCCCTATATGGCCCAGCACCTCTGGCCCAAGGGGGGTCAGGGTCACCATTTATGCAAAATCTGATCCCCTTCCCCTAAGGAAGTTTCTGACCAAATTTTGTTAAAATCCATGCAGTACTTTATGACAAGTAACGATTTAAAGGAAATGTTGACGGGCCGACGAAGGACGGACGGACGCCGCACCATGGCAAAAGCTCACCGGCCCTTTGGGCCAGGTGAGCTAATAAACTGTTAAAAAGTTATTTTCTGTTATAAATTATTTTCGCCTGGCGTATTAGCTTTTTAACATCTAAGGCAAATTTTCAATAATTGGTTGATGTATATGGTAATAAAACATTATTTCCCCGTTTTATGCTACGCATATGCGAACATTTGAATATTATCCAAACAATTGTAAAGCAAAAAAGATATGAATTTTACCGTCAAACGTCGGTCCCGCCTACCAGGAAAATTGTTAGTCAATCAAAGTGTTGCACTCACACCGATACTGTTCTCTGATTGGTTGGCCAATCAGAAAAGTTTTGCAAACTGATGGCCGTCGAGCTGTGTGGGAGATCAAAGGGATCCAATTTATTTATCGTTACAATTTTTGCTGAATAATAAGCTGTGTCGCTGTATGTACATGGATGTGCCATTGCCCAATTTGCTCCTTTGTCAGAAATGTTCCTTTTGAACTACATCTCGTCAATCTGTATGATCCAATTTTTGTTGTAACTATTCATTTATATAATAACATCAAAATTGATATTTATAACTGTCACAGTGAACATTCAAGAAGATTTGTTTCAGCAGTTTACCAAAGAATGTTTGACTGGCTAATTGGAAAATGTGGTTTGTAAGAAAGAGACTATGAACTCTGGAGTTTTAAGTATTTAAATAAATTTATTTCATCTTGCACTTTGACGATGATCACACTAGACAATGTGTCGATACAATATAATTAGTTTTGAGTGGATTGTTATGATAGCATGCTAATAAAACATGCTATTTCTATGCAAATACATGTACTTTGTAATATCCAGACAGCATTAGGTCTCCTCGGTTCAATCTCTCACACCTATAGGACCAGCTTATAATATACACAATAAAGCAGTTGTAGCGTATAATGGTCACTCTTTGCTAACCAAAGACTACAAACCAGTTACTCTGGTTGTAAAGGAGAATGTCCTGTGATCATATTCCTTGGTAAAGACAACAACTGCAGTCACCAGAATACACAGCAAATAGTATATATTCCACTTGAGCGATTAAAATCAAGACTCAGGTATATGTACCATATCCATTTTTTTATAATACTGATCCGTTTTTGAAATTTTGATATTTCATACACAATTCAGTGTATGGTTTAGGAGTCAAACTAAACAGGCTACAAACTAGTCGGCAGTGACCATACAGTTGAATTCAAATACAAAATAGTATATCTCACATACTTACTGTTTACAAGTTTATGACAGGAAAATAAAGAACTATATATTGAATTCTATCTGTCCACACATTTTTGAGGAATATATAGGAAGTTAGAAACATACACTCTCTCTGACATGGGCAAACACATGCAAAATCAATAAGATACTTCTTAATAACGCTATATATTGGTTTATGGTACCGATACAATAAGATAGGTAGTTTAATAAAGACAATATTTATTATTAGTAAAATTAAGAAAAGAAATTTTCAGTGCATAAATCTATACATTTGCAAGAAAAATAGTGATCAATTTAATGTAGCCAAATTGTGAAGCTAATTTTCCTATATCTGTATCACCATTCAAGAAAGATGTGGAGATTTTACACAGAAAATGTACCTACATACTGCTGCACAAGTTCAAACAACATTTTTCATAATATCAAGTATGGTACATGTACATCCATGCAGTGGTTTATGTTACAGTAGTAAAAAGATCATTCAAGGAGATATTAAAATGGGAAGAACATTTTATTCCACCACTTGTATATATAGCCAACTGACATACCGTTATACCACACCAATGTAAACAAAGTCTCTTATCTTCATCATAATTTTATATAAAGTGGCTTTAGGATAAATGAAATAGCATACCCTGGTAATATTTTCACAAACAGTATTACTTAAGTATACATCTGTAGTTGTGATACATTCTGCAGTATTTCCATTTTACAATTAATGTGAATTAAAACACCATCAACATACAACAAACCTAACTTTTTAATATAAAAACAGTACTTGGTGTGATTTATTGTTGATGATAATAGTGTAAGGTATAGGAAGTAAAATAATTATTTTCTCTTATATCATGTTTGCTGAAAATTCAACATTTTCTTATCAAAAGATGCTGTAGATAGTTTCTATCACCCGAGTCTGAGATTCAGTTTCATGACAACGGTAATTTTATTGTAATTCAACACTCAATTTTCTTTCAATCCAATTGCAACTTTAATTCACAAGTTATTTTTGACAGATTTTGATCCATGCTTAAATGATTTCCAGAAAAAAGTGCCAATTAATATTGATCTTAAATTATAATCATTATAAACATCTCTTACAAAGAGGTTTCATTTAAATTCAATCAAACTGTTAAACAAACAGTCATTGACTCAGAAACAATCATCATGATCATGATTTTACAATTAGAAATCAGCATAATTAAGCACCTTTGCTTGTTAACCTATATGTCAAACACAATGAGAAATCCTTATGATGAAGAAGAGATCTTTGGCAACCTAGTGAGAGAGCTGTATCATGGTATCCATTACCAATCCTGATATCAATCTATTTTGAGAACCGGTATCACATGAATATTGTAAAAAAACACAAAAAAACTTGAGTCTTTTAATGTACGTATATCCATATTCTGTAATGTTTAGATTTGAAATTTAGCTCTGTTCTGAAGGTTTCTTGTGCACACATACTTCACAGAAATGTATGATATGTTATAGTTTGTAATGCCCTTAATTTAGAGCTAAAGGCATGTCATAAATTTCTTTTAGTATAATGTAAAACCAACTATTCTTAAAACTTATCTTTACATTTTTCATTCTCGAATCATCCTTGATACATTTTGTATACAATGCTAAGGATATGACATATCAGACTTTTTGTAACAAAAATCCTCCTCAACTTTAACAAAACAACATACATACATTAATCACAATTAAAGCACACTTTTTATCAAGCAAAACAATTTTGGAACTACATACATGTATTTTTCATATCATTATATTCTATAATTTTTCAAAGCTGTCAAGTTAGTCTTGTGCAAAATGATATAGAAATTGCCATAGGATATTTTCCATATCCTTCAACTATAAAGTAGCAACAAAATATTCAAGTTTCCTGAAACTTGAACAATTCTTTAACAATTCATTTCACCAAACAAAATGGCAAAAGTACAAGTGAAATGATAATAATGAAAACGATGGAAAAGATGGCAGGTGATGATGATGAAAATGATGATGTTTAATCCCCCAGATAAATCCAACTTTCTTCGACCACCGCCTTAACACGCTTTTCATATTCACGGCGGTTATCCCGATAGAGCTGGGCCGCGACATTATTTGCTGGACTGTTAGGATTGGGTTCATCTAATAAAGACTGAAAGGAACAGAAATAGAGCTCATTTTTCCCTCTGATCAAACACATTTTTCTTTGACCCAAATAAAATGTAATTGACAACGATTAACAAAATTTTTTTATAACGCTGAACCGAAATTGCTTGAATCTTCACTAACAGAGGAGAAAACTGATTTTTAGGCATTCTGATCATGATTATTCCTTTTGACATAGAAGAGTTCAGTATAATGTACCATGGTCAGCTATCTGTTAAATGATCACAATTTGTTTATAAATGATTACATATAAAATAACTGCCTCTAGAACATGTTCAGACCATTTTTCACAGCCAATCAACTGTAATTGAAAAGTTGAAATATAACTCTGATAATTGACAGTTATTTTGAAATAATTTATAAAGGAACTTTATTTTTTAGTTGATGACATTAAGACTAAGACTGAGAGGAATCTGTAGATTTCATGGAATTGTGTACATTACTGCATGGCATAGCTCTATCACAGGTCTTTGTTTTGGCAATTCCATGATTCTAATTTAATTGTGTACATAAATTCATCATGGAATGGCATTTCTCTTCCATCAAACTCATGACAAAGGTAATAATGTTTCATGATTAATAAATGATAACTTCTTTTCAAACAAATGGGAAAAAACAACACAAAAACAACACAATGAAAAAAAGTAAGCAGATAAAACAATAAATAAAATAATTGTAAAAAGAAAACTACATATCAATGTTAAATGTATTACAATTACTGCGATGTTTATATATATATATATACGAAGGATCTCGTCAACAATATTTAATGCAGTGCCAGAAAATAAATCGATTATAATCTATAAGACATGCTAATTCTTTCTTAAAAACATTAACATGTGCAAATATTGAAATGAAGAAAAAAACTATTGGCAAATGGCTATCCTTTCATCAAACCAACAGATATTAAAGTTGCTGAAAAATCACTTTCAACTTCAAAAAAGGAGGGGGAAAAGGCCTCCAAAACCGGCATGATTCTTCTTGAAATAAGAACATGCTTTCAGTTGCACAATAAAGTTTTTTGGTTTTATATTTTTTCTTGAAATGCTACGATTTCTTATCAGGTTCCTCCTCATCCTCACTATCGGATGTCCAACTTTCTTGAACTATAGATTGAACTTTTTTCTCATATTCCCGACGATTTTCTCGATACAACTGTGCAGCCTCATTGTTTGCTGGGCTATTAGGATTTGGGTCATGTAGTAAAGACTAAAAAGCAAAAGAAATTACATTCATTGTTATAAGAATGGCTTTTATCCTACTTTTTATGTAAATTTACATAAACTTGTATAATAGTTTGAGATCTTTGAAGCAACAAAACTGTGAACAACAAAATAACATTAAATGGCTTTAAAAATAGCCCAAACAGTTTGCATTGGCTAGTCATAACATGTCTATTTCTAAAAAACATTCTAATAGATATGCAGCTTTAATCTATTTTTATTCTTTTTTTTTTTTTTATTTCAAAATCTATATTCTATTTTTTTTTTTTTTTTTTTTTGCTTAAATTTTGTATTTTATGTATTTTGGTATAAAAAATATTTTCATATAAATATAGTTTAAATGGGTATCACATAATTAGTCCATGTAATTTATAATTGAGATAAAATATCCTAATGTCACTATCCTATTTTCCACATTTCAAATGTTAGTGTTTATTTGTATGAAGTTAGAATTTCAGTGGCTAATATGGTGTATATTTACCAGCAGTAATTAAGAAGCTGACATGATGAATATTAAAATATTTCCGGTTTAATGTTCATTAAATTAATAAGTTAACTTGATGAATTTTCAAATACTTTCAAGTTGAATTAATTAAAAGCCGTTATGACGGAATTTGAATAATTCAAACCCTTTCCTGATGAATTTCAACTTCAAGTAGGATGTATGTAATACCTGCATCCATCCGGATTATCATAAATAAATTTAATGGGTAGTTTACATTGATAGGAATGTTGCAATTTAGTCTTTAAATGACTGCCATTTTGGAACAAAATCAAAACGAAGCACTCACCTGTATTGAGGTTAATATGGCAGAGGCATCATATGTTGGACTCCATCTATTTTGTAGAATATCTAAACATATACTGCCATCTGCATAGACTGAAACAAATTCATTTAATAAACTAATAATTCAGGAAAAGATATCAATTAAAATACCTGGTACTTTGTCATATTATATGTAAATTATCCATAACAAAGATTACATACCACAAACAAATTTAAAGTAACATCTCGAGTCTGAGGAGTCAAGGCTAGGCAAATCCTATGAAAATGAGTAAAACCAGACTTAAAAGCCAACTCTGTATTATAAAGACCCAATGAGTAGAGCTTTTGACCTGTGTATTATTTAGGGCCAATTCGCTATAAAGAACATTTTCCTTGGCCTTTTTGGGTGGTTCTCATATTTAAATACTATCATGACTATAGAAATATTTTGTTAAATGTGTTATCATTTTTTCTTCATGATGACTAGTATGATTTGATGTCTTTTTGGTGAAACAAAATTAGATTGTCTTAAATTACACCTACATTGCACAAATTCAATTAAACACTATTCATTGATTAAGAAACAGAAACAGTGAAGGGTTCGCAATTTCAAAGGCAAACAATATTTATAATCACTGTTTCTATTGACTTACCATTTGGATGAAACATTTTTGACACAAAGCGTACAGTTGGTGGTTTATTGGGATATTCTTCTGTGAATTCTACCGTTAATTTAAAGGTTCCATCTTCAAAAGGTGTATCATGAGGCCTGAAGCAAAAAAATATTCAGTGTACAAAACAGTTTTAATTATACAAAGCAATTTTTTGGATTTTTTTAAGTCTTACAACAAGATGAATACTATTAGTAGTGGTTAATTCCTATTAATAGTAGATATATAGAGTAATGAATAATATCAAAATAATTCAAGACAAAGATTAAACTATTTGTCTAGGGTCGGATTGGCATGCCTAAAAATATACCTATATATATAAGAAATAAAAACAATAACGACTGACTAGTTATTGTTTTTATTTCTTATAGATTTTGTCCGTAAGGATTTTTCTTTAAATTTATCCTATATATATATATATATATAAACCAGTTTACAGGAGATATATCTAAATATATGTCTACCGCTGCAATTTCGGTATTGCAAATAGTACAAGAGATCCCAGAGGGACCTTGGCGCCCACCAAAGAATGATCTATGTCTGACATATGACAGAGGATATTTTCAAAATCCAAGACAGCAGCCAAATACAATAGGCTATCTTGTTGACCAATCAGTCCTTAAATGCGATATGCACAACTAGGCCCATAGAGGAACCTACAGATGTAATTGGAGAAAAATCCCTTCAGTGCTTTCTGAGAAATAGCGGCAGAGATTTAAATAGTAGGTTTAAGAAGGTACCTCATAGTCCTACTTAACGTCCCCTGCAGCGGAAGCTATCCCAGAGTGCATCGCGTGTCTAAATTACAGCCAAGTACAGTCTAACGGCGCCATATTGAAACTAGGCTTCGTCCGATGAAGCGATCTAGGTATAATTCAGGAGATGAACAGAAAAAACCCCAAATAGCTTTAAGTTTGCTCTTTATTGGAAATATTATTTATTTGATTAATCCATCACATTTTCATAACTGTAGAGGTGTTACACTAAATAAACGTAATGTTAACTGTGAATTTCCTTATCACGGCATGGTTACTTACTAGATTGGTAAAACCGATCGCTCCGTGAAATATTAAATTAGTATAATAAAACCCACGTACTCTGATTTCAATAATTGACCGATTTCCATTTATTTTTCAAATATTTGTTGCTTGGTAAATTTTACGTGATAGAATATTAAATTGATTGAAATTAAACATATGAAACCTTTTGAATTTTCTGTGCTAAACCTGTACACAAATCATCGAAGCTACCCTAAATTTATAATGACGACGATACTGTTAACATTCCGTTAGGGTCGTGAAAGATAGCACAATTAAAACCACATACTCTGATTTCAATAATTGGCTGATTTCAATTTACGAATGCTTTGATCATTACTTACAGAACTTTCAATGCATAGGTTTTAATTTTACAGTTTTTTCATAAAAAAAAACCACAGATATATATATATATACATGCATGCGATGAGCATCTGTAATGCAATTATGAGATACTTTTCGATGTTTATTGGTTTGTAGTCAAATATGCCGTACACAGCTTTATGGGCTAACACTATGAACAGCCCTAGTTACTTATCCCAATTATATTTAAATCTCTGATAGTGGTAACAAACTTCAATTACCAAAATCTAAGATGGCAGCCAGTCAGCCATCTTGTTAACCCATCAGTCTTAAAGGTAGGTTTTGCCCAACCAAATAAATATTTTTTTGTGAAATGCAATAAGCGGAAGAAAAGATGAAAAAACATATTAAAATATCTCAATTTAATTTCTTTATGTGTTTGAGATTGAACAAATGTGTCTTGAATACAAAATTGAAGGAAATCCTTGATTTATTACGGTGTCCGTCAGACAAAATAATATGCAAATGAAGCTGCGATGGATTGTGTTGGCGCATGCGCATTGTCACGCACTAAAAGTAAACAAAATGTCTGAACGAAAGTGTGTGCGATGGAAAAAAATATATCTGAATCGGCAACAAAGTGGAGGAAATAATAATGGATTCGGTAGCACCCTAGGATATCTATAGGGAATTAAATTCAGAGATGGCATGTAGCAATAGAAGAAACAGAAGCCACATCTCAAGCGGAACTTGCCGGGATCTGTTGGGACTCGTGTAACGGCATTGCACGTGGTGAGTTAAATTTCAACACATATGCCAGCGCACAAACAACCGCAGACTAACTACATGTATATTTGGTGTACAAAGTTAGCGAGCGTATGTAAGTAACATGAAGTGTTTTAGATTATATGATATGTATAAACAGTCCCTCGCACTTCGATTTGTTGTTGTTATTTTTTTTTTTTACTAAACATGCCGTGGCAAGGCTGTCACTTCCGTTTGTTGCTGCGGCCTCGTTTTGGAAAAAATATGTCATGTTCTATGTAAAGCTTGACTTCGCTCTATTTTTAGAGGAGTATTTTCCTGGTCAAGCTAGGCAACTGACCACCCATATTGTTCGCTGTATGCATTGAAAATGATCTGAAGATTATATCTATGTATAGGATAAATTTCAATTTCGTAGTCTTTATATTTCATTGGGCGAAACCTACCTTTAAAATGTAATATGCACATCAAAAGCCCTAGGGGAACATACAGATAAGATTTGAGACATATGCCTTCCATACTTTCTGAGAAATAGCGGTAACAAACTTCAGCTATCAAAATCCAAGATGGTGGCTGACCGGCCATCTTGTTGACCGATCAATTGCAATGCAAGTGATTCCATAAAGCCCCCTGTCTTCGAGATGCGAGCTATGAATGGACCAGTCGACAGGTAAAAATGTACTTTATCAACAAATCGTTTTGGGATATCAAAACCACCATATTGATACATGTATATTGTAGAGAAATGAAAACAGTGGTTTGGCTAAATTACCACCAGGATAAACTAGTACTGATAGTGTAGGATTTTGTTTATCAATCATAACATATGAAAAATTTTGGTCTATATCCCATTTTGAAAAGAATTTAAGACTCCACTGTTTGATCATCAATAGTGAAGTATTGTACTAAGATAAACAGCTGTAAGTGTATGTGACAAACAATTTCAACAGATTTATTTTAAAATTGAAAGAAGTTTGGGTTATTTTAGTATCACAGTCCCATATTAACAACAGACTACAAGTACTGATGAGTACATGTATGTATTGCAAGTGCAGTTTGGGTTTCCCCCACCAGGTAATTGTCTTCCTGAATTCCAGTTTTGAAATTCATACCATATATACTACTAGACTGGACCATTGTGACACACAACACTTAAATATCAAAGCCAGTGTCAATTATTGGGCTTCACTACTAAACCCATATCTCATATACCTATTTATGGAAATAATTCATTACCAAGTGATTACATTGATTAAATGTCAATAAACAAAAATAACATATAATTTATCAGTTACTAATCGGAGTTACTAAAAAGCAAAAAAATAGTACCATTTTTGTGAATTTCATAAATGTTTTCATGGTGAAGTTAAATATTATTTTGATTGTTAAAATGTAGGTGTTAGTGTTATCATAACCTTTTTCACAAGACTAAGCTGTGTATTGAACGCATGCCAAATCAAACAATGACTTGGAACGTAACAGCTTGTCCGAGAACCCAACTTACCCAAATATAACTGCATTCCATAGCATAATATTATTATCTGTTGGTGCACCACTAACGCCAGCTGGAGGATCTTCTTGTAACCTATAAAACAGAGGAGAGGTTAATATTGGAAAGGATATCATAACGTAGTTACTTTTGCGTATCACATTTGGGCAATATCAAAACATTTACCCAAAGTGGCCATTTTGGATGAAAAATCTGCTTCGGTAAAACATAAAATACAAAGAAATGTATGCCCATACCTTTTGAAATCTCGCATCAGACGTCTTCTTGCTGGTGTAGACATATTTGTTTAGAAATAAGTAAAAAATATAATCACAGATTCTCCTTAATGAAAGCACTTCTCATCGACAAAGTGGTGAATGTTTATTATGTGACTATGACCTCTCCATTTGTGACGTTTTCATCCGGGTTTCTACGCAGTTCGGAAGACTTTATTTTGGGACTCCTCGGGAGCCTTCGTTGTGACAATGTATAAGAAGCATCGTGTGTTCCTAGACTACGTGAACTCGCATCACTGTATGTGGGCTTTTTCATGATCTATAAATAAAACTGATTCATCCAGAAACTTCTACAACTCTGACTAAATATCAAAATACATAGAAATATATGACCTGGTAAGTTATTATAAACTGAAATTATGTATTTGTTCTGTAGATAAACATCAATCAAGGGTTTAAATCAATTAACTTTATAAAAATTTTAATAGGTTTTACTATCTAGACTTATAAATCCTTGGTTTTTGCCAAAAAAAAAACCTCTAAGTTATATGTTTGGGACGGTTCAGATAATTTAGCACTACTTCTTAATTTTTTGACCAGTAATGATTTTTAAGTTCAAGGAAGGTTTTATTTTTTGCACGTTTAAAATCAAATCAACGATGATCAAGTTTAGGTCGCTATCATTTTGAATCTTGACAATATGTATTTTCAATTAAGCCATTTAGTGTTCTTTGTAAAGTTATGTAGACCTGTAAACATGTACATTTATAGGGCTAGGATATAATTAAGAGGCATGCTTTAATTTTTTGTCGTCTTAATCTAGATCGACCCATAATATTGTATGTGTCTGCATAATAATCTGGTGTGATGTGAGTGTTTATTCAAGTTCAAGTCCTTAAATCCCATTATGTTTTTGATGAATGCTATGTAAACTAAACTTCATTGTTTCTTATAATAATGGGGCTTAAACCTTGCTGTTTAATGTTTATCAATATCTATTTATAAAGAAATGTATTACATAATCATCTTCCACGTACAATAATCAATTCACAATAATCAGATATATGCCTCCCCTAACAAACATGTGCATATATATAGAAAAGCTGTATCAGTAAAACTAAGTATACATACACACACTGCATGTATATTATATACCTATGGGATCTGTAAATTTACATTGAAATATCAAATATATATATAATTATTTAAGCCATTCTAATTTTCTGTATAATTCATATTTTATAGAAATTTTGCAAGAATTGAATGAAAGGGTTAGATCGATTCCTCGCGTAAGGTTTCAAACAAGTGACATATATGCGACATTGGCAAATTGTTTTTTGTCATATTTTTTAAACATGATGTGAGGCTTCGTTTTTGGCCATCTCAACCCGTTCTGGCGTGTATCTACATCATTTCCATGTTCATTTGAGCAGAGATCTAAATAGTAACATTGGCATGAGTAACTAGGGCTGTTCTCGCGATAGGGGAGATAAATCTGTAATGCCCGATGTCGTTCAGGTTGCAGAGATTTCAGAAAAGATGGCGTGACGTCACAGAAAGTTTACATCCGGGTCCTCTAAGGTACAAACACAGTATGGCGACTAATAAAAACAATCACAGATACGTACATCCCTGCTACACAATCGATACTTTGACAAAAGTATACACATTCATACTTGCCAATTCCGATTTTAAAATTTCCTATTCTTTCAGAGGTTACAGACATTTATATTTTCATATTTACAATTGTGTATTGCTAAATATATTTGTGTAGATTGTTGAAGCCAGCTTGCGAAGCGGTGTCGGGCCGTCAAAGTAGCCGTTTTTCCTTCACATGTAGAAATCCATGTTATGAAAAAGTTATGAATAGATAATTGATTTAATTGTGTAATGTTTCTGTTATACATGGAAAAGCTGTTCACAACACTATTAAATATAACGAAATGTGAACCACCTTGCCAGACCACGGCCGCTCGTGCATGGCTTCGCTGGTAGATCACCTCACAGGCACGACTTTTTTAAACTAACAGTATACATATATATATTATAGTATGTATACTATTGGTTAAAAATTTTCGTGCCAGGTCCCTGTGGATCACCTCAGGCTACAGCCCATAGTTAGGAATTTAATAATATAAATACGTAATTACCAACACATATCTCAATAAGTTCTTGTTAAAGATACATATTTCGTTCTTTACCATGTATATCTTGTTTTAAAGGAATGCTATAAACCACTGTGTTGCATTTACATGCAGATCTACGCAATGTACATGTTTACGTAAACGTATGGCTGCCGATCGCGATATCTCGAAAAAATAAAATGGTAAAATCGTTCAGTTTTAATGCTGTAGAGTTTTTAATTTCAGTCGCTTTTATTCCATGGGCTGCTAAGTGAAGTGATATTACTCTTAAAGAATTCGAATACAAGTTACATAGACTACATTTTATGAATACAGATCGTAATAATGTAAATGCCGACCAGGACACATTGAGCACGGCTTCGAAAATCCTAAAATATTTTTATATTCCTAAAAAGTTTTGTTTAAAAATATGATAAAAAGTAACTATAAACTGACTCATTTGCATGTCATAAACTAAATAACAAAATTTCTGACGCAAATATATCCAGAATACGTAATTTTGTGACTCTGAAAAAGGACGAAATTCGAGATCTCGGCAGCACTGTACGTAATTATGGCACGCCGTTTTGTCATAAAATACATATATTACTTAGGTCGAATCTTTTTAAGTGCTAAAACGTTGAAACTGTACATAATGGCTAAAACTTTTGCCCTTAAGGTCAAAAGATTTGCCGTTAAGGTCAAATCTTTTTACCTTAAGGTTAAATCTTTTGACCTGATGTGCTAAAACGTTGAAACTGTACATAATGGCAAAAACTTTGCCCTTGAAATCGGATAGGTAACACAATGGCAAAAGCGTTTATTTGACATTATGTCCATATTTTTTAACCTTAAGTTGTTATAAACAAATCTTTAGATAATGGCAAATCTTTTGACCTTAACGTCAAATCTTTTGACCTTAAGGACAAACAATATTTTTTGTCGTTATGTGTGATGTCATAAATGTTGACATACCACTTGCTGGGAATGGAACCATCCAATTGTTTGTTGGTCAGATTTAGTATTCTTTTCATTAAGGGGAAGGAGGAGTCATTTTTAGATCAGGTGTTTCTTCAATTTACAGAAGCAGCGATTGACAATGAGGTTTAAATGTTTCAAAAAATCAAGATTCTTGTAGTATTTTTCATATTTTGAAGGGCAATGGTAATTTTTTATCATAGCCTAAAGTATGAATAGTCCAAACAGTTATTTAACCTTAAGGTAAAAAGATTTTTTGACCTTAAGGGCAAAATATTTATTTACCTTAAGGGCAAAAGATTTACTTACCTTATGGTTTAAAGGTTTTTTTACCTTAAGGGCAAAAACGTTTTTTGACCTTAACGACAAACAAGTTTTTTGACCTTAAGGGCAAAAGATTTATTTACCTTAAGGGCAAGAGATTTACTTACCTTATGGTTAAACTTTTTTTGACCTTAAGGGCAAAAAATTTATTTTACCCTATGGTTTAAAGTTTTTTGACCTTAAGGGCAAAAGATTTATTTACCCTAAGGTTAAAAAAGTTTTTTGACCTTTAGGGCAAAAAGATTTATTTACCTTAAGGTTAAAAAAGTTTTTTGACCTTAAGGGCAAAAGATTTATTTACCTTAAGGGCAAAAAAGGTTTTTGACCTTAAGGGCAAAAGATTTATTTACCTTTTTGTAGCAATATAGAATTAATTATTACCAGGTAGACTTTTACTGTCAATAAATGAACAATTTTGAATACAATTTTGTTACAAAGTATTTTTGGGGATTTTCAATTTTCATCAGTTGTTGTGGTGTTTTCATTGTTTTGTTTTTTAACTTTTAAAGGACTTAAAATTTTCATTTTCCTAAGTGTTTCATGTTGTTCAGTATGTGGACGAGTCCATTTTGTGATTAGGGGTATGAATAACATAGTGACTTGTATAGATTAATTATTTGCCATTATGTACATTTTACCTTAAGGGCAAAAGATTTGACCTTTAGGGCAAAAAAGTTTTTTGACCTTAAGGTCAAATCTTTTGCCCTTAAGGTGAAACGTACATAATGGCAAAAAAACATTTTTTGCCCTTAAGGTCAAAAGATTTGACCCTAAGTATTATGTGTATTTTATGACAAAACGGCGTGCCATACGTAATGGCTGCCGTGCGCTTTGGGTAATCTACGAAAGCAAACTTTAATTTGGTCATAATCACACATCGTAAGGTGTTTTACCAAGTAAGACTAAGAAAACAGTAATCGCTTAATAAAATTTCGGTACTATATTTGCGGAACTTGGAATTTAATTTGTAATTTCAAGCTGATATTTGCAATATTCTGTCAATCATATTATACATAATGGTGACCGTGTTTTTTCTCGTGTCTGTCGAAAATAGAGTATAAACATCGTAAAATATATGAATACCATATGTTTATATCTATATATTATTGTTACATATTTTTATTTACACCTTTTGAAATTAAGGTAAAGCAACAGGTCTCGGATTACCGTACTATTTATTACAATAAAATGTAAACAAACATCGAACGGCTGTGTTCCCACCATGTTAAAGGATTTGTGCAGTCAAAAATGATAATATTAGCACGTGTAGAAACCTCTCCGTGCCGCGCGCGACCGGTGTAACGTTGAAAATGGGCCCCCGTTGAAAACTGACCTCGGGTCATTTTTCAACGTTGAAAAATGACCCCAAAAAACCGTTGAAAACTGAACTTTAAGCGCACTTTTTACACCGACCCGTTGAAAATAGACCCCGTTGAAAAGTGACCCCATAAGAACTTGTTTTTACACAACAACACAACACGACACCACAACAACACGAAACCACACAGCATCACACAGCACGTCAACACACCAACAACACAACAACACTTCACAAAACAACAACACTTCACACAACACAACAAAACAACACAACATCACATAACACAAATAACTAAAAGAGTGAGATTCGATGTTTCAAATACTCTAATTTATGCTCTAATAGCAGGTATCTTCGTGTAATTATGAAAGAAAATCCACACAGAAGAGTTCCGGATTTTTTGTCGAGGAATTCAGCAACGAATAAGCTTTAATGAGATAATATTTTTCTGTAGTCTGTATCTTTGATACATTGTAAATTACAAAGTTTGTGACTGTAAAATGAAATTAAACGTAACAATTTAAGAAATCCTTGATTAAAGTATTGACGTACAGTACACCCATAATTCATCATTACAAACATAGCGTTGTGTGTTACTAACCGAATAAATTGAGATACATTTATTAGTGTGTTCCCGCTACGCCTACAATCTATAACAATAGGTAAAAAGATCAAAGACAGTGTAATTATAGTCTGTTTCAAGTTTCTTACTACATGTACTTACCTGGAGTTTACCTATGCGTACATATAGGATTAAAGTTGTTTACTGTCAGTTGTTAGTTAAAAAATATATAATATTTTTATTAATATTACATATAGAATCATTATTGAGGTGAAATGTCATTTTATAACACAATTGCTATGGGCAGTATAGTGATTTGTTCCTGCAAAAATATTTTACGGCATCATAATCTTCTTATCAAAATTTATACATGTAAATCCTATTTTTACTGAATGCTCGATATATGTAAATGAAATTTCGTTAAATCCCTTAGTCGCTGCCATCGGTTTTATTTCGTTTTTATTTTTATTTTGTTAACAAAAAAGTATAAGTTCTCCTTACGAAGGTAGTTTGCTGTCCATGCTGTCCATGGGTTCCATGTTATCAGAAAATAGACATTTTATAAAAATCTGTATATTTTGCCATGGGTTGCATCAGTTATGAACTTCGTGTTCATTAAGGACTATACAGTGTATGTATGGTTTGTGTCTTTTTGACCCACGAAAAACGTCTTTTTTAATTTGTTATTAAGGTTGAAATTCAGGAATATCGAGTGCAAATTCCTTGATACAATAAATACAACGATTGTACAGCTTAAAAAAGCATTGTGGCTGTAATTGTTATGGTAACCATCTTAAATATGCATAGATTATATAAAAACAGAAACTGGTTTTACAATTATTTGCTAGATTTTTCATACAGAAAACATTGAGCGCATCATTGAACAAAACTTATGTTTATCCTATGGATTTCAGATTTCAGATTTTATTTCACTCTCAGACATACAAGTATGTAACAGGAGGTCACTATACATAATATAAACATACAAGTATATTGGGCCAATAGCGTAACAGTGCATTACAATATGTATTAGTGATGTACATGCTCAATCAATAGTTTTTCAAATTTTTTTCAAAAACTTACATATATTTGTCAGAACAGTAATGTTACATATAGTAAACAGGCCTTTCATTTTGATAACACTATGGTTTCTATAATAGTAACTTGGTATATACATTTCTCGTAAACGTTTCACCATTTCATTACTGCATTGAAACAAATAATGATATTCATTTCCAATATCAGTAAAACATAGATTACAAGTTCTATTTACTTCAGGGGTCCCAGTCCATCTTCCAGTTTCTATAGGTAAGTGCATGTTCGAGGTTCTGAATTTTATGATGATTTGTCTATCTATTGGCTTTAGTTTCACAAGATACTTTTCAAATTCAAAATTACTTTTAAAAATAGAATAAGAACGACCTCTTGATGAATTCTCTATATCATTAAACCATTTTTGTACAAATTGAACTTGTAATCTTTGTTTTACGATAGATTTTAAATATTCTCTATTATATGTACATACATTCTGGAAGTCCCATATATAATTCAAACCAGTTTCTTCAAAAACCTTGGTTTACAACTGAATGTAAATCTGCTAGACAGAACTACAGAAAAGCCAAGAGATTATACAAAAGATATGGTGATATTGCGCTCAAAGAAAATTTATATGATAAGGAACGAAGTTATCGTAAAACACTGAAATCTGCTGTGAATTCACATAAGAAGAATATAAAAACCAAGTTAAATAATCTAAAATCTAGAAACCCAAAAGAATATTGGAAAATATTAAATCAAGGTAATTCCACAAATAAATCGTGTAAGGCAAGCATCGATGAATTATTCAACTTTTTTGGTACATATTTTAATAATAATGTTGAAGGTGATATTGACCATGTACTAACAATTGAAGAAATCAAAGAGTTGTCGAACCTAGGTGCTCATGATATCTTGAATCAACAAATATCAGCATCTGAAATACTTAATTGTGTCAGCAAATTAAGAAGCAATAAAGCTGTTGGTGAGGACTTAGTTTGTAATGAATATATTAAATCTACTGTTGATATTATGATTCCCGTATACGTAAAAGTTTTTAACTACATATTTGACACTGGTATCATTCCAAAGTCGTGGCTTATGGGAAATATTATACCTGTATATAAAAATAAAGGGGATAGGTTTGACGCAAAAAATTACAGACCTATCACTCTTGTTAGTTGTTTGGGTAAGCTATTTACTACTATCATTAATGAAAGACTAAATAACTATGCCAATAGCATTGAACTTATACTTGAAAACCAAGCAGGATTTCGAAAGCAATACTCTACCTTAGATCACATATTTTCGTTATATTCTTTAATTGAGCTGTCAAAGCAATTTAAACAACGTATGTATTGTGCTTTTATAGATTTCGAAAAAGCTTTTGACAGTGTCTGGAGATTAGGACTATGGAACAAATTAATATCAAGTGGTATAAATGGAAAGTGTTTTATTGTAATATTAAATATGTATAATGACATTAAAGCTAATGTCGTTAAAGGTAAATCAGTTTCTAGCATATTTAATTGTAACTCTGGAGTAAGACAAGGAGAAAACTTATCCCCATTTTTATTTCTAATATTTTTAAACGATTTAGAAGACTTTTTAAAATCGCATGATTGTAAAGGCTTGTCAGCTTTATCTGGGAAACTTGAGAATGAATTACAAGTTTACCTTAAATTGTATGTCTTGTTGTATGCTGACGATACTATATTACTTGCAGACTCTGCTGAAGATTTACAAAAGCAACTTAATGTATTTCATAATTATTCCAAGCTATGGCACCTTAAAGTTAACATCGATAAGACGAAAGTTATGGTTTTTGGTAGAGGGAATCTATCTCGAGATATAAGGTTCACTTTTAATGGTAACAACGTGGAAATTGTGAAAAATTGCAAATATCTTGGTGTTTATTTCACCAAAAATGGCTACGCAGTTTAATGTTAAAGTGTACACGGAATGGTTTGGTATATAAGGCTTGATAAATGTGTCATTGTATAAAATTTAGAATGGAGAAAGTACGAGTTTCATAGCGAATACGGTATTACTTTTCTCTAGAACACACCTGAAGCCCCAAGCCATTGACCCCGATTCGGGACCCCTGACCTGTGACGTCACGAGGACAACGGGACCTACTCTACTCGCATAAGATAGAGTGGCGATTTTCAGTGTCTGCCATCTAATATAAACTATCTGTTTGTAAATATCGATTTTTACAGACACAAGTACCTGTGTACACGTCCGATACCTATTTAATATTATCCTCAATCACAAATAGGGATTTTATACCATGCATATATTTGATGTACCTGTCAACTCGTAGATAAATGAACATTTCTGCGCGATTTCTGCACAATTATACACAATATATGTGTATAATAATCCACGTACGTTGCAAATCTACGGTATTTGGAACCACAAATACATGAATGTTATGTAAAGGATTCTTGACTATGTTATCCAAAACCCGACTCGGGTCGTTGTAAACTGGTCGAACCCGCTTTACAAAATTTCTGACTTTTTCATATAACCTACCCTTATGAATTAAGTTATGATTCTAAACAGAATTTTTTGCATATATTTAAATGCATCTACTTATTGCGTTTTATCTTACATCGATCCATTTTTTTTGACGAAATACATTCAGCTTTCATATAATACAATACATCCGACGACTTGTTGATATTTCGCTCAAGTTCATTTATTAGTGTTTTTAATTGAAAAAAATAAATCATGCACGAGTCAGACGAAAAAAAGACTGAAGATGTCTAAGTCTAATTCAAGTTGCAGATATCAAGTACAGAACAAAATCAGAACTTCCGAATAGCCAATGTCGTGCTGCGTTTATCTCTTTACCTGTATACTGCAGTAACTAAAACGCGTGGTCAACCGAGACTAATGAGGGGGCTAATAACCAGATTACGTAAGAAAGGTGTTTAGTGACCTGTCTCGCTTCGTTGATTAGCTCACGTCAGTTGTCAAAAGTGAGATTACAGGTAAGTTAGCGCTGGACCATCATTTAATTGTTGTATTATGTCATATTTGTTTACACTTATAAATCCTTGGTTTACTGTAAAATATACCGTTCGAACATAACATATAACAAATGTATAAATCACTAGACGTATACATAATTGTATATTTCAGAATGACCAATGTATACATTTGTCTCGTATATATATTTCTAGTTATATGTAGTTGTATTTTTATAACAGAAACTACTAAATTATTTACAAATGGCATGTCGAGAAAGAACAATGCAAATATGATGCAAATGTCAGAATTTTGATATTTCTGGTAGTTGCTAGATTTTGGATAATCAATTCTTTGTGAATTTCGGTCAATATCGATCATTATATAGTACTAATAATGATAATCTATATGACCAATAAATGTACTGTTGAATATTGTTAAAATAACATATGTTCTCATACATGTATATGTACATGTAGCTATAAAAGGAAGATAGACTCGTTACAGCTATAAATGAATAATGTATTTTTAATTAAATTTCTCAAGTGGTTTATTTTTTTATCCACTGCCCTACCAATTTATGTCTATGATATTTACGTGTATTGAATTATGAAATACATTTAACACCTTTTCTTTTCGTTATGCTGATTCCTGAAATTCATAAGCCAAGAGAATTTTTATTTATACAGAAACATATTCAAATGGATAATTATATGACCATCATTTTTCGAATTCGTCTCTTTTTATATGACATTATGAAAATTGAATATTCTCCAGGTTTGATAATTTATTAAGCTGTTAAAACAGAGATAAGATCTCTACTTAAAAGTTTTTACACAAGGTACACCTGGCTTATACCAGAAACATAAATAACGTATACATGTTTCCGCTTATCTACATATGTATTTAGCCTGGTTTCAGTTGTAATATTTCCTATTATCAGAAGTAATCAATTTGTGCCAAAACATAATAATTCTGTTTTTAACCTCTACATATATAGTGAGGGAATCTCCCTAATTCACCATATACCATGTAGTTGCACGTACTTTTCCTAACGCCGAGTATACGTTTACAAAACTGTAAATGAAGCTTTTCTATAGCTGTAATGTTTTCGTGACCCCATACTTCTACTGAGTACAACAATATTGGTAAAACAAGGGAATCATATACTTTTAACTGGAGATCAATAGGAAGAGGGATGTTTCTTATTTTCTTGTAAACAGCAAACATAGCTTTTCTTGACTGTTCCAACAGTTTCAATTTCGTTTTATGAAAACTCCCATTATAATTCATCAATATTCCTAGATAAGAAAACGAATCTACAATTTCAATCTCTTTGTTAAATAATGTGAAATGAGGACGAGTTCGAGACTTCCTCTTTGAAAAAATAACAATTTTTGTCTTATCTGTGATCTGTGTTTACTTCAAGTTTCCAATTTTCACAATAAATTTCAAATTTACTTAAGGCTGACTGTAGATCGTTAGCTGATTCAGCCATTGTAACTGTATCATCTGCATAAAGAATTACAAATAGTGTTATATACATTCCAATAGTATTACCTAAATCTTTTATATTCTTCAAATAATTGACACCATGCTCTTCAAAAAAACTTTCAATATCATTAAGAAAAATAGCAAATAAGAAGGGTGACAAATTTTCTCCTTGCTTTACACCGACGTTTCAAGTAAACGTATCATATACATCATTTCCATTTTTGACACAGGATTTTGTATTTTCATATAGATTAATTATTGCTTTAAACATTTTCCCAGTTATATTGCTTCTTTAACATATAAGATGTATCTGAAGTGCCTGCATTTTCTCAGTAAATCTTTATAGTAATATTATGTACATGCATATAATATCATGTTCCCGTTTAACTCAATATTATTTTTATTTTTATTTTTCATAAGTTTGAAATTATTTCAAGAAAAATATACATGTTCTGCTAATATAACTTCGGGTTGTCTTCATAGATTTGGTATCAACTGAAATACATAGAATGAAATATGTTTGCGGGAAACATGAAGATTGAACGCATGCAGAAAGGAATCCGTTAATGTTCGAGATTTGTTACAGCTACTTTGAATAACCGTTTAACCTGCACTGTTCAATATATTAGGGGTTGGACAAGGGGACTACTATAGCCCGAAATCTACCAAAATAATTTTTAAAATATGGTAAATTTGAGAACTATAACTACAGACTATTGACCCTCATTGATGTTGTTTCTAGATATCTCCCAAAGCAACTGGTATAAATATGGAAATTGGTGACAGAATGGAAGTTATCTGAACTAACATTATAATGTTTATCTTTAAGGGTCTTGCATTGTATGTTATTTAAGTTGTATTAGATACCGTTAATATACGAAATTCAGTTGAAACTTATAGAGAGAAATATGTTTCCTGAAAAAATACATACATGTGTGACCAAACATATCGGTGATAAATATTTTTTTGTTTTCATTTGTGTTTTTTCCTCCCTGAAAAATAAATAAATATACGTATACCTCAAGATACTATTACTAAAATCCATCTAACGACTTTTTGACCATACTGCAAAATATAATATTTCAAGATAAAAAAATCCAGCTAGATCTCACACAGGTAAAGTTACCTTTATGATACAGACTATAATCGTTATAACAACATACTTACTGGTATATGTTTTTAAAATGTAGGCGTTCCGGGATACAGCCCATTTATTACAATACCGTAAAACGTTTCAACATGTGGTAGAAAGAATTTATTTTTGATATTATAAAAGATCTAAATATTGAGATATTAAGCAAAACAAACTACTTTTTCAGACTGTGCGGTCGCTTTCAATTTTTAATCGATATACGAGTAAATAATCAGATATAGATATAATTATTATAATTAGCCATGTCTTTGGTTTGATGGTTATGTAATACCTTGACCAGGATGTTGTTTACCTGTACACAACGCCATTCATCGAACTCACCTGTAATTACCTGGCCGCGGGCAATTTGCTATTTGGTGGACTATATTGGTTTTTTTTTTTTTTTTTAATGATTCAATTCAATTCTTTTATTACATTGAGCCTTTCGGCTCATCGGTTTGAAACAAAGCATATATACAAACACAATACACAGAATACACAATTGCATCCATGCAACACACACTCACTCTCACCATACATACATGTAAACTGACACACAACAACCCTCTTAAGTATACATAAGACTAGTGTAGAGGGATTATGCTAATTTTAGCTTATAACATGTTATTTCTTATTTTATTAAACAATTTAATGTATTTTGCTAAATTTGCTAACTCTTTTTTGTTCTCTGTTTCTCAAAGTTGAATAAATTTATACATACTCGGTCTAATGAAATAATATTTCTTAATAAAACGCTTTCTTAAAGCTGAATAGCATTCACAATTTTAAAATAAAATGAAATTCCTCTTCAATGTCCTCACTATTACAATACCTGCATGTTCTTTCATTTCTTTCTAAATTGTTATACCTTCCAGTTTAAATATTTAATTTGTGAGATGACAATCGTATTTTTGTTATTTCTTTTAAATTCATGACACCAATTGGTTTTGTTAAATAAGGTTGTAAGCAGAAATTTTGACCATCAAACTTGTACAATGAACACTTCGAAGATGAATCATTTTTTTCTTTACATTCCTGCTTAAAAATATCACATAATTTACATTTTATAATATTTATTATATAGTCAGTTGTATATAGATCCCAAAACTGCCACAAATACCCTACCCCTATCCTAAATAATTCATTTCTCACTCCATCCAACCATTCACTCCCATTTTCTAACATTTCCTGATAGCAGGCATTCAAAACACAATTGTCAGTCTGGGTATATGCTATTGTCTTACTGTCAATCAGGTTAGGACATCCGTTAATTGGATTGTGATATGAATTACGGAAACCCCGTACATCTATGCTCTAGGTTTTTTTTTATTGTCACCTCCATTTTTAAAATGAAGATGTAAAAGCAAATGGAAATAAAATATCCCTGATCATACCTAGGAATATATATTACATATATACATGTATATATATATATATGTCGTACACAGGTAAAGCAATAATGGAAGTTGACTTATTCAGAAACAAAAACGGTTCTAAGAACTATTTCAACTAAAGATCAAGGACGTATATGAATCACTTATAAATCCTTGTAAAGATTTAATCTTAAAGTGAATAGTCGGGCAAAGAAAACCAATCTAAATGCGTTCATTGGCCTTCCAAAAGTTCTCACGTATTAATAGGACGGTCAAGTTCTGCTTAGTTTCCCAGTTCTGACCATTAAAGTAAAGAAAAGTTGAAAGCATTGAAAGCGAGGCTGCGTGGAAATGTAACCACGGACATAGTGAGCCGGGAGGACGTTTTAGAATTCCCATACTTTAAATTAATTTCTTCGTACGCAGACAGATTTTGACGAGAGATTTTATTTTTCTATTTCATAAGAAATAATTCTGGATACATTCACACCATTTTTACCAACTTTAGCCATCCTTGCCCGACTGTTCACTTTAAAAATTATTCCAGTCTAGAACTGAAATTACGGAATCGGGGCATATAGCAATCTCCCGTAATTTCTAAGGTACAAAAGCCATATATCATACTATTAAATCTCGGTATGATATACAAAACGGTCGACAATGAATATACTATTTTAAGGATTTAGTTTAATTTTGAAATAATGAATTTAAATCTACACTTAAACTGTGATATAGGAACAGATATCAGAAATACCATTGATGTATTTCTGCTTTTTAGTAAACGTTATGGATAAAGTTTCAAAGGCAACAATATAGATATATATATATTATTTTCGGTATAAGTTCGGTACTGTTACTCCAATATCACATAACTGATAACCGTCCACATTTTATTTTTATTCAAAAACTGTGCCATGTTTGCATCGTTATAGAAGAAGTTTGAAATAAAAACACGGATTCTAGATATATTCATGCTAAATTTTGGGATTTTACTCGTAAAAAGATAGTGTTACATTATACTGTTTTTTTACACTGAAATTTACATCAAATTCTATCTAAATATCAGTCCATACTGATCCGAACATCATTTTGATATCGCTATCAAATTGGACTGATTATCTAATCTAAAGTTAGATATATGCTTGTCTGAATTTTTTAAGTGGTGTAAATGGAATGTTTTGAAACTGAAAATATCTACATCATAAAGCTAGAATAACCATTTACTCGAAAAACTCAAATTGTAGATCTAATGTATACGGATATATGCTGTATATAAAGTTCATAGTGCTCTGCTAGCACTTAACGAACAGAGTAAGTGAGATAGAGAATAATCAGAAAAAACTAGCTTCAGATACGCAAGAGTTGGAGCAAAGCACCAGGGTAATGAGTGATTTGTTTGACAGTAAGAAAGTAACCACAGAGACACACGAAACCAAGATCAAGGAAATTAAAAAACAGTGCTATAGCGATCAAGTAAATACGTCTGTCGCTTTAAAGAAAGTATGTAAAGAGAGATATTAACTACAATCCATGCTAACAGATTTACAGTGTCGATCTATGAAATCTAACCTTGTCTTCTTAGGTCTTAATGAAGTACCCCGTGAGGACTTATGGTGCTTCACCCCTACATGTATGGTACTAGGTGCCATATTTGGAACGCGAGACTTTCTAACGAGAAGCATCATGGCGGCCAAGTGAGCCGTGTCGGAGATGTGAGCCATTCAAAAGTGCTTCAAAACATAATTTAGGCATGGAGGTGGGTAAATAAATAATCATTTTATGTTAAAAATGTTTGATATTGTTGAATTTAATTAAAAAATTACATGACACACATGAAATGCAACATTTTCACCGCTGGATGTTTTGCAACACTACGGGCAATGGGACGGAATCGTAGCTCTGACGACGACCATCTGTCAGAAATCTTCCGTCCGTCGTTCAGAGCTACGTCATCGCAGCTAGGTATCACAGAGAACATTGATTTTGGCAACGTCCATAGATTCGGGAAGAGGAAGTCAGGAAGGCCGCGTCCTATTGTTGCTATGTTCATCTACCAACGCCAGCACGGGCTGGTTCTATCACTGACCCACAAGCTGCACGGGTCGCGTTATAGTTTATAAATGAGCAGTTCCCTGCCGTGGTCGAGGATGTCAGGAGGAAGCTTTACCCAGTCGCCAAACGACTTCGTAGAGAGCGCCATAGGGTAAAATTTATCCGGGACAGAATGTATGTTGACGGTGTTCTTTACACGGGGCCTGAGGCTTCCGCACCTCAACCGGTTCAACAAACGAGCCAAGTGTTTCATGATTCTGAAACCTTACAACATAATACGCGACGACCTAAGAAACGTACACGCCCTCCATCTACGCCTACGTCGTTATCGGGAGGTCCAGTCAGAGGTATTACAACCGATAACAAGTTCCAGCCCCTAGATCTTACGTCTCGCGATGCGACAGCGGTGTCTGGACCATCCGACCCGTCTGACAATACCGGAAGATCTCAGAGAGATAGCGATGACGTCACACCACAACAGCACGCTACTACGTCATCCATGCAGAGCTCGGAGCCTTAACTTGACGAAACCCACGTGAAACAAGTATAGGGGTTACAGGAGGGTAATACCTCATTAACTATATGTAGCTGGAATGTCCAGCGCAATTTAAGACTTGAGCTAGAAAATACATACTTTTGTAATGTATTTAACAAAACAGATATTGTGTTTTTGTCAGAATGTTGGTTAGATAATGACTCCAACCTTGTAATAAATGGTTTTGAATTTTGTAAGCCAGTCATTAGAGCAAAGTGTAAAGGTGGAGGTATCGTTTGCTTATTCAAAGTATGGCTTTGTCCGTTCGTGTCAGTAGAAATGATAGAATTAGATAGTATCATGTGGATCAGAATAGATGGCTTTCTCTTTGATGATAAGAAAGATGTTTATGTGGCTTTTACCTATATTCCACCAGAGAGATCTATTTTCTATGGTTCCTATGATGAAGATATATTCCAGGTGTTAGAGAATGGGGTTGGTCATTATAGTGAGAAAGGTCATATTTTTGTTATTGGTGACTTGAACAGTCGGACTGGAGTAGAACCAGATTTTATAACATTCGACAATATGTATATGCACAATAACATAGATAGTTTAAACGACGGCTTTATATCTTATAACGTAGAACAGACTGTCCCTGAACGTAAATCCAAAGATATACGACTTAATACGTTTGGACGTAGTCTTATTGAACTATGTAAATCTACCGGTTTAAAGATTGTCAATGGTCGTTTATCTTGAGATAGAAATGGTAAGATCACGTTTTATAATACACATGGCACAAGTGTAATTGACTATGTGCTTGCTGATATAATGGCTTTGTCAAATGTAACCAGTTTTAGTGTAGGCTGCTCTAATGAATTCTCAGATCATGCACCTATATATGCTACCCTGAATTGTCAAAAGACAATAAGTGATAAATGTAATTGTTGCTCAGATGATATTAAGCATCCTGTCATGAATGTAGTCTGGTCTAATTAGGCCAAAGAGAATGAACGTATTTTAGAAAACATGCATCTAATTGAGAGATCTGTAGATCAGCTAAGTAATACGAAGGAAAGTATCGACGAGTGTTTGGATAATTTTGTTAAATGTACACGTTCTTTGTTTGATCAGTTTTGCTTACGTCAACAAGATATAGTAAACTGTACTTATTCTTGTCATTGTTTAAAGTCTACTAAGAAAGTACCTGATAAACCATGGTTTGATGATAATTGTAGGCGGTTATACTCTAAGTATAAATCTGCTCTGACTATTTTTAAAGATGCTCCACCGCCGACAAATGGTATTTTTTCACTATCAAAAACAGGAGCAGACGATTTAGTATTTTTCTTCAGTTACAAAAGTTACTTACTTTACACTATTACCACCATTGAAAAGTTTGAGCTTCTAATTTTACTTAAAGTTAAATATACAAAAAATAATTAATTGCATCCCGAAAAAATTCCGTGGCACTATATCTTATATGGAATGAAGTAATGATTGCGCACGCACCAAAGGCGAAATAAATTATTTTATGTTATTTTTTGTGTTAATTAGGCATATATATACACGATTAAACACCAATTATTGTTCAAATAATGAATATCATTTATGCTCTGTCGGCGGTGGAGCATCTTTAATAGAGAGAGATCATTCACTAACAGGATAGGTCTATCGGAGGCTAAAAAATGTTATAAGTCATTTGAAGCGAAGACTAAGCGTTCTTATATGAGAATGCAAGGTAACATGATGGATTTACTAAAGCGCAATAACCCTAAGGAATTTTATAAAGCCTTCGCAAAGCGGAATGTCAGAAGTGTTGGAGATATAACATTAGATGAGTTTTTTCTTCATTTTAAGAGTCTTGCTGGAGATCATATCACGTCTGACACTGATAGAGCCTTGGATGGTAAAAATGTCGATAATGTTTTTCCTGAATTAGACGTGGATTTTGAATTAGATGAAGTTATTCAGGCAATTAAAGGTCTGTCTAGAAATAAGTCGGCTGGTACCGATATGATACTAAATGAGTACATGATTGAATATAAAACCATTTTTGCACCTGTTCTGTTAAAATTGTTTAATAGTATTATGGAAGTCGGATATTTTCCCGATTCCTGGGCTCAAGGTATAATTATTCCAGTATATAAAAAAGGTGATTAATACAATGTAAATAACTATAGAGGTATTACATTGATTAGTCATGTAGCAAAGTTATTTACCAGTCTTTTGAATAAAAGGCTGTTAAAATGGAGCGAATCTGTATCTGCTGTTACAGATGCGCAATTTGGTTTTAAACCCGGTTTCGGTACTCGTGATGCTATATTTGCATCATCCTCGATACTCCAGGGCTTCCGATCTCTACACCCCTGGACTATCTAATAGTGAAATTGAAGGCAGCTCAGTGGAAAACATTTGACCAATCACAGGCTAGCAAAAATTTCCTTTGAAGACTACAGAGAGAGCGACGCCTAACATCAAAGCCACACAGTCAACCACAGTGTACCGTTATACGGCTCTTTTGATGTTCATCAAAGGACTAAATTACATGTTCTATTCTGTTGGCTCCAGTTTTACTATGAGATAGTCCAGGGGTGTAGAGATCGTAAGTGATCGGAAGCCCTGGAGTATCGAGGATGTATTTGCTTAAGTAGTCTAATTACTAA
The DNA here is from genome assembly GCF_041381155.1 of Argopecten irradians. Taxonomy (NCBI): domain Eukaryota; kingdom Metazoa; phylum Mollusca; class Bivalvia; order Pectinida; family Pectinidae; genus Argopecten; species Argopecten irradians. The sequence goes on along the minus strand of NC_091140.1, from coordinate 14,969,235 downwards.
TACTTTACAACAAAATAAAAAGCTTTATTGTGTATTTGTCGATTACAGTAAACCATTTGATAGCATTGTACATAATAAGCTTTGGCTTAAACTATGGCGATGTGGAATTAGGGGTAGATTATTGAAAGTGATTATATCAATTTATGATAATGTAAAATCATGTACAAAATTAAGTGGAAAATTATCTGCAATGTTCGATTTATATGTCGGACTCTTACAAGGGGAATCTTTGTCTCCGATACTTTATTCTCTCTTTGTTAATGATATAGAAAGTGAATTGATAAACTCCAATTGTCAAAGCTATCAATTGCAACTTTAAAATTTGTTCATACTTATGTATGCTGACGATACAGTTTTGTTTACTGAAGATGCTACTGACCTGCAAAACATATTAGATTGTCTGCAAAATTATGCAAATAAATGGAGTTTATCTGTTAATATCTCTAAAACCAAAATAGTTGTTTTTAGAAAAAGTAAACGTCTACAGGCTAATGAGTACTGGACCTTTCAAGGAAGGGCTATAGATATTGTTGATATTTTTTGTTATTTGGGGCTAGTTTTCAATTATAATGGGAGATTTTCTCTAGCGCTTAATACTTTAGCATCACAAGGAAGAAAGTCATACTATCTCCTTAATAGTAGAATGAAAAAATATATGCTTAATGTTGAAACAAAATTATCCTTATTTGATACTTATGTTTCATGTGTGCTTAATTACTGTTGCGAGGTATGGGGCTCTCACCCAGCACCTAAGATTGAATCTGTACATCTTTTATTCCTGAAGAGTTTATTGAATGTGAAAAAAACAGTCAATAGTTCTATGGTGTATTTTGAGACTGGTAGGCTTACTTTACATATACAGCGTAAAATAATGGTGATGAAATATTGGTTAAAGCTATTAAGAACAGATAACTGTATTTTAAAGTCATGCTATAATGCTCTATTTGAGTTCATTATAAAGAAGCCTAATTATAAATTAAATTGGTTATATGATGTAAAAAATGATTTAGGTAGATGTGGTTTCAACTATATTTGGATTGCTCAGAATGTAGATAAAGAAAAATACTTTTTGGAATTGTATTCACAGCGCTTGCATGATATATTTATTCAGGAACTGCGTTGCGCATTCGACGTGTCTTCTAAATGTGAAATTTATAAACATCTTGTTGATAACTTTGAAATTCAATTTTATTTAAAGAAGCCTTTGGATTCTAAAACTAAACAAATATTGGTAAATATCGCATGCAAGCCCACTCTCTGCAAATTGAAGCTGGCCGTTATAACGCCGTTCCCAGAGGCGATAGACTTTGTACTGTTTGTGATAAAAATGATGAAGAAGATGAAATGCATTTTGTATTACTATGTCCTGCTTATTCTGAGATACGTAAAAAGTTTATAAAAACTTATTACCACAAACACCCAAGTGTATATAAATTAATTATGTTATTTTCATCAAAAAATGTAAAGAGCTTAAATTTGTTGGGGAAATATTTGATCCAGGCAACAGAAAAAAAAGGAAAATTATCATTAATCTGCAGTAGTATATATAGCATACTCATGTATTAGTCAATTTGTTTAATTTGGTATGAAGTATATCGGAATTATCCTCCACCATCTTGAACATAACAATGATCATTGATTTATGTATTTATGTATTGGTTAAACCTATATGCTGTATTGCATTTGGAAAATAAAAAAACTTGAAACTTGAAACATGTATAGTACTAGGCTTACCTTGTGCAAGGACACTTATAGTACTAGGCTTACCTTGTGTAGCCGCGGACTACTCTGACATCACAAGACCACGTGACCACCTAGCTCATTATCTCTGAACCGTAGTCGACACTAAAGAGCCAAATAACGGTACACTGTAGCTTTGATGTTAGGTATGTCGCTCTCTCTTTAATAGTCTTCAAAGGAAACCTTTGCTGGCCTGTGATTGGTAAAATAATTTCCGCTAAACTGCCTCTAATTTCACTTTAAGAGTCCAGGGGTGTAGAGATCGGAACCACTGAAGTATCAAGGATGCTTAAGCCCTAGTATTTTGGTATACCGATCGCACAAACAGATGGCTGACAATAAGTGACATCTTGCATTTTCTCAAAAAGTACTAAAGACATCTCTCTGAAATTTTATATGTAGGTTCTCCTTGCATTTTGTGAATGATCAGTGATTGATAAGATTTGTTCAAGACACCATTATGCGGATCACATTATTAGTGTTTTATTTATTTAAAATGAATATGAAGTGGCAGAAATGTATGAAAAGATAACAAACAAGTCAGAAGATTCAAGAACTAAATTGCACTTTACTAAAACATTGCTTTCATTTTTCCATAACAAAATAAGACAATAAAACAGCAGAAAACAAGTCCTGATATAAAGCAGAATTTTGAGAACAGTTAATCCTCATGTTGATACAATAGTCATCACAATAAGCTAGCAGCACAATTCAGAATGGTGGTCATGTTACTGAGTCATGGACCATGTGACAAAATAAAACCAAAACTTTCTACTTTGTTTAATAATACAAAATTATACCTATCACTTCACCTATTCATTAAACAGCATATAAGAATTTTGAATAAACCACATATTGTAAGACAAAAATATGTAAGTCAGTTTGATTTTGAAGTTTATACATGTAATGATTTGATTTCAAGTGCAATAACACTCTAAAATAGATAAACTTGATTGCTTCGATCTATTAACTAGATTTATTGATATAAACTTACATTACCATAAATTTATAAAATCATTACAGTAAAAACCTAAGCAGGAGATAAAATCAAATACTTCAGGATCAACAAGCCAGGCTATATACATAACTTGATAGCATTGTATCTCTTTTTTGCATTTTTTTATAATGCATGCGCTTAATGTATTTTTTTGTATACGATATATACTTTAATAAATAAACCAATCTAAAATTATAGATTTAATAGCTAAACAAAAGTAATAGCACAGCAAATAGAATTCTTAGAAACAGACAAAATCAAATTGATCAGTGTTGGATAAAAGTGACTTGTTGGTAAGTTGTTGCACCCTTTTCCAACTAGCAATTTAATGCTATTCAATCAGTTAAAACCAAGCACATAAAATCATGAGTTTACTGAAAGTTTTTCATCAAAATATTTGTATACACCGGACCTAGATTTCCAAAATAAATCTTTTCAATCAGAAATTTTCTAATATGTGTAGCATGTGTATTTAGTTTGAAACTAGACCTGGAGGGTTGTAGATATTTCACAAGAGATACAATTTTCTTAGTTACTTATCATGATGAATTATCAAAAGAGATTAACACAAATCAATATTTCATCACAGCCGATGATTTCCTTTATAAATTAAGCTCTACAGAAAACATTCCAAGTTATTTTAAAGAAAAAATCTCTTACACTGTACACTGCTTGGTATACAGAATATATAATGCTAGCAGTCAAAAAAGCCATTTTAAAATTAATATTTACAGAAAATGTCACACATATATACATATGAGATCTTTTGGGGCTGATTTCTTTTAAAAAAATAAATACATAATAGCATGCATACAAAAGAAACTGAATAAATGTGTTCTTATTTATTTCACTTAATTACTTATTTGTGAAACTGATAAGTACATTTAAGTATATGTCTGCCCAGCAGATAGATATCATCTCATAATAAATTTAACAGATCTGCAATAATCAGATAATGAAATATGATACTCAAATTTTAAACAAAAATGTAAATGATATGCATAACAATATAAAATACAGTGTGACATGTGTAAGGATGTCAGATCCTTTTACATTAATAAAATATCAAATAATTACACAACTATATACAAAACATATTAACAGCTCATGCAAACTATGCAAAATTGAACAGGGAAATGACAATATTATATACAGTATGTCAAAGTAATGAGACAGAATTTAGTAATTTCACAAAAATGGGAGCTTATCATATCATTATTATTGATCATATACAGGTTCTTAGTCAAAATAAAAAATAAAAAATGCCTTCTACCCTGTTGATCAAAAAGCAAGTATTTAGACTGAAAAAGAAATCGAAATAAAAAAAAATAATGAGAAAAAAGAAAATGCATTATGATTCAAAGGCTACAGATAAATAAAATATAAACTTAAACATGAAAGATTTATTATATATTTGTATTATAAAAGGTGGTAACTGCTATAAATAGCATATTATCAAAATAAACTTGTTCGATAATTATGTCAGTGAATCTTATTTGATATAAAACCTATAAACAGAACTAGAAACACACATAGCACCTGACAGTAAATGTTTTATATATATTGAAATGTCCTCTTGTTGTATTAATAGTTATTGTTGAAAGCATGCTATATGGACGAGGACATAAAAAATAAATTTCTGGTAAAAAAACAAATCATACAAAAAAACTGGCAGTTAATTGTAACTGATCAAACGTCAGTGTACATGATAGGCGGAGTCATGTAGGCGATAAAGCAGTAACTAATTAAAATATAAATGTAAAATTGATTACATATCTGTAAAATATGCTCTCATAACTATTTCTCAATCCTTGATCTATTACAATCTCACATCAATGATTGTATTCTAAGGTCAATCGACATTTTGCTTTATGAAATTTTTGTATTCTTACATACATCATAATACCAAATACGTACATTCTATGAACTTTTGGTTGGTGGGTCTATGGTAAACTTGTGATTGAATAACGTAATTGAGTTAAGTGTGAATACAAGTTTGATCAAAAGCACCTCAGTCTGAACTAATACGGGAAGTGTATATACCTAATATGTCAATAAGTTTCTCTACAAATAGAGACGATATAATGGTAAGTTATAAATACTTTTAAAATACAACTACATCAAGATAACTAACCAAAAATAGAATGTTACTTTTAAAACATTTAGTCAATTAATAAATGTATTTGAAATGCAGTAAAGCATAACATGCAACAGGTAATAAAAAGTAAAGCTTTAAATTGAAATTATATTTTGATTGTGAATAATGTTTTATGCATTTATTAAGTCTGTTTTATATGGCATACTTATTTTGTTTTACATCCTTTTAGAAATCATCAGGGTCTTTTAAGGACATGCCAGAAAAATGTCAGAACCTGGAGAAAAACTTCTGACCATAGGTCCTCTCAATTCCTGGTAACCACCTCATATGGGTTTCCAACCCAGAGATGGACGGCTGGTGGAAATATCTCAGAACATCTGATACACTTGGCCGCAAAGGCTCCTAAATAACAAAGTACAATATAATGGAATGTTACGAATCCTTATAATGAAATAAAAATGTTCAATACAACAATAGAATAATTGTTTTCTCTGAACATGCTAAGACTACTGTTGTTAAAACTGATGATTAAATCCTTTTAGAAGTATGGCCTTTTTAAGGTTGTATGTGTTCATACACATTTTCAAATTACAGAGCAAACAGGAATACCAATTATATTATGACTATACACAATTTAAATATGAAGGGTTACCAATCTAAAATTCATGAGTACAATTCACTGCATTAAAAGTTGAACTTATTTGGCAAGTCATAGCAAAATTTTGAATTAATATCTATTTGAGTGAAAATAATATCATGGTTTAGAGATATCTCATTGATCTGATTAATATTGAAAAAGTTGCCCACTGTTATTCTATAACTAGAAAAAAAAGTTTAAATTTGCACACTTGATGCATGCAAAAAATAAAACAAATCTAGATACTAAATTGAAGTATTCAAATGATTAAAAGTCAAATAAAATGTCATCATCTATCCTGCACAGTTAATCCACTTTATGTTGTATATCTAATTTTTCAAGTTTTTAAATACATTTTATGATACTAACACATCAAAATGTCTAGATTATCATATCAATTACGTGTGATAAAATAAAAAAACCCACTTGAACTATTGTAGATACAATGGACAGATATGATTAAGAATCATATTGAGACATTCTCGTGTCATGTGCCATGTGCATTGGAAATGAGAGAATCTAAACAAAGGTTCTCGTATCCCTGTTGTACACAGATCGAGCTGTAATGTTCTAATGCACTTGAGCTGAACATGGAGTTCTCGTAATTATTATTCACTCCTTGCATGATTTTGTCGTGGTTTAGGTTCAGAAAATGTTTTTCTCCAGGACTGCAGTAGTCACTTGTCATAGGTTTGTCAGGTGGGCAACTGTTGGAAGCATGCAAAAGAGTTGGACCTACAAAATGGAAAACAATTTCTAAACATAAACTTTACCTATACATAATTGTATAAAACAGGTATATCATTATAATTATATTTGACTACAATAACAAACAATAGGTATTAAAAGTTACTGAAAATGTGAAATGCAATAAATTATAATGAAGATTATGCTAATTCTACTTAGGTATAAAATACTTCGAGATTCACATATGTTATAAAGTACAATATATATATATATATATGTACATATATAAGTAAGTAAATGAAGCTCCTCCGAAGGACATCTCATGATGTATTAAAAATGGTCAGGGTTGAACCACAATTAAAAGATCATCTAGAGGAAAGCATACATAATTTTATGAACAACTTAGGAAAGACATCAATAATCATTCATTGAAACTGAAGCCAATATGGTTAAACAACATCGCAACCACTTAACTATTAAAATCAAATCCATTTTTTTCAAGTTGGTTTCATATCATATATACATATATTCAAAAGCAGATGATAATGATATGCAATGAAAAAGTGTGCCCTACTGATATATACCCACCATCAGTCAATATCAACAAGTTCTCAGAGACTGAGTGAATCAACATCTCTTTTAATTGACAACTTTAATAGCTAAAAACATTTGTCCACAATCTGGTAGAAGTTTTCTGATTGTCGAAAATTTAATCATTTCGTTGTTCACATTTTTTTGACACACCAAATTTGATGGCTAGTGTACATGGGTACCTAAGCAACAGCTGCAGAGCTTGGGTCCAGTTTCAAGATCATTCATTATCTTCAGGAAGTTCCATCATTTAAAATTCATCTTTGAAAAACATGACAGAAGTTAGGAAGATTATTCTCAATATCTTTAATGTTTTAATTTTCCAATGAATGCTGAAGTCAAGAATTTCCTTTAAAATTAAAGAATGTTCATGAAATTAGGGTCATGTATTGCAACTTTATAATGTGAGTGTGAAATGCATGCATTAAGGAATAATGAGAAGAAAATAAAATATAGGAATCTTTAGAAATAAATTGGCACTTTGATGCATACCAAAACAGAGTGGAGTGAGTTGTTTGTATATACTTACATGTGCCAATAATGTCATATATAGTGGGAACTTAATGCCATGCATTTCGAAGGAAGTTCATGAAGCTTAATAGACACTGAGTGATGATGGGTATGTAACGGTTGATAGGACTTAGTGGTTGTCTCCCTTGTCTTTGAATCTTTTGTCTTAAGAGGGGACATTTGATCAATCATTTCATAACGGTCTGACATTGGAAACATGGCAGCATCACTTTCATTCCAATGGTATTCTGAGGACGGAAATAGAAATATGACCCATACAGTTGGAAAATTAATAAAAGGCATCAAATGCTGATACATGATACAGAATGAGATGGGAATTATGGATTCAACCTACCAAGTGTCTAATGAAGAATTATTTGTTCTTGTGAAACATTTTACCATATCGTACATCTTTTGTAATTATCTCACAATTTTATTTTTTCACTGGCTTGAAACAGAGATAAGGTAATAATGATAATAAGTCATGTTCAGCTTTAGACAGTTCATTGTGTTCATATCTATCTGATTATGAAATGAAGATTAATTGTGTTATTATTCACTGTGTAGCTATTTTGACTTCAATTTCATGCAATCATGCTTTAAGTGTTCCTCGATACTCCAGGGGTTCCGATCACTTACGATCTCTACACCCCTGGACTATCTCATAGTAAAACTGGAGGCAACAGAACAGAACAGGTAATTGAGTCGTTTGATGTATATCAAAAGAGCCGTATAACGGTACACTGTGGTTGACTGTGTGGCTTTGAAGTTGGGCGTCGCTCCCTCTGTAGTCTTCAAAGGAAACATTTGCCGGTCTGTGATTGGTCAAATGTTTTCCGCTGAGCTGCCTTCATTTTCACTATGAAATAGTCCAGGGGTGTAGAGATCGTAAGTGATCGGAACCCCTGGAGTATCGAGGATGACTTTAAGTGTTAATGTAGGCAAGTCTAATGTAACAAATCATGAACCAAATATCCTAGAGTTTAACTACGGTAGTCTAATTTACTCTTAACATAACTTCTACTTCAATGCATGATTCTGGCCTCATACTAATTGATTTTTTTTATGATACTGATAATTTAACTTTAAACATAAATTCAGTGTGATGTAATTTCATGACTATAACTATTAACTTAATATAGAGACATATTGTTTAAATGTTATTTCATCTTTCAAAGACTCATAAAGTGTCTGAATGAGATGGTGTATATTATATTGCAGTGGTCAAGATCATCTTTGGAGGGATGGGTAATTGTAATGAAAAGGTACATCTCTGACTTCTGTTTGAACCCAAAAGTTAACAGAGATGTGTTGGTGTAAAAGATATGTGATTACAGTTTAAAGTTATCGATCACAAGCTAACAATTGTGCAAACATCTATCTGAAACAAGAACACAGTTGATGCAGACTCTTGAGCATGTTTGAATTTTTTTTATTTTACTTCTTTTCTTCTGATTTTATTTCTAGATGTAAGCACTCGTAACACTAGAGTTGTGTAAAAAGAATTTTTTTTGGGGCAATTAGTACAAATTCTAATGGATAATTGACAAATTTTAAGGAGTATTTCACCTGTGTACGCGAATTAACTGAAGCACTGGTAATGAGTATATTTATAAAATACCAGTGTTGTTATGTTCTTGTGTTTAATTATAAAATAAAGGAGTCTGTATATTCATAATATATATATATATGTTGTATACCATTTATTGTTGAATCATGAAGCAACAATTTATCAGCAAATAATAAAACAGAAGAAAGGAAATCAACAAAAACGTGCAGCAAACTGGAGGCAATCCTACAAGTTACAACTAACCTGTGTCTAAAAGAACAGAGACTGTTGGCTACTCATGTGACCATGACCCTGAACACTGTCAAGGACAGCATCAGCCAGTCGCATAGGTTCAGTAGATATGGACAAAATTGCATTGTAAGAGCTGATAATGTTGTTGTCACGGCAACCAACATCACAAACTATGGGATGTATGGGCTCTGAAGCCAAAAAGGAAAACCAAAACAAACATTACCCTACTGTGTGTAAGATTCTACAGTCAATATTCTGGTCAATTCCAAATCTCCCTTTATAGTCTTCCCAACACCTAATTAACTCTGAACATGTAAATCTCAAGATTCTTCATCCTGGATATTCCAGGGGTTACTATCACTGTCATTAATGTGCATCAAAAGAATCGAATAACAGCACACTGTATGGCTTTACAGTTGGGCGTCACACTCTGTAATCTTCAAAAGAAGTTTCTGTACAGGCCTGTGATTAGTCAGTTCCATTCTCCTGCAATGCTTTCAGTTGTTTGTTTGTATTAATAAATAAACGTCCTATAAACGGCCAGTCTACAGTTTGATATGAAGATAGTGATAGTAAACCCCAGAATATTGAGAATGAAGATTCGTATTCTCATAACTTTGTCCTAAGGTCATCTTCACTCCAAATAAATGTCACATCTAGTATTGAATATGAATCTATGGATAATTACAATATCTTACTTGTAAATAATATACATAACTGATTCAGCTGTATATATATACCATAATTGACCCAATAAATGCCCATATTCCTATAAGGATCCCACCCCCTATTGAAGCCTCAATTTCAATTGTGTGGGCATAAGAGCAAAACTATCAAAACTGTATAGGATTCACCGTTTGCACTAATTTTGTTTTTTTGAGCACATTTCATATTTCCAATATTTTAAACACACTGGGTGCTTATTGGGTTAAATATGGTATTATTTTGTAGTCAGTTGTTTTTCCTAAATCGCTAAAGTGATGACCACTTTCAGATTCAAGAAACTCCATTTCTGAATTTCTTGTATTACTTTTACACTAGTGGTAGAAAGTGAAGAAACATAGATTATATACCCCAGTGCAGAAATGTTTTAAATATATTTGCTTGTGTTATGGCATTTACTGATGTTTTTGTGGCTTAATGTTTATCATTGAAGTCTTTTATTTTTTAGAAAACTTCTAAAAGGATGAAAATACACGTAAGAGAACTGCTTGAATTTATCTGTATTTTAATAACAGACAAAAAACATCAATTAAAATTAAATATTTAAAAAGAATCAAAGGCCATAACTAACAGTAATTGAATAAAATGAACACTTAAATTGACACCTGATAGTAATACCTACCAGCCCTTCTCATTCTCTTAAAGCATTCCTCCTCCAAATCATCTCGTCCCCGTTTTACACCTGCTCTCAGAAACATGTCAGCGTCTTCTTGCATGCATCCATCTTCCATCATATCACAGTCATCAGTAATGCCGTTCCCGTCTGCCTCTGGAACTATTCCCCCATTCAATCCTTGCATGACGAAGCAAGGATTTGTTCGAGTTTCAGAGCGGGGTCCACCGACACCGTTTGGAATCGTGTTAGAATTGTTGGGATTGGTCTGAGTGACAGGCATCCTTAGTTCATTGTACACACCCTCAGCTTGTAGCTGCATCTGAGATGCTCGCTCCAAGTAGTTGGCACATTCTTGGTATCCACATTCAACAGCAACCTGACTGGGAGTCTGGTTATTGTGGTTTCTGATGCTAAAACAAAATCTTAATATCAAAAATACTGCACAAAGTACTTATTGTGTCAGCATTAATGGTGGAATTTATCTTTCTTACTTTTTCAATACAATTGTGTAAACTGGGCACGACACATACCAAATTAACTACTTTTCAAACTGGGCACGACACATACCAAATTAACTACTTTTCACAATTGTTTGTTTACATGGTATATTTATGTAACTGTTTTTTTTATTTGAAATTTTGACTGAAATTAAATTCGAGATAGCGACTATTATTTTGCGCTGAATATCCGTTCTAGGAACCAGGTATTGACTTTGACTCAACCAGAGTTACGAGTCATCGAAATTCGAGACATCCGATCTTAAAATACATATACAAAGAAGGGAAAAAAAAACGGGACTTCAAAATTAATTCGACTCAGCCGAAATTTTGAGTCAAGCAATTTTGAGATAACGATTTTCGACTGTATCTGCATGGGAAGTAACTCTGTAATATACAAAGACAGAATATCTTACCTAAGTTTGCACCCCTGTGAGACCAGTAGACTGACACACTCCATACTTCCTGTCCTGGCAGCTTTGTGGACCGGTGTCTCGCCTAGGTAGTCCTGGAATACAACAAGCATGGTTATATAATGGATCCTTCTTGTAAGCCAAGGTAATGGAAAAAAAAGGTAGACATATATATGTACCGGTTACAGGCATGTGTAAAGCTGTTTTTTGTACTAGACTCAAATGAACAAGAGTTGCATTGATAAAGCCTGTTTAATATGTTATCTACATGTGTATATTATATGATAATGCTTGAAAAGCAGACTTAGATTCATTCTCATTATGATATAAACATATCATAAAAATACATAATTTCAAACCTTATCATCATGGAAAATTTATGTACAAATTTGGAATGACAAGTACAGGTCTATTAATTCACTTCCAAAATGCAACAAAAATGTAAATTACATCATACATACAAAGTACAAAGTAATCATATAACTAGTTTCTGTGATAATGTGGTATTATATTTTGGAATTGAATATCAAACTTTTTCCCAGGCCAAGAAGCCATAATTTGATCAATTACTACAATTTTTTTTTGCCAAACATGTGGACTTTTTCAGTTGCAACATTAGCTTTTAAACCAGCAGATAAAATCATCCATCATAATGATAATAATAAGTGCAATATTCAGAATAGTCACTTGATCAATGACCTATTATTCCAGTCCTTGCTGATGAATGTACCTGAACTTCAATATTAGCTCCACTTTGAATTATCCATTGAGCACAATGGGGATGGTCTCTTAGAGAAGCCAAATGCAGAGGGGTCTGTCGGAAGCGTGAGGTAGGGCGGTGACAGAGTGTACCGTCATTGTCTAAAGACGTCAAATTTCTCACACAAGCCAACTACAAGGGCAATAGAGAAGGAAAAAGAAACAAATTAATGTCTGATCATAACTTTTTATGAACACATGTTAGTAATATTACCTGTCTATTGATCATGGCTCCACAATGTAATAGCCATTTTAGACAATGACCCTTTCCACGAAATGCTGCAATGTGTGCGGGTGTCTGGTTGAAACGAGAGGTAGTTGAGTCAAACCTTGCACCATGTTCTAATAGCCGCATCAAACAAGTTAACTAAAATTCAAATTACACAAAAATGTAACTGAATGATAAATATTCAAAACTAATTACATGTTCATGCAAACACAACTTTGATGAAAACAATCAAGACGAAGTAAAACGTGTTTAAAGGGAAAATCAAGAAACAAGCTTAAAGCGTAAAGAACAGTACACACACACATATTTTATTTTCCATGTACCGTATTCGACCCAATAAGCGCCCAGGGCGCTTAAAAAATTGATAAAAATGAAAAGGTGCTTATAAGTCAAATTTATTGCAAATTTATACCGTTTTATGTAGTTTTGGTCCTTATTTATGCCTGGACAATTGAAATTGAGGCCTCAAAAAAGGGGTAGGGGCGCTTATAGGGACATGGGCGCTTATTGGGTCGAATACAGTAATATGTTTACATATTTTTTGAAGTTAGTTTATAGCCATAAAATTAATTTAGAATTAAAATTGCTTCCTCTTACCTGACCCAACCAATTTTTATAGCCCTGACTCTAATTAAAGATTGCTTGTTGTAGAGTCTGAGATAATGATTTAGATTGATTTTAAGCATCACAGTTATAAGTGCTGATTTTATCACAACATGTTATACAAAAAAAGGCAAAATGAAATAAAACTTATTTAACATTTCTTTGCTTTAGTTTTGATTAATCAGAAAATTTGTCACAGTCTATGACGTTATTTTTTTTGCTGCTAGTCATTAGCTTGGACTGGTTAACCACAAAATTTTGCTAGTCCAACTATTTAATCACTAGTCCAAATTAAATATACAGCTGTTATGGTTCAGCACTTCTGTCATGATAAGTTTTTGACCCAAATTACAGTTTGGGTGGTTTATTGAACGTAAAATTCTCACAAAATGATGCATCCATACAGAAATAATCACATACAGATTGCACTCAAATTGTGTTGAAACATTGGTAATCAGTGCACTGGAAAGTCAAAGACCCACTATAGACTGATACCTCTATATTAATATATATTAGTCTATAGTGCGTCTATGACTTACAAGCGTGCGAAATACCTATGGTTGAAAGATACAATAGTGTAGCGGGATTGGACTGGGTCGATATCGGTGACCAGGTAGCTCAGTCGGTAGAGCACTCAGCTAGTGTTCTGAGGGTCCCGGGTTCGAATCCCGGTCTGGCCGCTACATTTTCTCCTCTCCTGTTACAATTGGCCATCACTTTCGAAAATAGAGCATATTTTCTTATTATATGTCTGCAGTTATAAAGTTATAAATATTTTATCTACTTATCTTTTTATTCTTGCAGCCGATGACAAATTTTAACTAATTGTTACATATAAACATCCATGCAAACAAGTAGAATACACCGGATAAAAACATAAATAAGGAAAAGTATCCGTAATAGCGATTTGACAAATCGAAAGTAAGAAGTTTCATATGCAGATCACGTGGGTGATAAATATAGACTCTTCCATCGTCAAGTAAGTCTATTTATAGAAAACTGAAAACGAGGCCAATGACACAATAGATCCCTATGTCGTATTTTTTATCATCATATAGCTTAATCAAACTCGACAAAAGTACATTTTAAATAAAACAATAACCTTTCCGAAATGAGCAGCCCAGTGGACAGGTGACCACCCATACAGACTGTCTTCTTCGAATAAATTATAGTTGCCGGACGAGAGTAAGTTGGACAAAGTTTCTAGGTCACCGTCTCGACAAGCATGGTGTAATGGAAATTGTGTTTTTAACAGCTCATCGGTTGAAGAGGACATATTTCCATACACACTATCCTGATCCATGAGTGATGTCGTTGCTCGTTGACCAATACCTTTCGTTTGTTAGTAACCTATCGATGTTTATTTCGGGCGAATATCTGAAGCTCGTACAAACGCGACATCAACATTCGTCTTCACGCCAAAAGCCGGCTTTCCATACAATTAACAAATTTAAATTTTAAACGAAACGCATACATATATTTATCAGCCATATAGATCTGGATAAAGGAATATTAATAAGAATGTACTGTCCATACTCTAATATTGTTATCAATGTGCTAGTTGATAATGCGTGATTCCGTTATTTATTCGAATTCACCTTAATTCAGCTCCTTAAAAAAGTCATACGATTTGAAAAATATACACACCACTACAACCAACTCTCGCTCATCAAACGTGATTTTGCGAGAACATAATAATAAACATCAGTTTACTAGATGCAGTTCAATGTTTTGTTTAAGGTGCTAAACGGTCGGTGTGAGTATGCTGATCTTCTTTATTTACTCTTCAAAGAGTTACAACATTACTGCAGTGCCTTCATTTACCTAGGGCTGGGGGAAATAAGGAGGGGGCGGGGGTGTTACCGTTGAAACACAGGGCCATGTATAACAGTTAGTTTCTATATTGAAACGAACTGCTTCCTCGTCTCTACTTGAGGGTTTTTCACTCAAGTCTAAAATACTGGGTTGTGATCACAGATCATCTGATTAGCCAATTATTGGAAAGAATAACTCAACGCCTCAATACAAGTTCATACATATAATTCTGGTTCTGCAGATACAGAGTCACAATGTGTAATCACACTCTCTATCACTCTAATTACTGTACAATTAGAGATTATGCCAGAATATAGAAGTTATAAATGGTAGCGAGTACAAATGTACAATTATCTAAGTTGATAGTTAAACTCCCTGTTATAATATATGACTTGTCTTTTTATAAAGAAACAACAAAGTGATAACTAAGATGCAATAGCAACAATCGCGACAACAGAATAAATTATCTACAATTATTTATGGAAATTGAGCAATGCATCAATTTCCCTACTACAAGATTCACAATTCCAAATATCTTGTAATAGAAATACTCAAGGCTTTTAAACCACTGTGTTTGTAATGAACAAAAGTATTTATAGAAATTGATCAAGTAATCATCAATTTCACTATTACAAGATTAACTATATCTTGTAATAGAAATACAAGAGTACACTAGACTCTTGTATTATCCTATACAAATATTATAGAATTTAAGAATAATTTATAG
Source organism: Argopecten irradians (assembly GCF_041381155.1). Taxonomy (NCBI): domain Eukaryota; kingdom Metazoa; phylum Mollusca; class Bivalvia; order Pectinida; family Pectinidae; genus Argopecten; species Argopecten irradians. Next base: position 14,953,792 of record NC_091140.1, on the reverse strand, counting down.
AAATTGATCAAGTAATAATCAATCTCACTATTACAAGATTAACTATTTAGACTCTTGTACCTCAGTACAAATTATTTATGGAAATTGATCAAGTTATCAATTCCTCTATTACAAGATTCATCTCTAAATATCTTGTAATAATCCCTATTGAACAATAGACGATTTGTATTATAAGTTATGCCAACTTTCCTATAATCTATATAAGGGAGATAACTCCTGTAGGCCTAGCTACTAATGTGTCATGATGAGAACCAAAATGGCGCAAGAATACGTATCCGATGCCGGGAGGAGACGTTAAAAATCACAGTAATCGCTCCGCCTTATATACCCCTCGGGCGTCCACATTTCCTTATATGGAAAAAGTGGAGGCAAAGTGGAGGCCCTCCAGACTGTTTACAACAATAACAGTCGTACATTGCCGACGTCACAATATAGTGCCAAAAATGATAGCACAAAGAAAATGTTATACATAGCGTAAACCAACTGTTTATCGACTGAAAAATGTTCTGTAATTACACAAAATATAGTTACAAGTATCTGATTCCGTTTCCGAGCCGTATTTAAAAATGTACACAAAAACCAGCCGGAACGTCAGCGTCAACAATTTCACCGTGAAAGCAGTACAACTGCTCAGACCGAATATGTCATGAAATCGACCTTTGCACGCCACAAGTACGTATTAAACACATTTTGATGAATAGTATTGTTATTGTCTTAACGATCACTGAATTAAATCATAAGATTGATCATGGAGCTTACATAGACAAAATACCTAATTCAAATTCTGACCGCCTGCTTAGTCACGATCCAATATGGCGGCTATCGTTGCCAATGACACACTACTTGCCAACAAACTATTTCACATACAATCTATTATCACATACATTTACCATCTGATAGCATGGTCAGTTAGATAAAAACATTGCCATTTGCCATGTACTGCTAATAATATACAATTTAATCGTGATTACACGTTTATTTCATGTAAACACACCAGGGTACAGTTCAGTAACATAAACACACAACAGCTGATCGTCAGTCAGCTGATCTCAAATGAACATTCGTTACAATATGAAAAAAAAAGCCAGAAATACATAAAAAAATTGGTTGAACGTTGTGCCTTAGTTACTTGTTTACAACTATCAATATAATCCCTTGTTGATATTTGTTATGTTTCATCTTAATCATGCCACCACAAAATGCGCATCCCGAGTCCTGGACTCACAGAATTTTAAAAGGACACATGAAATTTCTGGGAATTACCAAATCCTCAGTCAGTATAACGGGTATCTCAGACCATGATGCCATCGTAACAGACATGGATATACGTCCAACATACAACACCGGACAGAGAAGGAAGATCTTTAAGTACAGAGATGCCAACTGGGAACACCTCAAATCTGACTGCAACATGATCTCCCAAAGCACCAAATCACTGATAGACGATCAGGTATCAGTAGACGAAGCATGGGAACACTTCAAGACGGGTATCACCAACAGTATGAATAAGAACATACCAACCAAGCTGTCTAGTACTCGCACTTCACTCCCATGGATGAACCGCAACATCAAGAAACTACTCCGACACAAACAACGACTGTATAAGCAGGCAAAGAAAACCAACACCTGGACAAACTACAAGACCTGCCAACGTGAAGTTAAGCGTCAACTCAGGAAAGCTGAGTACAACTACATAAATAACATCATTGAAGAAGGCCTAAAATCCAACAACACCAAACCCTTCTGGCGCTTCATAAAATCAAGGAAACAGGACAACATTGGAGTATCACCACTCAAAGAAAAGGGAATCCTTACCAGCGACAGCCTACACAAAGCCACCATCCTACTAAACCAATTCCAGTCTGTCTTCACCAAAGAAAACAAGGAGGAGCCACTACCAAAAACAGATAAAAGGAACATCAAACACCCACTTACCAACATCACCATTGACACAGATGGAGTCAACAAACTTCTTGCCAACCTCAACATCTCTAAAGCTTGTGGACCTGACTCACTAACAAACACAGTACTCAAAACCTGTTCAGAGAATCTACCCCCCGGGCTCAGTGCCATATTCCAGCTATCCCTGGACTCCGGCAAATTACCAACAGACTGGCTGAAGGCAAATTAAACATCACTAGCGTCTACAAGAAGGGAGATAAACACCTGGCTGAAAACTACAGACCCATATCCCTTACCTGCGTCTCATGCAAAATTCTTGAACACATCATCTGCCGCTATCTCATGTACCACCTAGAGAACAATAACATACTTACCAACCTCAATCACACAGCTTCAGGAGCGGGTATTCATGTGAATCACAACTCATCGTCACCATGAAAGACCTACTGCACTCGCACGATAATAATACGCAAACAGACTGTGCCATCCTTAATTTTTCCAAAGCGTTCGACACCGTTCCACACAAGAAACTGCTACACAAACTGACATCTTATGGAATAGATGGGCCAATCCACTCATGGCTATCCCACTTTCTAACTGCAAGATCTATTCTAGTAATCCTGGAAGGAGTCCAATCCAAATCAGTGTCTGTGGACTCAGGGGTCCCCCAGGGTACGGTACTAGGACCAATATTGTTTCTATGTCATATCAATGACCTCCCTGATTGTGTCCAATCACAAACCTGCCTGTTCGCAGACGACTGCCTCCTTCATAGGAAGATAAGATTGCACAACGACCATGTAATTTAACAACAAGACCTTAAACACCTGGAAACCTGGGCTAACACATGGGGTATGAAGTTTAACGCTAAGAAATGCTACATCCTAAGTATTAAACAAAAGACCACTCACTTCTACAACTTGGACAAAACCATCCTCCAACAGGTGCGATCAAATCCATACTTAGGTATTACCATCTCTGAGGACATGAAATGGCACCAACATATAACCAACATATCCAAAAGAGCAAACTCCACCCTCGGCTTCTTAAGAAGGAACCTACGCAGCTGTCCACAATCTAGTAGGCGTAGCGCATATGTTGGATTAGTAAGACCAATATTAGAGTACGGATCAATAGTATGGGACCCATATTACCAAAACGACATCAATACCCTAGAGCGTATACAGCACCGTGCAGCAAGATTCATCACGGGAGACTATAGATCCAACAACACAGGCTGTGTAACAACAATGCTGAACAATCTGGACCTACCACCATTAGAGGTCAGACGTCGACACAACAGACTCGTATATCTATACAGGGTCGGGAGGGGTTAGTGCCAGCTATAACTCCATCAGATTACCTTATACCAAAAACACAGGGAAGACAAATTACTGCTAAGAACCTATGTGACTTTAATTCCATCAACATCGTTCACAGATCAATATGTAACAACGACAGAGGCTTCAGAGTTAAATCGCCAAATACTGACCAATACAAGAACTCATTCTTCACTAGAACTATACTAGATTGGAACCACCTGGAAAATAGTGTAGTTCATTGCAGCAGTATCGAGGCATTCAGATCAGCACTCGAAACACGCTACTAACCACCTCCTGCGCTCTCTCTCTCACCCGCCGCAAAATTACCAGTATTGGGATATAGCGGCGTAACAGATACAGATACAGATACAGAATGGATATCTATAACACTGTGGGACCCATTGTTTTCACAAAAAAACATTGAAAAGGACCCACAAAAAATAATCATAGATTGAACACTGAGTTTGTCATTGCACATAGCTTTAAATCATGTGAGTTGTAATAACTGTATCTGACAAGAGTGTAGATCAATTATTGGTTTATGTACTGTGACCCTGCCGGTTGTTGTGAAGGAATAGTAGTCGTTATTTGGGAAAAAAATAATTGTTTGCACCCATGAAATACATTTTTTCCACATAAACAAAAGAACACCATTATGAATTATTTGTCAGCAGCTCCAGACATTTGGAAATCTGTATGCACAGTAGAATATGCACACAACCACGACTACTGTTCCATCACGACTACTGGTTGGATCCAGGTATCTTTTTGTCTTGTTGAAATCATTTTTTATTTTTATTTTCTAGACATGTGGTGAGTAATACCATGACCGCTGTTACCAGGACATATGTTTAGAAGATGAATACAGCCCAGAGTGTAGTGTTTGGGTGTGGTGGCCTGGTCATGGCTATCCTCTACCAGTATGATTTCCTCTTCACCACATTATTTGTGATACTCCATTTACTTGTCATTGGGGCCGGAATATTCCTAGGATCATCTTGGTCACTTGTGCGAGGGAAACAGTACAAACCAACATCAGCTCCACCTGAGGAATCAGCTGTCAATGTATTGATACAAAAATTAATGGTACTGTAATAGCAATTTGCACAAATTTACCAAAATTCAATCATAAACATACAATGCTTCCAAATCAAACTTTAATCTGTCTTTTTCATTATATATATGCTGTACTCACTAAAAATTCTGGAAACTAATAATTCTAAACCTATTAATGATTCTTTGAAAAGTATTATAAACTTGCTGACTGAATATCATTTATTTTTTTATTTTTTTTTTATTTCTAATTATAAGGCTTATATGACTTAGTCAGACTAACTTGAGAAGTATAAGAAAATAATTATCATTTTATCATTTCTGTAATGAGATCTATAGATGCCAAAAATTAAGACTGTAAGAGTTATTAAAAAGTGATCATACATATGTAATAGGGTGCAAGATTTACAATAGATTTAATGCCTGCCTCTGCTAGGAATCTAGTATTGCGGCTAGTATTGACCAGGGTTACACATATTTTGATTTCTTTTAAAATATCTGTAGGATTTTACTACATATAGAGTAGATTTAGAATTAGTCATGCTTATAGCTAGCAGTTAGAAGAATTTTATGACAACACACATGCAGTCTGAATACAAATGGCATCAAGTATAAAAAGATGATGTAAAATTGTATGCAATTAACAGCTTTATTTATCTATACCAGCCCATTCTTTCTATTATTCCAAAAAAACTTTTAAAAATCATGCATAAAATACATAAATTGCACCAAGATTATATCACTTTAATTATGATAAATATCCTTATTCTCACTTGATCTTTATATAACAGGATTTCCCTATATGCTATGTGGGTTTATGTATAATGACTTATTAAAATGGACTAATTAAATTTCTACCTCCAAATTTTTTTACTTGATTTTCTTTCACATTTCATTTTATTACCCTTTAAGTTTTGCAAGATAGAGATTTGCCTTATGACAATTATGGCATCTCAAAGTAAGACATTATGATTTATCAAGAGTTACGGCATTTTGCTTCACTCCATCAGTGAGAAAAAGGGAATTAACTATGATAAAATGAAAATAAATTGAGACTTCAGGTGAACCAATATGTTCCATCATATATGCTGATGATACATTATTATTATTTATCTAATTATCTAATTTGACAGGAAAGGAAAGTTGACAAGAGAGGAGAGCCTAAAAAAGTTGTGATCTCGAGAAATATTGACCTTGCTCTTCAAGAAGTGATAGACTTGTCTTTGAGAGATTTTGTTCTGACATGGTATGAGGATTTATCTAAAGACCAGGAATCTCTCCTAACAGCTATCATGTGAGTTCATAGACATTGATATGACTAAGCATTCCATGTTTGTGCTTTAAATTACCAAGAATATACATTTACAAGATTCAATATACACATTCTTTAAAGCATATTAAGTTTGGATGATGATGTAAAAATAAAAGTATATGTGTTGTGTTATTGCTGTTGTTAGGGGCGATGTCTGGATCATCATTAAACGACTAAGTGCCAGGTTATCAAAGGTGGACATGATGAAGCTGATAACACAGGATGTAGTGGAAAAACTTCATTCTCACTTCACAGAGATAAGGACAGCAGCCAAAAGGTAGGCTTACCACAGATATAATTACCGCAGCCAAAAGGTAGGCTTTCCACAGATATAATTACCGCAGCCAAAAGGTAGGCTTACCACAGATATAATTACCGCAGCCAAAAGGTAGGCTTACCACAGAGATAAGGACAGCAGCCATAAAGTAGCCTTACTACAGAGATAAGTACTGTTAGTAATAGGTAAGCATACCACAAAGATAAGTTCTGCAACCAAAAGGTAGGCTTACCACAGAGATAAGGACAGCAGCCATAAAGTAGCCTTACTACAGAGATAAGGACAGCAGCCAAAAAGTAGCCTTACTACAGAGATAAGTACAGCAGCCAAAAAGTAGGCTTACCACAGAGATAAGTACTGTTAGTAATAGGTAAGCATACCACAAAGATAAGTTCTGCAGCCAAAAAGTAGGCTTATCACAGAGATAAGGACAGCAACCAAAGGTAAGCTTACCACAGAGATAAGGACAGCAGCCAAAAGTTCAGCTTACCACAGGGATAAGTACTGCAGCTAGAAGTAGGCTTACCAATCTAGAATTACAATTACATATTGTAGACCAAGGGAAAAATACAATGTACAATAATGTACTCAAAAGCAAGCTTAATCTGTACTCTATTTGTAATGATTATGATAAAATATATTGCATGTATGCAATTGATGGAAATTTTCTCAAAGATGCCATGTATTATTCTTAAGACATGTGATTAATAATTTAAAATGTATGTTTGATATTCCAGTGACAGTAATGTTGGAGATGACAGGAAGTTCTCTTTACATCCCTGGTTAGCTAATGAAGCAGCAGAGAGACAGTTCCTTAGCCAGCTCTGTGAGGTTCTTCTTCTCATATTCCTCCCAGACAACTACAGTGGCTGTACAACCATACGACATATTCTCCGAGAGATCGTCACATCAGCAGGTATTCATGGATCCCTGGTTATTATCATATTCACTAATAGTTGTATATGGTATTTTGATATTAAGTCCTAACCTTGTAAATGTACATTTAACATAAGAAAATACATGTACAGTGGAACCTCCCGAAACCGATCATGGTCGGTGCATATAATTTCGGCCGGTTTAGAGAGGGTTCGGTTTGAAGAAGTTAACCGAATACCGATCATCACGATCCGGATTTAATCGATCGGAAGTCGTTTTTTTACATTAGTGCACCGCACGTATGCCTAGTGTTCGTTAAAACCGACCGATATTGATTGTTAATGTGAATGTTATCACAAAAGAGAGAATCATACGTTTAAAAGGAATGGATTACAGCAAACTTGACTTTGTTACCGCTTATAAACGTAGTTTAGTTAGTTAGTTGCGTGAATGTTCTTGGGGATGTTCTCGTCTGCAACCTACTTACGACCGATCGCTTCCGGTTACGTCAAGAATCAAATTTAATGGTCTAATTACACGATGATCAGTCGATGCCGGTCATTATATGACATAGTCATTTTCTAAAACAATACATGGCTTCGGCTTCTTCATACAGATAATTTACGTTATCCGACAACTACATATGTAAATAAAAAAAAAACCCGTGTGATTTGAATACGAAACTTTCTCTTTATTACTAGCTCTGTTTGTTTTCCTACAGTAAACAAACCGCGTGCACATGGTAGACCTTCGTTAGATATCTAAACAATAGGCATGATTAAAATTAGATTGATAATACACATTTTCATTACAAAATCTTTTGTTACTGAGGTAAACAAAGATAGTGTTTTTACTCAAACAAATCAAGTATAAGATACTGTTTTGTGCTGTCATCCATAATTAAGTTGAAAGAGTGGACGTATTTTTTCTCTCAGTATTCGCTCAGGTGACATCTTAGGTAAGCTAATGCTATATTATAGAGGAGTATGATAGTTTCTTCAACAATGTAATATTTGTCTGACGCATACCATGGACTTTCGGTTGCATAATAGATTATAAAACACTTTTGTACAATTGAATTATAAATAAAACAAGAGTTGGTATTGTGCCTGACAAACAGGTTTAAGCAATCATGGCGCCTTCAACAGCATTTAAATGATAATCAAATTCTCGGAACTTGTCAGAACAAAGTTCAGATCTTGCGAAATCGGAACAGACTGATCAAAACAGGTTTATGTAGCAAACAATGAAAAGTAACCTTGAATCTCCCTGGTACCTTTAATCATTATAATGCCCCTTTCCAATCATCTATTATCGGTGACAGAGTACATGTCCCGTATTAATCGTCGAATCGTAAAGTACAATATTATTATCAAGAAAAAACTTTTTCAAAATACACATATCAACGATAGTGACCTATAGTCCAGTAAAAATATGAAAAATACAAGCCTAACCTCCAAATAATTGCAACAGAATTTGTTTTCTGCTTTTTTGGTTGGAGGATCTTAGTATTTTACCATGATAAAAGTCGCCAAAAATCACATGTTCGGAAAGTCGTTTTTTGAACACCCGAAAAATAAGAAAATATAAAGAAACCAACACTTTTGAAGTACAATATCTGCTATTTTTGCAATACTTGAAATATGAAATCGGGTATATAGTAAGACAAACTTTAGGTTAGTACAAATAAGTTGAAATGATACAATAATTGCAGTCAATCCAAGAAATAAAGAAGGATGAAAACGGCTCAAAACCTTTGAATTTAGCTAGCAATACCGTTTTTGTCCTTTTTAGATGCAAACATTTATAAAATCTTACCCTGAACAATATCAGTTAATGTTTTATGTCTTAAAGGATTACATTTTCTTTGATATTAAAGTATAATCGATAATATGTTAGCTAGAAAAAAGTAAATATTAACCCGTCAAGTTGACTGATCGTGTCAATTTGAAGTGTTTTATACTTTGATTTTTGGCAAAACTCCCATTTTGGTAGTTAATATTTCGGAAAATAAAAAAGCAAATGCTTCCAAATATGTTATATCCTTTTTTGTATATTTTGAACTTGTTATTTGATCATTTATTGTAAAAACGGTATAAATATGCACATATTATTTAGTAGTAAAATCTTCCTATCACGTTAATTTGGCTGAATACCAAATCATGTCTAAGTCCATAGATTTGCAATACAAAAATCTTAATTTTTCGAATATGCTTTATTCGTTTGTCATAAAATTTTGACAGTAAATAAATCAGAACTGTGATGATTTTATGCTATAAAATTGAAATTGAACTTTTATTTTATCCTTTCATTTCATTGAAAATTATGTAACACCAATCCGGTTCCATTATGGAAAAATGAAAACTGACCTATTCAAATATTAGATAAAAAAGAAACTTTTCACTTTATAAAGAACTTCCATTATGGTGGTTTAATCTGCCAAAGGATTTTGCATTCTGATTAGTCACAAAATTGATATTCACATTTTTGATATTTCAACTTAAGGACTTCGCCAATTAGAGAAGTCTAGTCAAATTGGCACTAAATGAGGATTTGATCGACCTCATGCCTTTTATTTTTGGGAATATCTTGATACAGTTGTCTCTTTTAGGTGAGTATAGCCTACATAGAATCTGAATTAATAACTATCTAAACACTTGAGACGGTACTTACTGAATAATTATTGAATAAGAAAGACATATTATTCAATTTGGACTTCAACATATCCTTGGAAAAGGCCAAAAGACCAACTTTGAGCAACCATGTTATCTCAGGTAGTGAAAGTAAAATGTTTTACTTTTAAAGCCTTTAATCAACAAGTTTAATTTAAAAAGATTCCACCAAAATGAGTATCAATAGTATTGTTGATAATAACAATTTTTTGTCTTAACAATCCAACAAATCATATTTGGCTGTTACAAGGACATAATTATGCAATTTTCATGTTGTCATACTTTTTCCCTGTGTTGATTTCAACTTAGGTTTTTGGCAATCTGTGCTGTCCTTATAACGTTCTTGCCATACAGTAATTTTCTAGTATCTCATGATGACCATTTAAGTTTATATTTGACTTCAAAGTTGGCAAATTATGCAAATATCCCTATTTTTCTGATTTTTTGGGGGTCAAGAAAAACACTTTCCCAATTTTTTCCAGTGGCGACTTTTTTTCTTGTATAAAACAAAGTCAGATCTGTAGTAAAAACAAAGAAAAAAATTCTGTTGCAATTATTTTGGGGTAACACCCTATCTTTACTGGACTACTACTTTAATCGTGTCGCATTTACGAACAGAATTAATTGACAGTACAACGAAACAATCATGTCGAATGATCGATTTTTCGCTCCGCTTATTGTCATTCCAGTTATTGTCGCAATGTCGCTTTGTGCATTATGCTAGGGCCGCTCTGCACAATTCGGGTGTCGTGCACGTTTGTTTATTTCTTAACTAAAATTTTGACCTCAATCAATATAATATATGTACAATTACAAATGGAGGTTTAACTATGCTTACATGATTACATCAACTGAGCTAAAACCTCCTCTTTCCCGCAGTTTTGTTTTTCTAGACTTTTTTAATTATTTTACCAATACATTTTTAATTTTTAATTATATACTTAATACTCTTTCAGCTTGTCCTTTTAAAATAACACAACATCACTTGTAAAATGCGTAAGTAAATAGTTTTACCCTTTAGGTGGTTGTTTTTTTTTGGAAATGCAATACCAATATTTAAGGACTGTTGTAATGACTTGAAATCAAAAGGTATAAATTACCTTTTAATGTTCATATATTTGTGAAGTTTAGTTCATCTAACTTAATTTATAACATCTTAGATAACTTTATCACCATCACCGACAAGTCAAAAATTAAAAGCTTAAGATTTATATGGTAATCAGCCCTGCTTATGGATGTGTAATTTATCCCTACAAATGAGATACTTTTGCAAGTTTTACCTGCTTTTGTGTTTGCAACATACGGATAGATCGAGAGGGGATATCTTCGAAACTCAATTATTTTAATCACGAATCAAGAAGAGCTTTTGGTAAGTTATTCGCCAATCAAAGTTACCAACATTTGGAGAATTGCAATACTTACAGTATACAGATTTTAATTTTACAAAGTCAAATAAGAGCTCAAAATGAATTTTGATAATATTATCAAAAATATCATTTACGTATACAATGAAGTGAAAATGGTACACCCGGTCAAAGCAAGATCATTTCATTTTTTCAGTGTTTTTAATTATTATAAAATGACAATTGTTTTCATCTAAATATTGATAAAGAAAACAAAACAAATATTACAATTATAAATTAAAAAATATTCCAGGGAATAAGTTTTGTGTTGTTACAAATGCATATAAAGCATTATATATGTTTTCCAAACCATGAAGGATTTTCTCAGTTTAATTCATCAAAACTAAGGTTTTTAATAGATGTCTAAAGGATATATAGCATGTAAACGTTTCGCTTGCTTTTCCAAATATTAAATATTTGTTAAGTTCATTTTTGGTTGCTGAATATGGAGGCATGTTCTTTGAAATTGTATATGAATAAAGACATACCAACCCTGTAGGTGTAATGCCGTTTAAAAACGGCACTCATCTGATTCCTGGACACAGCTCTATAATTATGGTGTAATACAGCAGTGAATTTATACCGAAAGGTGTCGGTGTGGAATCAACAAATATTAAAAGGGGTTTTCTCTTTAAAACCCCAAACTGATTTGCATATATGCTTGATGTTAGTTGTTCCTCTTTAATGCATTTTGATAATTCAGAATAGCAAACTTTTCCTAAAATGCATTATTTCTACATTGAATGCTTTTGTTTGCAAGATATCCCTTTTCTTAAGATTTCGATTGAAACAGCAAAAAAGGAAAACTTAAAAGAAATGAGAGAAAGAAGAGTTGACAATGACTTACAAGGTTCATTATTCTCTCTGTGATTCAAAATATTACACGTAACATCATAACTAGTTTCAAAGCAAAATAGCACACACAAAAATTCCGTTAAAGAATATTAGAAAAAAAGGTAATAAAGAAACAAAATAATGTTATTCTAAAACTCTTTCCAATTTCATCCAGTCATTGGCAAATTTCATGATGTGTGCGTCACCTTTGGTGACTGCAATGCATTTTTGAGTCTTGTAAATATTCTTTAAAAGCATTATTTGATAACCCTGTTAGGAGTCATCTTGTACTGTATACGTATAGCCTTAATATTAAATCGACAATCTTATCTGTATATTTTTACAATCGGAAAATAAAACGTAAATGGGATTAAAATACTTCTAATACGGATTCAAAATTTGATAGAAACTACCACACCAGTTTTGTAAGTGAAAGTAGAAAACTCACCTAATGGTCTGACTATCTGTGTTGAGTGGTTTCTAGCTAATAGGCACGGGCGTTTTATACTCCATTTCTATAAAAGGGCATACCTATACTAGGCCTTCTCAGAATTTCTTTGCATAGTAACGATAAACACTCCAATTGATTTGTACATACAATGAACGATCAGATGTCTACCATTAATGACTCACGAAAGCGTGCATTTAAGAAATAAATGGTTTGATTTTTAATACGTTTATCAGATTTTAAATCGAAGATCTCTCAATATTTTCCCTTTTGAAGTACAAGTATATTTTTCAATAAAATGGATGATAAAGAGGCCCAGATGACCTGTGCCGATAATCAAACATGTAAAACCGTGCAATGTTATAATTAAAGGTTACGTGTGTTTTTCCCTTTAACAGACCACGAAGATTTGAGACATGTGGTTTCGATTTGTCCAGAACTCTATTAGTAGTATATATTTAAACGATTTACATTTACATATATATGCATTAGCTCTGAACAGACACTATATAGCTTTACAGAATACATTATAACTCAATTTTGGTTTTAACGAGGATTTTCATCGACTTATAAATATTAGTCCATAAAGGAAAGAAATGACGTCGCTGTTTATAACGTCGCTTCGGATTGGCTATGATAACAGCGTAATGACTTCATACATCAAAGCGCACTGAAAGGAAGTTCGAAAATTGAAAAAATTGTCTTCAGTAATTTGAATTATAAGGATTAATTTCAATATATTTTTTATGTTATGGAAATATAACACACAAATCTGAGCGTACTCTCATCATAAACGCGGTTTATATGTATTCTCACATTTTTAGTTATATTTCCATAGCATAAAAATATGTTCAAGTTATTCCTAAAAAAAACCTTGTCTATTTTCAGGAACTCCTTTTTATAACGCGAATGACGTTCAGGGATTCTTAGGACGACGGGATGCTTATGACGTCACAAGAGACTTGGTCTACTCTTTTATCTGGAAGACCTCTCCTCTACTGTTCAACTGTGGTCACACCTGTTTTATTTTACACTTGTGTAATTGTCTGTTTTGGGATATGCTTTTAACTTCATATTTCAACCAAGCAATATTTCCATTTGATCTGAACTGACATTATATAACGATATAACCTTACCAACTAAAAAGGGACTTAATGAGATCCTAGTTCTGCTATAACTCCCGTTTGTGTAGTGATATGTTAAACATGTATTGTGACGTCGTCCTGAAACGACGTCATGACGTAATAACGCAATGCGCATTTTTTGTGCGTACTTACATGCTACCTGCATGAAAAAAACCCAATTGTTCTATGTTATTTGCAACAGTATTTGTTGTTATGATTTTAAAATGTTGAATATCGTAAAGATGGAACATATTGATTTTATGTTTATTTTCAGGGACTCATTTTTTCACCGCAAATGACGCCGAGGGTTCTTATGACGTCGGATGTACTTATGGCGTCACAAGAAGAGGCTCCAATGATGAGGCCTGCGGGAGATTTGGGATAGCAATAACTATGTGCATTACAGGTTGGCTTTAAAATAAAAGAAAACGGAAATATAAGCATTGAATTGGCTTCTTGTGGGATCAATGGTCCTATTATTCTCCTAGGATTGAAGACAAATTGAGTAACGCGCGATAATTCAATAGCGTATAGCAATTCAAGGCATTTAAATAACCTTCGTTTTTCATTCTCAAGTTAATACTGACAATATGTTTTTGTCTTCTGTACATTTCGCCAAAGAAAACCAACGCGCACCTTAAAACTAGTTAAGTATAAAAGTTTCTAGCTCCACTGTTGTCGTAACTGACAATTTAATATGTGGAATATTGGACTGTCTGAGGCGCGTCAGCTTGATGAACAGCTTGTGTCCGAAAAAATGGACATCGTTGTTTGGCCGCGCGATCATACAAGCCCACTATTATTGAGCAAATGGAAATGTCAGTGATATAGTTCAGGGAAATAAATAACAGTCTGGATGTGAAAAAACCTCCAAAGGGAGACAATCAGAGGTAAATTAATATCCTTTTGTGATATCTTTATTTTTTCTTGACAAAAGAAGACGCGTTCTACTTATTACAAAGGAAATCACTATGGAAATCCCAAAACATACATTTGAAAACATCGTAACCCTTGAGTTTTTTTATCTAAATCAATCGATCATGGAGCAAACTTCACAACGATGTTATAGACAAATATTATAAGATTCCTAACAGACAGGCGTCTTCGAAATGCCATAAATGCAAAGATAAATTATCGAATCGATACTTCTGTCAGAAAATGCATGAAATGCTGTACTTTTTCAGTACATATCACATCGCAGGATCAGCTGGGAACAAGTGGGTGGAGCTTTGCGATATCAGAGTGTAAAGAATTGGGATAGAATGTTATTTTTCAAAAATCTACTGGAGATTAGACAGTTTCCGTAAATTGGGATATTTTGGCGTCGGAATAGTTTGGCGTGTTTGTATCAAAACTGGATGGATAAATTTTAGTGTGTTAAAATTTGGCGTTTTACTATGCCATGTTAATTTCGGCGCATAATTTCATTTGATTGAAAGATAAGCATTCTTTATATTGTCTATACGCATTGATCCCGCAAAAATGAAAATCTAGCGTGATTAGTTTTGAAGCTGTATCGATACATTGACATCCCTCTGAAATGTATGTCTTCGATAATAATAGCCACATATCTAATGATTCGCACACGATTTTTTTTCTGATTGAAAGAGCATACCTTAAATGTATGATCCTAGAGTACGTGTTCGCATATCTAATAAATGGCATGTAAATGTGTTGATCGTTATATAAAAACAAATAGATACTTAGGCAGATTTTGGTGTGCTAAATTTTGGCGCTTTCATGCCAAACGCCAAATAAGCCAAAATATAACCTCATCTAAATATTTTTATATCATATTCGGGTAGTAATTCCGTCATACAATTTAACATAAAAGAAGAATTGGCATTGCGCCTAATACCGGTTTACACATTGAGATGATAACGAAGTTCTCGGAACATGTCAGTTCTCAGAAAAAAGTTCAGATCATTGACAATTGGAACAGGTTCGAGGACGACCTTTCCTATACCAAACAATGAATAGCAATCTTGTTTTACACTTGTACGATCATATCTTTAGTAGCTATAATACGTACGTGACAATTATCTGATATCCGATATGGTAACAGAGTACATGTGCTGTATTAGTCGTTAAATCGTAATACATACACCAATTGACTATTTGGGACCATGAGAAAGTGATCTTATTAAGTAAGTTATCTTTATAAATGGGTGGTCGCTAAGGCAGGTTTGACTGTAATTGATTTCCAAATGTTTTTAAAGTGAAGTTAATAGAATTTCATGTGTATTATGATCGATACATCGCCACCATAACCGCCAATACGTCTTATATTTATATTTTAGGGTAATTATATATCACATATAGCAATACATGTATGTTGAATTGATATTAGAAATATATTAAAGATTAAATCGTCAAGTTTCACTTTTGGCAAATGCATTCAATAAAAGGACGGGTCGCAGAAAAGGGATTTCATGGAGGGCTGAAGTTGGTTGCGAGTTCCTAGTTCCTAGTTCCGTTTAATAAACGGAACTAGGAACCAGACCCGAGTTACGTTTAACTTAAACGGAACTAGGAACCAGACCCGAGTTCCATCGGGTTTCAATGATTTAAAATGTTCATTTCAAATATGAATAAGTGGTGGCTAATTAAGGTCATAAAATATTTTTCTATGTCTATAACGTAGTAATCTAGGGTCCTAACATAATACCCTACGCTCCTAATCTAATAATCTAGGGTCCTAACATAATAATCTAGGGTCCTAATATAATAATCTAGGGTCCTAACATAATAATCTAGGGTCCTAATCTAATAATCTAGGGTCATAACATAATAATCTAGGGTCCTAACATAATAATCTAGGGTCCTAACATAATAATCTAGGGTCCTAACATAATAATCTAGGGTCCTAACATAATAATCTAGGGTCCTAACATAATAATCTAGGGTCCTAACATAATAATCTAGGGTCCTAACATAATAATCTAGGGTCCTAACATAATAATCTAGGGTCCTAATCTAATAATCTAGGGTCCTAACATAATAATCTAGGGTCCTAACATAATAATCTAGGGTCCTAACATAATAATCTAGGGTCCTAACATAATAATCTAGGGTCCTAACATAATAATCTAGGGTCCTAACATAATAATCTAGGGTCCTAACATAATAATCTAGGGTCCTAACATAATAATCTAGGGTCCTAACATAATAATCTAGAGTCCTAACATAATAATCTAGGGTCCTAACATAATAATCTAGAGTCCTAACATAATAATCTAGGATCCTAACATAATAATCTAGTGTCCTAACATAATTATCTAGGGTCCTAACATAATACTTTAGGGTCCTAACATTATTATCTAGAGTCCTAACATAATAATCTAGGTTCCTAACATAATAATCTAGAGTCCTAACATAATAATCTAGGTCCTAACATAATAATCTAGAGTCCTAACATAATAATCTAGGGTCCTAACATAATAATCTAGGGTCCTAACATAATAATCTAGGGTCCTAACATAATAATCTAGGGTCCTAACATAATAATCTAGGGTCCTAACATAATAATCTAGGGCCCTAACATAATAATCTAGGGTCCTAACATAATAATCTAGGGTCCTAACATAATAATCTAGGGTCCTAACATAATAATCTAGGGTCCTAACATAATAATCTAGGGTCCTAACATAATAATCTAGGGTCCTAACATAATAATCTTGGGCCGTAATCTAATAATCTAGGTTCCTAACATAATAATCTAGGGTTCTAACATAATATCCTATGGTCCTAACATAATAATCTAGGGTCCTAATCTAATAATCTAGGTTCCTTACATAATAATCTAGGGTCCTAACACAATAATCTAGGGTCCTAACATAATAATCTAGGGTCCTAACATAATAATCTAGGGTCCTAACATAATAATCTAGGGTCGTAACATAATATCCTATGGTCCTAACATAATAATCTAGTGTCCTAACATAATTATCTAGGGTCCTAACATAATAATGTAGGGTCCTAACATAATTATCTAGAGTCCTAACATAATAATCTAGAGTCCTAACATAATAATCTAGAGTCCTAACATAATAATCTAGGATCCTAACATAATAATCTAGTGTCCTAACATAATTATCTAGGGTCCTAACATAATACTTTAGGGTCCTAACATAATTATCTAGAGTCCTAACATAATAATCTAGGATCCTAACATAATTATCTAGAGTCCTAACATAATAATCTAGGGCCCTAACATAATAATCTAGAGTCCTAACATAATAATCTAGGGTCCTAACATAATAATGTAGGGTCCTAACATAATTATCTAGGGTCCTAATCTAATAATATATGGTCCTAACATAATAATCTAGGTTCCTAACATAATAATCTAGGGTCCTAACATAATAATCTAGGGTCCTAACATAATAATCTAGGGTCCTAACATAATAATCTAGGGTCCTAACATAATAATCTAGGGTCCTAACATAATAATCTAGGGTCCTAACATAATAATCTAGGGTCCTAACATAATAATCTAGGGTCCTAACATAATAATCTAGGGTCCTAACATAATAATCTAGGGTCCTAACATAATAATCTAGGGTCCTAACATAATAATCTAGAGTCGTAACATAATAATCTAGGATCCTAACATAATAATCTAGGTGTCCTAACATAATAATCTATGGGTCCTAATCTAATAATCTAGGGTCCTAACATAATAATCTAGGGTCCTAACATAATAATCTAGGGTCCTAACATAATAATCTAGGGTCCTAACATAATAATCTAGGGTCCTAACATAATAATCTAGGGTCCTAACATAATAATCTAGTGTCCTAACATAATTATCTAGGGTCCTAACATAATAATGTAGGTTCCTAACATAATTATCTAGAGTCCTAACATAATAATCTAGAGTCCTAACATAATAATCTAGAGTCCTAACATAATAATCTAGGGTCCTAACATAATAATCTAGGGTCCTAACATAATAATCTAGGGTCCTAACATAATAATCTAGGGTCCTAACATAATAATCTAGGTCCTAACATAATAATCTAGGGTCCTAACATAATAATCTAGGGTCCTAACATAATAATATAGGGCCGTAACATAATAATCTAGGGTCCTAATTATAACATAATAATCTAGGGTCCTAACATAATAATCTAGGGCCGTAACATAATAATCTAGGGCCCTAACATAATAATCTAGAGTCCTAACATAATAATCTAGGGTCCTAACATAATAATCTTGGGTCCTAATCTAATAATCTAGGTTCCTAACATAATAATCTAGGGTTCTAACATAATATCCTATGGTCCTAACATAATAATCTAGGGTCCTAATATAATAATCTAGGTTCCTTACATAATAATCTAGGGTCCTAACACAATAATCTAGGGTCCTAAAATAATATCCAATGGTCCTAACATAATAATCTATGGTCCTAACATAATACTCTAGGGTCGTAACATAATATCCTATGGTCCTAACATAATAATCTAGTGTCCTAACATAATTATCTAGGGTCCTAACATAATAATGTGGGGTCCTAACATAATTATCTAGAGTCCTAACATAATAATCTAGAGTCCTAACATAATAATCTAGAGTCCTAACATAATAATCTAGGATCCTAACATAATAATCTAGTGTCCTAACATAATTTATCTAGGGTCCTAACATAATACTTTAGGGTCCTAACATAATTATCTAGAGTCCTAACATAATAATCTAGGATCTATAACATAATTATCTAGGTCCTAACATAATAATCTAGGGTCCTAACATAATATCAGAGTCCTAACTAGGTCTAACATAATAATCTAGAGTCCTAACATAATAATCTAGAGTCCTAACATAACATAATAATCTAGGATCCTAACATAATAATCTAGTGTCCTAACATAATTATCTAGGGTCCTAACATAATAATTTAGGGTCCGAACATAATTATCTAGAGTCCTAACATAATAATCTAGGGTCCTAACATAATTATCTAGAGTCCTAACATAATAATCTAGGGCCCTAACATAATAATCTAGAGTCCTAACATAATAATCTAGGGTCCTAACATAATAATGTAGGGTCCTAACATAATTATCTAGGGTCCTAATCTAATAATATATGGTCCTAACATAATAATCTAGGTTCCTAACATAATAATCTAGGGTCCTAACATAATAATCTAGGGTCCTAATATAATAATCTAGGGTCCTAACATAATAATCTAGGGTCCTAATCTAATATTCTAGGGTCCTAACATAATAATATAGGGCCGTAACATAATAATCTAGGGCCCTAACATAATAAATCTAGAGTCCTAATATAATAATCTAGGGTCCTAACATAATAATCTTGGGTCCTAATCTAATAATCTAGGTTCCTAACATAATAATCTAGGGTTCTAACATAATATCCTATGGTCCTAACATAATAATCTAGGGTCCTAATCTAATAATCTAGGTTCCTTACATAATAATCTAGGGTCCTAACACAATAATCTAGGGTCCTAAAATAATATCCAATGGTCCTAACATAATAATCTATGGTCCTAACATAATACTCTAGGGTCCTAACATAATAATGTATGGTCCTAACATAATTATCTAGAGTCCTAACATAATAATCTAGAGTCCTTACATAATAATCTAGAGTCCTAACATAATAATCTAGGGTCCTAACATAATAATGTAGGGTCCTAACATAATTATCTAGGGTCCTAATCTAATAATATATGGTCCTAACATAAAAATCTAGAGTCCTAACATAATAATCTAGAGTCCTAACATAATAATCTAGGATCCTAACATAATAATCTAGTGTCCTAACATAATTATCTAGGGTCCTAACATAATACTTTAGGGTCCTAACATAATTATCTAGAGTCCTAACATAATAATCTAGGATCTAACATAATTATCTAGGGTCCTAACATAATAATGTAGGGTCCCTAACATAATTATCTAGAGTCCTAACATAATAATCTAGAGTCCTAACATAATAATCTAGGGTCCTAACATAATTAATCTAGGATCCTAACATAATAATCTGGTGTCCTAACATAATAATCTTGGGTCCTAATCTAATAATCTAGGTCCTAACATAATAATCTAGGGTCCTAACATACTAATCTAGGGTCCTAATCTAATAATCTAGGTTCCTAACATAATAATCTAGGGTTCTAACATAATATCTATGGTCCTAACATAATAATCTAGTGTCCTAACATAATTATCTCGGGTTCTAACATAATAATGTAGGTTCCTAACATAATTATCTAGAGTCCTAACATAATAATCTAGGTCCTAACATAATTATCTAGAGTCCTAACATAATATCCTAGGGTCCTAACATAATAATCTAGGTTCTTAACATAATAATCTAGGGTCCTAACATAATAATCTAGGGTCCTATATAATAATCTAGGGTCCTAACATAATAATCTAGGGTCCTAATCAATAATAATCTAGGGTCCTAACATAATAATATAGGGTCCGTAACATAATAATCTAGGGTCCCAACAGAATTCTAGGATCCTAACATAATAAAATCTAGGGCCTAATACATAATAATCTAGGGCTACAATAACTAGGCCGTAACATAATAATCTAGGGCCCTAACATAATAATCTAGAGTCCTAACATAATAATCTAGGGTCCTAACATAATAATCTTGGTCCTAATCTAATAATCTAGGTTCCTAACATAATAATCTAGGGTCCTAACATAATATCCTATGGTCCTAACATAATAATCTAGGGTCCTAATCTAATAATCTAGGTTCCTTACATAATAATCTAGGGTCCTAACACAATAATCTAGGGTCCTAAAATAATATCCAATGGTCCTAACATAATAATCTATGGTCCTAACATAATACTCTAGGGTCGTAACATAATATCCTATGGTCCTAACATAATAATCTAGTGTCCTAACATAATTATCTAGGGTCCTAACATAATAATGTAGGGTCCTAACATAATTATCTAGAGTCCTAACATAATAATCTAGAGTCCTAACATAATAATCTAGAGTCCTAACATAATAATCTAGGATCCTAACATAATAATCTAGTGTCCTAACATAATTATCTAGGTCCTAACATAATACTTTAGGGTCCTAACATAATTATCTAGAGTCCTAACATATTAATCTAGGATCCTAACATAATTATCTAGAGTCCTAACATAATAATCTAGGGCCCTAACATAATAATCTAGAGTCCTAACATAATAATCTAGGGTCCTAACATAATAATGTAGGGTCCTAACATAATTATCTAGGGTCCTAATCTAATAATATATGGTCCTAACATAAAAATCTAGAGTCCTAGCATAATAATCTAGAGTCCTAACATAATAATCTACGATCCTAACATAATAATCTAGTGTCCTAACATAAATTATCTAGGGTCCTAACATAATACTTTAGGGTCCTAACATAATTATCTAGAGTCCTAACATAATAATCTAGGATCTTAACATAATTATCTAGGGTCCTAACATAATAATGTAGGGTCCTAACATAATTATCTAGAGTCCTAACATAATAATCTAGAGTCCTAACATAATAATCTAGAGTCCTAACATAATAATCTAGGATCCTAACATAATAATCTGGTGTCCTAACATAATTATCTAGGGTCCTAACATAATAATTTAGGGTCCGAACATAATTATCTAGAGTCCTAACATAATAATCTAGGGTCCTAACATAATTATCTAGAGTCCTTACATAATAATCTAGGGCCCTAACATAAAAATCTAGAGTCCTAACATAATAATGTAGGGTCCTAACATAATAATGTAGGGTCCTAACATAATTATCTAGGGTCCTAATCTAATAATATATGGTCCTAACATAATAATCTAGGGTCCTAACATAATAATCTAGTGTCCTAATATAATAATCTAGGGTCCTAACATAATAATCTAGGGTCCTAATCTAATATTCTAGGGTCCTAACATAATAATATAGGGCCGTAACATAATAATCTAGGGCCCTAAACATAAAAATCTAGAGTCCTAATATAATAATCTAGGGTCCTAACATAATAATCTTGGGTCCTAATCTAATAATCTAGGTTCCTAACATAATAGTCTAGGGTTCTAACATAATATCCTATGGTCCTAACATAATAATCTAGGGTCCTAATCTAATAATCTAGGTTCCTTACATAATAATCTAGGGTCCTAACACAATAATCTAGGGTCCTAAAATAATATCCAATGGTCCTAACATAATAATCTATGGTCCTAACATAATTATCTAGGGTCCTAACATAATAATGTAGGGTCCTAACATAATTATCTAGAGTCCTAATCATAATAATCTAAAGTCCTAAGATAATAATCTAGAGTCCTAACATAACAATCTAGGATCCTAACATAATAATCTAGTGTCCTAAACATAATTATCTAGGGTCCTAACATAATACTTTAGGGTCCTAACATAATTATCTAGAGTCCTAACATATTAATCTAGGATCCTAACATAATTATCTAGAGTCCCTAACATAATAATCTAGGGCCCAACATAATAATCTAGAGTCCTAACATAATAATGTAGGGTCCTAACATAATAATGTAGGGTCCTAACATAATTATCTAGGGTCCTAATCTAATAATATATGGTCCTAACATAAAAATCTAGAGTCCTAGCATAATAATCTAGAGTCCTAACATAATAATCTACGATCCTAACATAATAATCTAGTGTCCTAACATAATTATCTAGGGTCCTAACATAATATACTTTAGGGTCCTAACATAATATATCTAGAGTCCTAACATAATAATCTAGGATCTTAACATAATTATCTAGGGTCCTAACATAATAATGTAGGGTCCTAACATAATTATCTAGAGTCCTAACATAATAATAATCTAGAGTCCTAACATAATAATCTAGGATCCTAACATAATAATCTAGTGTCCTAACATAATAATCTAGGGCCCTAACATAATAATCTAGAGTCCTAACATAATAATATGTAGGGTCCTAACATAATAATGTAGGGTCCTAACATAATTATCTAGGGTCCTAATCTAATAATATATTGGTCCTAACATAATAAGATAGGTTCCTAACATAATAATCTAGGGTCCTAACATAATAATCTAGGGTCCTAATATAATAATCTAGGGTCCTAACATAATAATCTAGGGTCCTAATCTAATATTCTAGGTCCTAACATAATTATCTAGGGTCCTAACATAATAATTTAGGGTCCGAACATAATTATCTAGAGTCCTAACATAATAATCTAGGGTCCTAACATAATTATCGAGAGTCCTTACATAATAATCTAGGGCCCTAACATAAAAATCTAGAGTCCTAACATAATAATGTAGGGTCCTAACATAATAATGTAGGGTCCTAACATAATTATCTAGGGTCCTAATCTAATAAATATATGTCCTAACACAATAATCTAGGGTCCTAACATAATAATCTAGTGTCCTAATATAATAATCTAGGGTCCTAACATAATAATCTAGGGTCCTAATCTAATATTCTAGGGTCCTAACATAATAATATAGGGCCGTAACATAATAATCTAGGGCCCTAACAAAAAAAATCTAGAGTCCTAATATAATAATCTAGGGTCCTAACATAATAATCTTGGGTCCTAATCTAATAATCTAGGTTCCTAACATAATAGTCTAGGGTTCTAAAATATAATATCCTATGGTTCCTAACATAATAATCTAGGGTCCTAATCTAATAATCTAGGTTCCTTACATAATAATCTAGGGTCCTAACACAATAATCTAGGGTCCTAAAATAATATCCAATGGTCCTAACATAATAATCTATGGTCCTAACATAATTATCTAGGGTCCTAACATAATAATGTAGGGTCCTAACATAATTATCTAGAGTCCTAACATAATAATCTAAAGTCCTAAGATAATAATCTAGAGTCCTAACATAACAATCTAGGATCCTAACATAATAAATCTAGTGTCCTAACATAATTATCTAGGGTCCTAACATAATACTTTAGGGTCCTAACATAATTATCTAGAGTCCTAACATATTAATCTAGGATCCTAACATAATTATCTAGAGTCCTAACATAATAATCTAGGGCCCTAACATAATAATCTAGAGTCCTAACATAATAATGTAGGGTCCTAACATAATAATGTAGGGTCCTAACATAATTATCTAGGGTCCTAATCTAATAATATATGGTCCTAACATAAAAATCTAGAGTCCTAGCATAATAATCTAGAGTCCTAACATAATAATCTACGATCCTAACATAATAATCTAGTGTCCTAACATAATTATCTAGGGTCCTAACATAATACTTTAGGGTCCTAACATAATTATCTAGAGTCCTAACATATAATAATCTAGGATCTAACATAATTATCTAGGGTCCTAACATAATAATGTAGGGTCCTAACATAATATCTAGAGTCCTAACATAATAATCTAGAGTCCTAACATAATAATCTAGGATCCTAACATAATCCAATAATCTAGTGTCCCTAAACATAATAATCTAGGGCCCTAACATAATAATCTAGAGTCCTAACATAATAATGTAGGGTCCTAACATAATAATGTAGGGTCCTAACATAATTATCTAGGGTCCTAATCATAATAATATATGGTCCTAACATAATAAGATAGGTTCCTAACATAATAATCTAGGGTCCTAACATAATAATCTAGGGTCCTAACAATAATATAATAATCTAGGGTCCTAACATAATAATCTAGGGTCCTAATCTAATATTACTAGGTTCCTAACATAATAATATAGGTTTCCTAACATAATAATCTAGGGTCCTAACATAAAAATCTAGAGTCCTAACATAATAATCTAGGGTCCTAACATAATATATAATAATCTTGGGTCCTAATCTAATAATCTAGGTTCCTAACTATAATAGTCTAGGGGTTCTAACATAATAATCCTATGGTCCTAACATAATAATCTAGGGTCCTAATCATAATAATCTAGGTTCCTTACATAATAATCTAGGGTACTAACATAATAATCTAGGGTCCTAAAATAATAATCCAATGGTTCCTAACATAATAATCTATGGTCCTAACATAATTATCTAGGGTCCTAACATAATAATAGTAGGGTCCTAACATAATAATCTAGAGTCCTAAACATAATAATCTAGGTCCTAAAACTATCTAACTAATCTAGGTCCTAACATAATAATCTAGGGTCCTAACATAATAATCTTAGTGTCCTAACATAATTATCTAGGGTCCTAATCATAATAATTTAGGGTCCTAACATAATAATCTAGAGTCCTAACATAATAATCTAGGGTCCTAACATAATAATCTAGAGTCCTAACATAATAATCTATGTCCTAACATAATAATAAGGGTCCTAACATAATTAATCTAGGGTCCTAACATAATAACCTAGATAATAATCTAGAGTCCCTAACATAATAATCTAGGGTCCTAACATAATAATCTAGGGTCCTAACATAATATCTAGGGTCCTAACATAATATTCTAGGGTCCTAACAATAATATATAGGTCCTAACATAATAATCTAGAGTCCTAACATAATAACCTAGAGTCCTAACATAATAATCTAGGATCCTAACATAATAATCTAGTGTCCTAACATAATTATCTAGGGTCCTAACATAATAATTAGGGTCCTAACATAAATTAATCTAGAGTCCTAACATAATAATCTAGAGTCCTAACATAATAATCTAGGTCCTAACATAATAATCTAGAGTCCTAACATAATAATCTAGGGTCCTAAACATAATAATTTAGGGTCCTAACATAATTATCTAAAGGGTCCTAACATAATAATCCTAACATAAAATCTAACCTAACATAATAACCTAGAGTCTAAATAATAACTAGATCCAACATAATAATCTAGTGTCCTAACATAATAATAGGGTCCTAACATAATAATTAGGTAATCTAACATAATTAATCTATGTCCTAACAGAGTCCAACATAATAACTAGTCCTATAATAATCTAGGATCCTAACATAATAATCTAGGTCCTTACATAATTATATAGGGTCCTAACATAATAATCTAGGGTCCTAACATAATAATCTAGAGTCCTAACATAATAATCTAGGGTCCTAACATAAATAATCTAAGTCCTAACATAATAATCTAGGGTAACATAATAATCTAGAGTCTAACATAATAATAAGGTCCTAACATAATAATGTAGGTCCTAACATAATTAATCTAGGGTCTAATCTAATAATTATGGCCTAACATAATAATCTAGGGTCCTAACATAATAATCTAGGGTCCTAACATAATAATCTAGGGCCCTAACATAATAATCTTGGGTCCTAACATAATAATCTAGGGTCCTAACATAATAATCTGGTCCTAACAAATAATCTTGGGTCCTAATCTAATAATCTAGGGTCCTAACAGAATAATCTAGGATCCTAACATAATAAACTAGGGAGGCTTAACATCATAATCTAGGGTCCTAATTATAACATAATAATCTAGGGCCCTAACATAATAATCTAGAGTCCTATATAATAATCTAGGGTCCTAACATAATAATAATAGGGTCCTAATCTAATAATCTAGGTCCTAACATAATAATCTAGGGTCCTAACATAATAAACTAGGAACTACTAACATCATAAATCTAATGGTCCTAACATAATTATCTAGGGTCCTAACATAATAATCTAGGGTCCTAACATAATAATCTAGGTCCTAACATAATAATCTAGGGTCCTAACATAATAATCTAGTGTCCTAACATAATAATCTAGTGTCCTAACATAATAAACTAGGGTCCTAACATAATAATCTAGTGTCCTTACATAATAGTATAGTGTCCTAACATAATAATCTAGGGTCCTAATATAATAATCTAGGGTCCTAACATAATAATCTAGGGTCCTAATCTAATAATCTAGGGTCCTAACATAATAATCTAGGGTCATAACATAATAATGTAGGTTCCTAACATAATAATCTAGGTTCCTAACATAATAATCAAGGGTCCTAACATAATAATCTAGGTTCCTAACATAATAATCTAGGACCCTAACATAACAATTTGGGTCCTTACATAATAATATAGTGTCCTAACATAATAGTCTAGGCTCCTGACATAATAATATAACGTCCTTACATAATAAGCTAGGGCCCAACATAATAATATAAGCCCCAAACATAAAAACCTATGGACCTAACATTTCAATATATGGTCTGTTCCAAGCATAATAACCTAGGACCATAATATGATAACCTAGGTTCATAAGATAA
Source organism: Argopecten irradians (assembly GCF_041381155.1). Taxonomy (NCBI): domain Eukaryota; kingdom Metazoa; phylum Mollusca; class Bivalvia; order Pectinida; family Pectinidae; genus Argopecten; species Argopecten irradians. The sequence continues at coordinate 14,926,330 of NC_091140.1, read as the reverse complement.
TTTCATGGACCCCTAACATAACAATCTAGGGTTCTAACATAATAACCCACGATCTTAACATAGCAATCTAGGGCCATGACATTATAACCCAGGGCCCTCACATAACCATCTAGGGCCCTGACATAATAATTTAGGACCCTAACATAATAATCTAGGGCCGTGGTATCATAACCTTGGCCGTAACATAATAATCTAGAGGCGTAAAATAATAATCCAGGGCCCTGACTTAAAACCTGGGGTTTTAACATGGTAATCTTGGCCCTGACATAATAACGTCAACGTAGGGCCTTGACATAAAAACATAGGGCCCTGACATAATAACCTACGCGTAGGGCCCTGATATAATAACCTAGGGCCCTAACATAATAGTCTAGGGCCCTGACAAAATAATATAAAGGCCGTAAAATAATAATCTAGGACAATAACATAATAATCTAGGGCCGTAACATAATGACACAGGACCGTAACATAATGACACAGGACCGTAACATAATGACACAGGACCGTAACATAATGACACAGGACCGTAACATAATGACACAGGACCGTAACATAATGACACAGGACCGTAACATAATGACACAGGACCGTAACATAATGACACAGGACCGTAACATAATGACACAGGACCGTAACATAATGACACAGGACCGTAACATAATGACACAGGACCGTAACATAATGACACAGGACCGTAACATAATGACACAGGACCGTAACATATAATGACACAGGACCCGTAACATAATGACACAGGACCGTAACATAATGACACAGGACCGTAACATAATGACACAGGACCGTAACATAATGACACAGGACCGTAACATAATGACACAGGACCGTAACATAATGACACAGGACCGTAACATAATGACACAGGACCGTAACATAATGACACAGGACCGTAACATAATGACACAGGGCCGTAACATAATGACACAGGACCGTAACATAATGATATAGGGCCGTGAGATTAATAGAATCTGTTACCTGTAAGTAAACGAGATCGGGTTTTCTCAGTCGAGGGCTAAAATTTTGTAACATAATCCCAACCGAGGCGTTAGCCGAGGTTGGGATGTTACAAAATCTTAGCCCAAGAATGAGATAACCCGATCTCTATCACTTAAAAGTAATAGATTGTTTTCTCGCGCCTCTAAGATATAACAAATCCCATCTATATACGCGTTCAGAGTGTAAAACTAATTCGTCTTGGGCCTCCTGGTTCAAAGCCGATTAACCATTTCATCTGCGCTTCGATTTCAGTCATTACGCATAAAACTATAGTTCGGTTATATCAAAGACAAACGATGATCAATCGGTACATATTGTTTTCATAATTAAAAACAACAACCAAACAATGCATGGTAAATGACTAAATGCACATATTTTCTAATTAATATTGATTATCTGACGCTTGTGACGTCACCGGTTCGAGAGTTTGAAGTCACATGCGCGGACTTTTACATGAATGGCGTAAAATTCCGCCAAAATTCGCGTAAAGGTACCAGACAGATCGGACGAGATAGAAAAATCTAGCACCGGGTATCATGTGAGATTTCCCTGTCCGAGGTGCGAGAAAATGATATAGGGCCGAAACGTTATAACCTTACACTCTGAAATATTAACTACAAAAAGTACAATTACATTGAACAAAATGGAAAATTGGAAAATGATAAAAAGATAAATGAAAATATAATAATGATAACATATAAACAATAATAGATGTAAATCAAATATATATGTCACCAAATCAATAATGGTGAAATCGACATAATGATAAAAGAAAATAATACAATGATAAATGAAAAAAATAATGACAGAACATATATAAGTATATAAATATAAAGGTATATTAGTCACATCAAATCAAATATTGATAAAATGATACCATATATTGATAAGATTCAATCATATAACGATAAAAACCATATAATATATTGAAAACTAAATTCATATAGTATATTTGAACCTTACGAGACAGCTATATGGTATTCCATAATCGACCTTCAATGATTAGTTTATATGAGGTTTTTAGTAAATCTCGACTAAAACTAGCTACAATGTAGTTTGAAATATGTTCAAATAGGAGATTTATCTAAACCGGTATGTGTCATGTCTATACAGATATATATAGCTCAATGATTCCGCGGTTAAAATGATAATTATGTACTTATAAGTATATAGAATAAATATGCCTTAAGAATCCCTCTGTGTGTAATATGGTGACAATCGCTTTGAAAAGCAAAACAATATCATTCATTCATAATCGATACTTTGTACACCCAAAATTCATTCAATGAAACACCCTTATATACGCTGTTATTATCATGTAGACGCGTTATACAAGGTGAGGGAGGGCTGAAGTTGGAGTTGGTAGCTGACAGACACGTTTGTTTGTTTTTACTAATAAGTTACTTCCACAATAAATGTATAATAGTACCAGAGCTTTAGTTCAGTTCATTTATTAACTTTAAACCATCAGGTTCATCAGTGCAGATACAGTGCATATATATATATACTGTGCATATTACAAATATATGTAAAGGTGAATGGGTGGGGGGGGGGGGGGGGGGGGGCAAAGGTCATCAATATTCGTAACACCTCCCCCCCCCCCCCCCTCACGCTCCCCGCACCCACTGGAGATACTTGATATATATTTTTTTTCATATATTTATCTATTATGGCCTGGTTGAGAGGGCACTATTGCCTCATAGTATTGTCGAGGGATGGAATAGTGCCCGAGCCGAATATGGCCTGGTTGAGAGGGCACTATTGCCTCATAGTATTGTCGAGGGATGGGATAGTGCCCTCGCCTTCGTCTTTGGCTCGGGCACTATTCCATCCCTCGACAATACTATGAGGCAATAGTGCCCTCTCAACCAGGCCATAATGGGTTTAGTACATCACCCTGACATGAGACCGTTTTCCATGTCATCGCAAACTTTGAGAAGCACGTCAAGCGATAGGCCTACCTCGCAACGCTATCTTCATTTCCACACCACGTTGTTACGTTAAAAGTACAGTATATAAATTGTGGCAGAGATATGGGATTCTATAAAAACGGGATTCAGCTTCATGAAAATTAAAAGTAGATCAATATAGAACATTAGTGAACAGTCTTCTGTAGAAAAGCAAGATGTGCTTCCATCCCCGCACAAAACAGTCTGTCCGCCATCTTGACGTCGAAGCGCAAACCTATAATGACGTCATGTAATGGTAACGTCACAATACATTCACGTTCAATTTCGCGCCACTTCAATAGTGCCCGCTTGCCCGGGCACTATTGCAAATAGTACCCATGTGTGTAGCCAATCAAAATCCAGTATTCTGTCACGTGATGTACTAACATTACATATAATCCTTGTACACATCTATAGACAGTGGCATCTCTAACTGAAAATTAATGAATACGCAAATTAGCGTACGGGTTGGAGGGGGGGGGGGGGGGGACGGGGTATCCCCTGGAAAATATTACGACTTAGAATGTTAGAGAGTTTTACAGTGTATTTTGATGATATTTCGAGTGCCGAAGGAGTGTTTTGGTGTTTGGGGGACCCGGGGGTCTCCCCCGGGCAAAAAATGTTTAGATTTAGAATGGCAGAGATGAGTTTAACGATACATTTTGGTGAATTTGAGAGCGGCGAAGGCGCGAGATTTTGGGTGTTTTGGGGGTACGGGGTCTCCCGGGGAAAAATATTACGAATTAGAATGGCTGAGATGAGTTTTACGATGAATTTTGATGAATTTACGAGCACCGAAGGTGTGAGGTTTTGTTGTTTGGGAGGTCCTGGGTTCTCCTCCGAGAAAAGATTTTACGATTTAGAATGGCTGAAATGAGTTTTACGATGCATTTTGTTGAATATGCGAGCCGCGAGATTTAGGTTTTTGAGGGGTCCGGGGGTCTCCCCCAAGAAAAAAATATTACGATTTTGTATTTTATATGATTTTTTAAGCGTTCTTAACACGTTTTTTTTCTATCTAAAGTTACCTGCATATAGAAATGATAATCGTGAGTGTCGTCTTACCATCACGCAACCCAGCTCGATCTGAACATACCGGATTCACACCATCGGCACATTGTTGTGGAACTCAAAATAATAATGAATGATTGTCTTGCTAAGACATATAAACAAATTAATCTGTTAAGAAGCATTTTTTGAAATAGTATAATCCCTTGATGGACATTTTAATTCTAGTTCGTGTGTATTGAATTTTCATTATCAAAGGTTTGAATATTACGTGCTTGAACGTTTTCGAGGGGGGGGGGGGCAAAAAGACATGTTTGCGCCCCCCCCCTGCTTCCAACGCCCCTGCTTAACTGGCCAATAGGTGACCCGTAGCCTGTTTATATTAAGAATTTGTACCGCTGCCCGGTTTGTCCGCCATGAGTATTGTTTTGGAAGTCACGTATAAACAAGTAAATCCTGAGTACAACTCGGGCTGTTAAGACATACACAATTTCTGATGACAAATATGTACCTTGAACAAAATATATAGCATTCATAGATGATATTGACAATATTCAAAATCTAAAACTAAATGATGTATTAATACAGTCTTTGAAAATAAACGGCACTATTTTTCGAGAGTAATATTTTTTTATTTTTTTTTTTGCGGAATGTACACTGTTCCCTGCAGCTCATCATCTAAATGAACCAGATCCATGTCGTACGTACATACAGCGGCTGAACTTTGGACATTTGGTTTTCGATTATTATATGCACATTTATTCTTGAATTACATAAGCTTCTACCAGCTTCAGCTGTTAAAATAATACTTAAGAACATATTCCTATAATTCACAAACCTTTGTTTGTGGTTGACCAAACTCCAACGTGCCGATTTATAAGATACCCAAAAATCTTATTCATGTCCAACTACACTTAAAGTTTTTAACATCCAGTTTTTTAAGTACTTTATTTTTGGTGAGTTTCTGTCGGCAGAAGCAAAATTGGTGTACATTTCTTGTGGATGTTTTTGGATACGTCAGAAAACACTAAGTCGCGCTTTACAAATCCCTGTCAGTTTCTAGGTCCAATGTATCACTTCATCATACAATCATCACTATATATATTGGCTTGGTAGGGCACAGATATGTCCATACTTTAAAGACATTTTATATATAAATTATTCTTTACTGAAGGGTGAACTATGGGTGTTAAGCTTTACCAGGTGTTTATGGGATGAAATCCATTATATGGTTGAATGCACTCATAAACATGTCAGAGGAATTGTGCATGCTTTCCATGCTACTGATAGGACATGTGATTAACAGAATGATATGAATGAACGCACTTTGTTGTTGTTTTCAGCATATGTACCTAGTGATGGGTAATTTGTATAATAGGTATTATTAACACAAAAGAAACTGTGTTTTAAGTTAGAGATAAGCCTCAAACTGCCCTACATGTGTGAGAGGGTACAGGTACGAGGACCGTTAGAGTTTTCAGATGTTTGGAAAAATTGATTTATTGTATTTTCTTTTATCATCATTCGTTAGACTGGTATTCGAATAGGTAAAAGATATTCTAATATTCGACAATAGGATAAAGAATATTAAAGAAAGCACTGACAATTAACGTAAGCAGTAAAACGCCAACAATACCCACTATGAGGCCCTTCTCGCATTGACTACCCTTGTGGTTATCGATCTATACCGACTGAATGTATTACAGTTAACAGGCTGAACAAAAAGCATACTAGGCAATTAAGATCATGTAATTAGTACTTACTTTGGTGATAGTAATTAAAATCAAATTCAAATATTGCGTGGGTAGCCATGCAATACAGCATTACAATTGTCCGTTCTGGGTCTTCTGAAATGACACTGGCAATAAATACAATACAACATAGATTTTACGAATTTCTGAGGACAATTCAAATTCTTTATTATACGCCTTTCGCACTAAGTGTTTAAACATGTGTACAGCAAAGACAGAAATGAAAGAGAAAGAGAGTTTGGACTTGGATATAACATTGTTTTATTGAAAATTGTTCACCCCTTGTGTACAGACACATAATTGGAGTACATGTGTTGATACACAGTAGTGATGAAGTATATAAACTTTTCTGGTTTGGTACTTTGCATAATTTGGGTTCAAAACAACACAATATGTACACAAATGACTCAAAAATCGCTACGAATTACGTGAGATGTCGTATTAATCAATTCGTACTAAACGGGTAATAGATAAGAGGGTATCGAATGCAATTTGCAGGGGATTTTATTGCCATTTCCTCACCCTGAATGGGTCATTGATAGCATGGTGGTTACAACCTCCTTACGTAAGCTAATACGAGGGGTGTTCGAAAAACAATGTCGTCTGACCTTTATTTTGTGCAATTCGTGCTTTATTCAAAACCGTCTCTGGCTGATAGAGTGATCAATGGAGCAAAACACAAGTAAAAATCTTGTTAATAACCTGACTGACCTTGCTACAATATACATTGCTTTATAAAGCATTCATTACAATATACGAAGTATGACTGAAAGCAGAGCTTTCTGTAACATGTGATGGAAAATAGGGCTTACATATTAAGGGAGGTCGCTAACCAGCGTAAAACCGATATATACTGAACGCCAAAAAAAAACTATACACTTTTTAAAAATATATATTTTTGTTGAATGATTCTTTCACTCGAAAACTGTATTTAATACATCAAATATCAGTATTGTACATAACATTTTGACATTTCAGAAAAAAATCCTTTTGGTTTATGACGTTTTACGTCTTCCATAGTGTTTACCCCTTCGATTGCGAACGCGGCAGAGCATGCATGAAATCACGTGAAAATTGGTATACGGGTAGTCGATGTAGTGAGTAATAAAAGGCCACTCAATTTTGTGCGAGATTTCAAGATGGCTCGGCTGTCAATGGTCGATCGAAATCGAGCAATTGTGATGTTGGAGGCAGGTAATTTTTTTTATAATTATTTTATTTTTCCAAAGCATTTTTACAAATACAAAACAAAAGATTATCATCACTCATCATCTGCCACATCAGTTTCATTCACCATCATCATCATAATCTGATGCATCAACTTCATTCATCATCATCATCATCATCTTCATCATCATCATCATCACCATTCATCATCATCACTATCACCATTCATCATCATCACCATTCATCATCATCATCATCATCTTCATCATCATCATCACCATTCATCATCATCACTATCACCATTCATCATCATCACCATTCATCATCATCACCATTCATCATCATCACCATCACCATTCATCATCATCATCATCACCATCACCATTCATCGTCACCATCACCATTCATCGTCATCATCATAATCATCATCACCATCACCATTTATCATCATTATCACCATTCATCATCATCACCAATCATCACCATTCATCATCATCATCATCACCATTCATCATCACCATTATCATCTTCACTATCACCATCACCATTCATCATCATCATCATCATCTTCAGCAGCAACATTCATAATAGTCATCGTTATTACCATTCTTCATCATATTCATCATCACCATCATTATCATTTACAATCACAGTTTCATACACCATCATCATTGTCTGATGCATCAGCTTCATTCATCTACATCATTATTGTTCATCATCATTCATCATCATCTGCAGTAGCAGCTTCTTTTTACGAACATGGTCCTCACTCCCACATCCACACAGACACACATACGCCACACACGCCTACATACACCCCCTCGCACGCAAGTTCTTACACAAGCACTCTAAGGAAAAGGGTATGATACATATTAGAGAAGGAGAGAAAGAGGGAGGGAGATAGAGAGAGAGAGAGAGATAGAGAGAGAGAGAGAGATAGAGAGAGAGAGGACTAGAGGTCGAAACAAGATTTATGTGGTGTTATAAACTCCAGGAGCTCAATGAAGGATAACTAATTTATGTACATGGTAAAAAAGTTATAGTACATGATACATAGTTACATGTATATAACATAACATGACAATCATAGATTGTCGCATTAAATAAAGAAACATACAAATAGTTAACTAGTCAGCTAAATCAATAAGTTTTTCCCATTTTCTCCATTCATTTTCACATTTCTGCTGAGCACCTCCACCTTTACTTATTGGCAATATGTTTTTGAGAAATGTAATGTTCTTTAATTAAGTTGAGTAGAGCATGTGGACTTAAAATTTTATGCAAACATCTGGTTTTGTATATGTAATACTTAATAATAATCAAAATTTCATTGTCTACTCTATTTATAGTATGATATCTATTTTGTAAAAAACAAACCAAAAGAAAGCTTTGTTTATTGTATTGAAAAGGGATATAGAGTGCATCCAGGAATGTCTCTACGCTTTGCAAAAATCTCTGAGTTTTCTCTGCATTCCCAAAGAATATGGACAATGGTTTCTCTTTCAAGATTGCACAAGTTACATATTGGATTATTGGCTAATCCTACTTTACATAAAAACGTGTTTGTTGTTAAAATATTTTGTACTATCCTATACTGAAACCATTGTAGTTTTGTGTTTTTAGTAACCTGGAAAGGATTATTTATATATGTTGACCCAATTTAGTTCAATATCTTCAAACAGATCATCCCATTTTCTTCTACCAGTTGAAATGAGATTATTTTTAACCATAATATTATAAAAATCTTTTGTCCCATTTAAATTTTTCATAAAAAGTAAGATATTATTAGGGATAATTGGATAGACTATTCCATGGTTCATATTTACAACATTAAGTCTCGTTAAAAGTTTTGATAGATGAGATTATACCCTGAAATTGAAGGAAATTTTATATTAATATTATACACATGCATGAATTCTTGATATGTATAGAAAGAACATGTAGTGGGATCTTTTACTAAATCATTAATTATTGTTACACCTCTATCATACCAGGACTTATAAAAAAACTACCTTTCCTCCAATAGTTATATCTTTATTATACCATAATGGCTTTGTCTGTGTACATGATAACATATCTATTTTTTCTCTCACCCCCTCTACGTCATTGAATTTTTTCCATGCTTTAAAAACATCTTTCCAGAAATTATTCCTGCAATGTGACCTACATTCCTCAATATACTACTCACTACCACATATTGATAACTTTTGCAAATCAGTATGTGATTTAAAAATAATTTGCCACTTGCATGTCTTTTTTAAAAGCCGGTCTACCCAAGTAAGTTTCAAGGAATCAATAAATAGTTTTACATTTACCATTCTTAGACCGCCTTCATTAAAATTTTGCACCAAGACATCCCTCTTTATTTTATCTAAAGGACCTTACTGTTCCATAGAAAGTTAAATAGGATAGTGTTAAGTTCTTGAAGAAATTTTTCATTAGGATTTGGTAATGAAATAAATAAGTGAATAAATTGAGACAAGAAAAGAGACTTAATTAGGGCTATTCTGCCAATGGGTGTGAGAATTCTTTTACTCCATGTCTTTATTAGTGCTTTAAGTTTAATTAACTTCTTATCAAAATTTAATTTTGGAATCTCATGCATGTTCACACTAAATTCAATTCCAAGCAGTGTAAATTTAGTTTTACCCCATTGTAAATTTAACTCCGGTAAAAAGGTATCACCACTATAACTTTTGCTCCCTATCCAAATGACCTGTGTTTTATCAACATTAAGTTTTAACCCAGAGATTTTTGCAAAGGAGTTCAACTCACAAATAGATTCCTTTAACGAGACTTCTGAACCATTTAGTATAAGTGTGGTATCATCAGCATATTGGGAAATAAGAATGGGAAAACTACCTACATCTATACCCTTAATCTTCTTGTTATTTCTTATCCTGATACCTAGAATTTCAACACACAGAATAAAGATGTATGGAGCGATTGGGTCCCCTTGACGGCAGCCTCTTCTGATGTGGAGAAAAGAAGATAGATTCCCCCCTGGTTCACAGCAGCAATAATATTAGTGTTAAACAATTTAACCCATTTTTGAATATCTGGACCAAAATTGAAATATTTCAAAACTTTATTTACAAATTTCCAAGACACAGAATCAAAGGCCTTTTCAAAATCTAACATGAGTAACATACCTGGGATATTTTTTTCTTCTGCATATTGCATGATATCGTAGACAAGTCTTGTATTTTCTCTCCAATATAGCGACCAGTAAGAAATCCTGTTTGATCCTCACAAATTAATTTATCTAGAACTTTTTTAATCCTGCTTGCTATACATCCTGAAGCTATTTTATATACAATATTTAAAAGAGTAATAGGACGCCAGTTTTTCAAAAATTGCCTGGGTTTATCTCCCTTAGGAATACATGTGATTACACCTTCTCTTTGAGTTACAGACAACATTCCCTTTATATATCCAAAATTTATAGATCTAACTATGAAAACCCCTAGCTGCTTCCAGAAAAATTTTAAAAAATTCCGCAGTGAAACCATCTGTGCCCGGACTTTTATTGTTTTTCATATTTTTCAGAGTTTTAGCTGCCTCATCTAAAGAAAATCATCCCTTCCAAACTTCTAGCCTCGTTATTATCTAATTTTGCAACATCATACATACCTAAATAATCTGTTAAGTTAGCATCTTCTGTATCACAGTTTTCATCATATAGCTTTTCATAATAAGAATGAACTTCATTGAGAATATCATCCTGATCAGTAAGTATAATATTATTTTTTTCTATCTTAGGTATAATCTTAGATGTAAAATTCCTATTTTCTAAACTAAAAAAGTATTTTGTTGGTTTCTCACCTTCTTCTTGCCATCTTGCCCTCGATCGAATAACACTGCCTTTAATTTTTTTAACTCTGATTTTTTTCCAATTCCCTTTTCTTATTCTCTAATTCCTCAATGTCTACCTGATCTTGTTCTTCTAAACTTTGAATAGCTTTCTTGAGATTATCTTCATTTCTATTTAGCTGTTTCTTTTTATATGATGAATAGGAGATGGTTTTACCCCTAATTTCCATAAGCAATGTTTCAAGGAAAAAGCTGGTCATTAATCAAAAATTCAATATCTGTATCTGAAATATTTCCTATCTCATCCCTATTGTATACTGGTAAGCAGTACTGACTTTTTATATCTAAAATAACTTTATTAATCAACTTAAGGAAATCTTCATCATACAATAGCGAAGAGTTAAATTTCCAGGCAGGTAATACCCAAAGATATGTCTCAAGAATTATCCGATGTACGAGAGCCACTATACGCCATCTGTTGGATCGGTACAACTTAAATGGACATGTTGGAGACTGTCAGAGAACTGGTCGCCCGCGGATAACGACGACAGCACAAGATCTGTATATCTTGAGCCAGCAACCGCTACAGCTACGGCAACAAATAGTACGCATAATCGACCAGACAGTGCCCACACAGTACGGCGTCGTCTTTCCGAAGCTTTATTAAGAGCCAGATGTCCGTACGTAGGATTGTGCCCAGAAACGATTACGTTACGGCACGTAAAACTCTTCAATTTTATTTACGTAGGTCCCATCTTAACTCAACGTCATCGCCAGCAACGTCTTGCTTGGGTGATCACACACCAGCGATGGACGCGCCAACGGTGGCGAGGTGTCCTCTGTTCGGACGAAAGCAAGTTCAACGTGAATAATGCTGACGGTAGACTTTGTGTTTATCGACGTCGAGGTGAGCGGTATGCTCGAAACTGTGTCCTGGAGACCAAGAAATGGGGGAGGTGGAAGTGTGATGGTTTGGGGAGGAATTTCGGAGGAACGTAGGACTGATCTGCATCTTGTCCGAGGTAGAGTCAACGCCGTTAACTACCGTGACAATATTCTACGTCCGATTGTGATACCGTTCATTATATTGAAAACTAAATTCATATAGTATATTTGAACCTTACGAGACAGCTATATGGTATTCCATAATCGACCTTCAATGATTAGTTTATATGCGGTTTTAGTAAATCTCGACTAAAACTAGCTACAATGTAGTTTGAAATATGTTCAAATTGGAGATTTATCTAAACCGGTATGTGTCATGTCTATACAGATATATATAGCTCAATGATTCCGCGGTTAAAATGATAATTATGTACTTATAAGTATAAGAATAAATATGCCTTAAGAATCCCTCTGTGTGTAATATGGTGACAATCGCTTTGAAAAGCAAAACAATATCATTCATTCATAATCGATACTTTGTACACCCAAAATTCATTCAATGAAACACCCTTATATACGCTGTTATTATCATGTAGACGCGTTATACAAGGTGAGGGAGGGCTGAAGTTGGAGTTGGTAGCTGACAGACACGTTTGTTTGTTTTTACTAATTAGTTACTTCCGCAAGAAGTGTATAATAATACCAGAGCTTTAGTTCAGTTCATTTATTAACTTTAAACCATCAGGTTCATCAGTGCAGATACAGTGCATATATATATACTGTGCATATTACAAATATATGTAAAGGTGGGGGGGGGGGGGGGGGGGTCCTCAATATTCGTAACACCCCCCCCCCCCCTCACGCTCCCCGCACCCACTGGAGATACTTGATATATTTTTTTTTCATATATCATTACATATAATCCTTGTACACATCTATAGACAGTGGCATCTCTAACTGAAAATTAATGAATACGCAAATTAGCGTACGGGTTGGGGGGGGGGGGGGGGTACGGGGTATCCCCTGGAAAATATTACGACTTAGAATGTTAGAGAGTTTTACAGTGTATTTTGATGATATTTCGAGTGCCGAAGGAGTGTTTTGGTGTTTGGGGGAGACGGGGGTCTCCCCCGGGCAAAAAACGTTTAGATTTAGAATGGCAGAGATGAGTTTAACGATACATTTTGGTGAATTTGAGAGCGGCGAAGGCGCGAGATTTTGGGTGTTTTGGGGGTACGGGGTCTCCCCGGGAAAAATATTATGAATTAGAATGGCTGAGATGAGATTTACGATGAATTTTGATGAATTTACGAGCACCGAAGGTGTGAGATTTTGTTGTTTGGGAGGTCCTGGGTTCTCCCCCGAGAAAAGATTTTACGATTTAGAATGGCTAAAATGAGTTTCACAACGCATTTTGTTGAATATGCGAGCGCCGTAGGCGCGAGATTTAGGTATTTGTGGGGTCCGGGGGTCTCCCCCCGATAGAAAAATATTACGATTTTGTGTTTTTTTATGATTTTTAAGCGTTCTTAACACGTTTTTTTTCTATCTAAAGTTACCTGCATATAGAAATGATAATCGTGAGTGTCGTCTTACCATCATGCAACCCAGCTCAATCTGAGCATACCGGATTCACACCATCGGCACATTGTTGTGGAACTCAAAATAATAATGAATGATTGTCTTGCTAAGACATATAAACAAATTAATCTGTTAAGAAGCATTTTTTGAAAGAGTATAATCCCTTGATGGACATTTTAATTCTAGTTCGTGTGTATTGAATTTTCATTATCAAAGGTTTGAATATTACGTGCTTGAACGTTTTCGGGGGGGGGGGGGGGGGGGGGGGCAAAAAGACATGTTTGCCCCCCCCCCCCTTCCTACGCCCCTGCTTAACTGGCCAATAGGTGACTCGTAGCCTGTTTATATTAAGAATTTGTACCGCTGCCCGGTATGTACCTTGAACAAAATATATAGCATTCATAGATAATATTGACAATATTCAAAATCTAAAACTAAATCTTTGAAAATAGACGGCACTATTTATCGAGAGCAATATTTTTATTTTTTTTTTTTTATTTTGCGGAATGTACACTGTTCCCTGCAGCTCATCATCTAAATGAACCAGATCCATGTCGTACGTACATACAGCGGCTGAACTTTGGACATTTGGTTTTCGATTATTATATGCACATTTATTCTTGAATTACATAAGCTTCTACCAGCTTCAGCTGTTAAAATAATACTTAAGAACATATTCCTATAATTCACAAACCTTTGTTTGTGGTTGACCAAACTCCAACGTGCCCGATTTATAAGATACCCAAAAATCTTATTCATGTCCCACTACACTGATATGTTTTAACATCCAGTTTGTTTTAAGTACTTTATTTTTGGCGAGTTTCTGTCGGTAGAAGAAAAAAATTGGTGTACATTTCTTGTGGATGTTTTTGGATACGTCAGAAAACACTAAGTCGCGCTTTACAAATTCCTGTCAGTTTCTAGGTCCAATGTATCACTTCATCATACAATCATCACTATATATATTGGCTTGGTAGGGCACAGATATGTCCATACTTCAAAGACATTTTATATATAAATCATTCTTTACTGAAGGGTGAACTATGGGTGTTCAGCTTTACCAGGTGTTTATGGGATGAATCCATTATATGGTTGAATGCACTCATAAACATGTCAGAGGAATTGTGCATGCTTTCCATGCTACTGATAGGACATGTGATTAACAGAATGATATGAATGAACGCACTTTGTTGTTGTTTTCAGCATATGTACCAAGTGATGGGTAATTTGTATAATAGGTATTATTAGCACAAAAGAAACTGTTTTTTAAGTTAGAGATAAGCCTCAAACTGCCCTATATGTGTGAGAGGGTACAGGTACGAGGACCGTTAGAGTTTTCAGATGTTTGGAACAATTGATTTATTGTATTTTCTTTGTGCTTTTGCCACATTCTTATATGTATTTGTACAAGAAATGTCAACGAATATTCGAATCATCATTCGTTAGATTGGTATTCGAATAGGTAAAAGATATTCTAATATTCGACAACAGGATAAAGAATATTAAAGAAAGCACTGACAATTAACGTAAGCAGTAAAACGCCAACAATACCCACTATGAGGCCCTTCTCGCATTGACTACCCTTGTGGTTATCGATCTATACCGACTGAATGTATTACAGTTAACAGGCTGAACAAAAAGCATACTAGGCAATTAAGATCATGTAATTAGTACTTACTTTGGTGATAGTAATTAAAATCAAATTCAAATATTGCGTGGGTAGCCATGCAATACAGCATTACAATTGTCCGTTCTGGGTCTTCTGAAATGACACTGGCAATAAATACAATACAACATAGATTTTACGAATTTCTGAGGACAATTCAAATTCTTTGAAAGTGTTTAAACATGTGTACAGCAAAGACAAAAATGAAAGAGAAAGAGAGTTTGGACTGGGATATAACATTGTTTTATTGAAAATTGTTCACCCCTTGTGTACAGACACATAATTGGAGTACATGTGTTGATACACAGTAGTGATGAAGTATATAAACTTTTCTGGTTTTGGTACTTTGCATAATTTGGGTTCAAAACAACACAATATGTACACAAATGACTCAAAAATCGCTACGAATTACGTGAGATGTCGTATTAATCAATTCGTACTAAACGGGTAATAGATAAGAGGGTATCGAATGCAATTTGCAGGGGATTTTATTGCCATTTCCTCACCCTGAATGGGTCATTGATAGCATGGTGGTTACAACCTCCTTACGTAAGCTAATACGAGGGGTGTTCGAAAAACAATGTCGTCTGACCTTTATTTTGTGCAATTCGTGCTTTATTCAAAACCGTCTCTGGCTGATAGAGTGATCAATGGAGCAAAACACAAGTAAAAATCTTGTTAATAACCTGACTGACCTTGCTACAATATACATTGCTTTATAAAGCATTCATTACAATATACGAAGTATGACTGAAAGCAGAGCTTTCTGTAACATGTGATGGAAAATAGGGCTTACATATTAAGGGAGGTCGCTAACCAGCGTAAAACCGATATATACTGAACGCCAAAAAAAACTATACACTTTTAAAAAATATATATTTTTTTGAATAATGTAATAGCTATGGTTTCAAGGAAGACACCAATGCTGTTGTCGGGTTCACTTCATTTATTCATTAAAATAATACCCTGTAACATGAATTACATCATATTACCATTTAATATACAGTTATCTATATACATACAATTATACGGCTATACTCATATGTCCAATATTACTTTACATGTTCTAACGGATAGTTAACCAGTTCGTTATCAGAACATATATAATAGCAATTAACAACATCTATATGTATAGATGGCAACTATTACATAACTATAGCATATATAAAAATACCCACCTCTTCAGTGTGAAGAGGGTTTCACCGGACCGTCGTCCGACGAGCTCAAACCACTCGTTTTATACTGTTGAAATAATAAAACAATACAATTAATTAAAACAATACGAATACCATCGAAATCACTCTCCGTCTGAATAATTATGCCCGATATTAAAATTTATCGAAATTCAAAAAAATGATAAGTTACTTTTAAATAAACGATTACCATAATCAAATATATTAAATAGATATTATATTATATTATGATAATAATATTTAAACTACATACAGGTACTTACAATTATGTATTGGGCTAATTTCCTATGAGTCTGCAATCAGTTCATCTACTAGAGATCGATGTTGCCTCTTGGTCATCCAAACCCCAAGTGACCAATACCCAGATAAACTACCCAACATTCACTCGACGTAGACAATAGACTAATACCATATAAGGACACAAATATGATTGACATACACATTACGTCACATTCACATAACTCATCGCTCTCACTTACACGTGCCTTTTTCGCGCGCGCGCCAACGATCTTGTCGCATTGCGTATCCGCGACCCGCGACTATCGCTACACGGACCATACGCGAACGCGCACTAAAATATAACGTATACAAAATAAAAGTAGTAAAATAACACTACTACATTCTCCCCTCCTTCGATGGAAGCTGTCCCCATCTATATGTCAAGGACAAACTATAAACAAAATAAATGAAATTTACAATACGATAAAAGAATATACAACAAAAATCTTAATTTCAGCCACAAAATTCATCCCGTACTCCCCGCTCGTAAAGAAGATGCCCTCATCTTCCGCAAGGGTTTCCAAAATAACATTACAACATGGTTACAAGTATCCAATGAAAAAAAGAAAAAAAAAACTAAGTGCTTAAAATTTTTAGCATTGCCTGTTGAGCAGCCGAAGGCATATCCCGAAAGGACGCTGAAGATACCATGTCCACCAGAAATAAAGCCTTCATTTTCCAGTCCGGCACCGTTTCAACAGGTTGCTGTGAACATACAAACTCGCCAGAGGTCATCCAATTAGGCGGTCGTCTGTTCCTTGTCGATCTCCTTGGCACTAGAATCTCCGGTTCAGGCAAATTAACATTTCCCTGTACTGCATCAGCAGCTGCATTCTCCGGTTCAGATTCCGACGTTTCCACATCAACGAAACCAGTGCGAGGTCCAGGAATATGTACCGTGTCATTGCTCAACCGGATACTATCCTGCGTGGGTGGCCGCTGAACATCGGAATTAATATCCATGCCCACAACATCCTCATCGGAACTGTCGCTACTATCGTTCCCGGACAGTGGTTCGACGAGTTCCGCCACAGATTCCTTTCGAAGTGGTTCACGTTCCAGCCTCGACCTCCTTATACGTGGAACTGGTCGAGGTGGAAGTTCAGGAAGTGGTTCCTTATCTATTTCCACAGGTATCGCTCCAATGGGAAGTAGATGGTTCCGATGGAGGGTTTTTGATTTCCCCTTCCCGTCTTCCCTCTGTATTGTGTATACAGGAATGTCTCCATTGGGCTGACTCTTTACGATGTACACGTCAGGTTCCCATCGATCCGCTAGCTTATGTCGTCCCTCAAAGGCCAGTACTTTGACAAGAACTCGGTCTCCCGGTTCCAAAACGGCTTCCCTACTACGAAGATCGTAGTCTGCCTTCTGTCGACTCTGCGATTCCCGAGCCTTCTTACTGGCCAAGCTAAACGAATGAGACATCCTGTTCCTTAAATTCTTAATATAATCCGGTAAAGAACGTGAAGTAGGTTCCTCAACAAATCCACACAAAAGATCAACTGGTAAACGCGGTTGTCGTCCGAACATTAGATGGAATGGCGAATATCCAGTAGTCTTGTGCCTTGTGCAGTTATAAGCTAACGTTAGAGATCCTACGTAGCTTTTCCAATCCTTTTTTTGATGAGGCTCCAGTGTTCCCAACATGTCAATAAGGGTCCGATTAAATCGCTCACACATCCCATTCCCACTAGGGTGGTATGGCGTCGTCCTTGATTTGGCGATGTGTAGTGTGTCACATAAGCTCTCGATTACCTTCCCCTCAAAGTTAGCGCCTTGGTCGGAATGTAACCTCCGTGGAATTCCGTAATGCTCAATAAATCCTTGAAGCGCCTCAGCAGTCGCTTTAGCAGACTGGCTACGGGTAGGTATCGCTTTAGCGTACCGCGTGAAGTGATCAGTAATTACCAACACATCCTGGAACCCGCCTTTGGAAACTTCCAATTTCAAGAAATCCATACACACCAAGTCCATGGGCTGGGTGGTGACAATGCTTACCAACGGTGCCTTGACATCAATCTTAGTCTTCCTGAAGAGACATCTTTGACATTCCTTTAGCCACTTCTCCACGTCTTTGGTCATGCCAGGCCAAAAAAATCTATCCCGCAGCAATGATAACGTTCTATCGCGTCCTGGGTGGCCCCGTATCATTATGTAACGACGTCAACACTTGCTCGCGCATGGAAGCCGGCAGTACAAGTTGGTCTACTTCGCCCTCTTCATCAGACATGTGTCTATACAGCACACCACGTTTCAATTTCCAGCTATCCCAGCATCTCTTAAGGGTGGCGCTCTCTGGAATAGCGGATAACCTCTTTCGTGACGGCTTCAGGTTCTGCCTTATGACTGGCAACCATTCCCCAATGACATCATCATCTGCCTGTAACTTTCTCCATTCACGTGCTGTCATCGTGCGGAAACCATGTTCGTCTTCAACTTCAAATGTATCCAATGCCTCTGCTGACAAACTCAGACATTCTACCAAGGGTCCACTACAGGTAACTGCTCCCTTACACACTGCTTGCACAGACTCTGCCGAAATGCTACATCCCGGAAGTCGTGACAAAGCATCCGCATCGGCATTGTTCCTTCCTGGTCGATACTTTATCTCGAAGTTGTATGCTGATAAAGCGGACAGCCATCTATGCCCCGTCGCATCAAGCTTAGCTTTAGATAGGACGTAGGTCAAAGGGTTGTTGTCCGTTAAAACTGTAAATTTCTGTCCATATAAATGATCATGAAACTTCTCCGTAATAGCCCATTTCAACGCCAAGAACTCCAGTTTATGAGCTGGGTAATTCCTTTCCGATTTACCTAATCCTCGGCTGGCGTAGCAAATAGGTCTCAAATGTCCATCCTGCTCTTGATAAAGAACAGCTCCTAGTCCCTGGGTACTCGCATCCGTGTGCAGCTCAAACGGCCGGCTGTAATTAGCATAACCAAGGACAGGTGGGTTGCACAGTGCATCCTTCAGACTCTGAAATGCAGTAGCCTGTTCAGACGTCCACATCCATTTAACGGTACCCACATCGGACTTCACTCTACCCTTTTTCTTCTTATCTCTTGTTGGTGGCAATAAGTTGGTTAAAGGCCGCGCAATCTTTGCAAAATCCTTTACGAACTTTCTGTAATATCCCGCGAACCCTAAAAACTGACGTAATTCCTCAGGATTAGTTGGTGTCGGCCAATCTCGTACCTTCTCAATCTTCTTTGGGTCAGCCTCAATTCCATCAGGTGTAACAATATGTCCCACGTAGGCAACTCTGTTCATGAAGAACTGACATTTCTTAGATGCAAGTTTCAATCCGTTGTCTCGTAATCTCTGAAAAACCTTTCCTAACCTCTCCAAATGCTCATCATAGGTCCTTGAGAAGATAATTAAATCATCAAGATATATCAAACAAATGGCAAGGTGTAGGTCTCCCATACATCGTTCCATTAAGCGCTGAAACGTCGCAGGAGCATTTGTAAGTCCAAATGGCATCCTTGTAAACTCGTAAAATCCTAATGGGCCAACAGAAAAACGCAGTACGCTCCTTGTGTTCATCCTCAAGCTCGATCTGATGATAACCCGATTTTAAATCCAACACGGTAAAGTAATGCGATCCAGCTAAACAATCCAGAATATCCTCCACTCGTGGTAAAAGCATATGAATCCCGTATGGTTCTCTGATTCAACTGACGGAAATCTACACACATTCTCAATGATCCGTCTTTCTTTCTTACCAAAACAACGTTCGAAGACCAAGGACTGTGTGATGGCTTAATGACTCCTGCAGATAGCAATTGTTGAAGATGAGTCTTGACTTCATCGTACATAGAAGGCGGTATCCTCCTGTGACGTTGTTTAAAAGCAACTGCATCCGTCAAATCGATTCGATGTTTCACGAGACCAGTACATCCAAGATCAGTGTCCCCATGTGAGAATATATCCTCGTAGTCCTTAATGAGTTTCTTTCCAATACGCAATTCATCTTCGGTAACAGCTGAATTTGAAAAGTCTATCTTGTCCATAAACGACTGAAGTATTCCCATCTCGTCATCAGATTTAGGCAACTCTTGTACAACCACCGGCTGTATTTCACACAAAACGGCCTTAGGAGGAATTACAAATGTCCTTGTGGTTAAATTTGAAAGCTGGATATCTAGCGGTTGTGTTTTTTCACTCGAAAACTGTAATACATCAATCAAATATCAGTATTGTGCATAACATTTTGACATTTCAGAAAAAAATCCTTTTGGTTTATGACGTTTTACGTCTTCCATAGTGTTTACCCCTTCGATTGCGAACGCGGCAGAGCATGCATGAAATCACGTCAAAATTGGTATACGGGTAGTCGATGTAGTGAGTAACAAAAGGCCACTCAATTTTGTGCGAGATTTCAAGATGGCTCGGCTGTCAATGGTCGATCGAAATCGAGCAATTGTGATGTTGGAGGCAGGTGATACCCAAAGATATGTCTCAAGAATTATCCGATGTACGAGAGCCACTATACGCCATCTGTTGGATCGGTACAACTTAAATGGACATGTTGGAGACTGTCAGAGAACTGGTCGCCCGCGGATAACGACGACAGCACAAGATCTGTATATCTTGAGCCAGCAACCGCTACAGCTACGGCAACAAATAGTACGCATAATCGACCAGACAGTGCCCACACAGTATTAAGAGCCAGATGTCCGTACGTAGGATTGTGCCCAGAAACGATTACGTTACGGCACGTAAAACTCTTCAATTTTATTTACGTAGGTCCCATCTTAACTCAACGTCATCGCCAGCAACGTCTTGCTTGGGTGATCACACACCAGCGATGGACGCGCCAACGGTGGCGAGGTGTCCTCTGTTCGGACGAAAGCAAGTTCAACGTGAATAATGCTGACGGTAGACTTTGTGTTTATCGACGTCGAGGTGAGCGGTATGCTCGAAACTGTGTCCTGGAGACCAAGAAATGGGGAGGTGGAAGTGTGATGGTTTGGGAGGAATTTCGGAGGAACGCAGGACTGATATGCATGTTGTCCGAGGTAGAGTCAATGTCGATAACTACCGTGACAATATTCTACGTCCGATTGTGATACCGTTCATCAGAAACAACGGTCTGGCAGTCTTTCAACAAGACAATGCTCGCCCTCATACAGCGAGGGTATCTATGGATTACCTGTAGCAGCAAGGCATCGATGTGATACCTTGGCTATCTTTGAGTGCAGATCTAAACCAAATCGAGCATCTCTGGGACGAGCTCGGGCGTCGTATACGGGCACGAAAACCTCAGCCGATCAACGTCGCTCAGCTTGAAGCTGCTCTGTACCAGGAATGGCGTCAGATGCCCCAGGCAATCATTAGACGCGTCGTACAGTCTATGAGGATACGTAACAACAATGGAGGACACACGAAATATTGAACGTTTATGTGATCTGTATGTGTGATATCTCAACAGTGTCTTATATAGCTGTGAAAACTGAAAATGACCTCTAGTCACTTTAAAACTCCATGACGTCATCATACTGAGGCTGATAAATACTCCCAAAGAGATCAAATGTAGTTTTCGTAATGATTTCCACGAGCAAAATCCAATAAAAAAATAAATATTTGAGATTAACCCCATGTATAGTTTTTTGGCGTTCAGTATATATCCACGGTGAAGTGTACGACACCTATATGGGAAGGTATAATGTCTCATAGGTCTATTTCTAGGTAGGTAGTTGAATGTAAGACTTAAGAATAGTGGCTTAGAGATGCTGCTCTTCCAGGTCGTCCTGCCAGAAGTACATAAAAAAACTACATTGAAAACATATATGCTAAAAATATGTTGGATTTAGCACGATTGACAAACTTCTCCTTCTAAGTTTCAATTTTGAGTTTTCGATTTATTTGTATTCTATTTTTTGTTTTAAGTAATAAATCAAATGTGTGGTTAACATCATGTGATCAAGTTTAGATTTTAAAACAAACCATCATGTCAACCCAGATTACGCCCTCTACTAGAACATACAAATTAAAAACTAAAAATTAACACAAAAAATAACAAACGATCATTCTGCTCTGGTAATGATTCGAATGGCGAGTGGTGCAACTGAAATACCTAGACCTCTCCATAAACCGTAAGCATTTACAAGTGAGACAGTTTCGCGGCGCGGAATGAGTACTGTAAGCATCCTATACATCATGTCGACTACGTAGAGAGTGGCAAATTTGTAAAACAGGCTGCGAACGAGTTACAAACGTCATCAGTCTCGAACACGTCCGCAGCTACGTGTCCACCGCAATCGGAGAAGTTGAAATAGCCTCTTCACCTAACGGCCCGGTTCTAATGCAGGATCGAGCAGTACAATACACGGGCGCTTGCTGTAAAAAGAATAACGGTATACAGGGCTACTGGTTTAACTCTATAACAAGGCTATAAACTCCTCCACGTTACAATACAAACCCATCCTACTTCAATTATCTAAAAATTCCCTTTTATTCTCAATAATATTTTACAAAACAAATAAGACTGTATTTAAAAGTCTCAAATATGAAGCTAATTAAAACTGCAAATTCGTGTGATATTGAAAATGTATCGCTACATAGCGCAATGGTTTTAGAAATAACAACGAAACACGTTGTCCTGTAAACAATAACCGCAATCTATTCCACGAACGCATGGAAGACATTTGTAAAAAATCATCGTGTACACAATAAAAAATAAATGATATTTCCCGATACAACTTGTTTCTTCAATTAAATTTCGTTAAAGTGAATGATGTAACCGCACTTTGAAAAACATTATACATTGAAAAATGAGTTGAAAATAGGGCTGAATATAGCAATATAATAAATAATCATTTGTATGATTTACTCATTTTCGTATAAATCTACGTCGACCCTGTGACATCTGAATACGCATAAAATCAAGTTTATAGTAGAACATCATATGTATGTCAAAACTATTACAACCGAAACTTATATTTACATCTAATTTGTTATTTTCGTTTTACAAAAAAATCCATATAAAATAAATGATGACAAATAAACTTAGACATCTGCAGAGAGAAAAACAGATAATGACAATGGTGAAATCAATGCAACGCACATGCAGCAACTCCTCGATGGTTTCTTCATAAACCGCATGCGCGCAGAGTCTCACTGTAACGGCAACACACAAGAACCAGTAGGTGACGTGCATTAATATAACTGTGTCGCAATTTCGCAGCCCTGATCAAGGGGACGCAACTCGCACAAAGGCCGTAAGCTAAGGGTCTTGGTGTTGTACTGAAGAGTTTATTCGTTACCTCAACTAAACGTGAGACTGCAAAATACAAACACACAGTCTTAGCTATCATGATAAAATAATGAACGCAGTGTCAAACATTGTAATGACTCGCCAGTAAACTAACCGCAAAAAAATGCTAGAAATTACCGAAAACTATATTTGTTCCATTATACATACGTCTTTGGGTTTACATTCACGCAATACGCAATATTCCGTTGGTAGATTTATGCCTTGCAAGCAAATAGGCATTCGCAGGTCAACGTAAGCGGAAGAGAAATTCTTACAGCCGCGCACATGACTTCTTCTTCCCTCTGTTTGGAATTTTCTTACCTTTCCCGCAACGAGCTCTGACAAAGGAGATTACTCCTGGCCGTCTACAGTTACACTGAGATTTATAACCATACAGCCGAAAAAACCAGAACAACACGTATAACCCAAAAAGATACTCGGATAACAGTCAAACAGTCGTTTTTCTTCATTTATGGTAAGCGCTCAGCAAGAACAAATAATACCACTTTAATAAACTATCGAAAGCCTCGGCCAAGGGACAGAACCAAGGACCTTCCACAGATACTCAACTCAGAGCCAAGAGTGAGGCTATGTCGGGGGAAATGTAAGAAAGAAAAACCAACGTAATCTGCCAAATTCATTCGCATTTAACGACAATAGCATTATCTCCACAGCTTCCGTATCAACATATTACTTGCAGTTTAGTTTCGGTTTGGTTCATTTAGGTTAGCCAATAAGGTATATAGTAGTATCAGATCACTAAAATGTTTACCTTGAATCTCCACTTTATGAAGAAAACAAAACTTGTCTAGTCTCACTCCCAATTAGTATAAACAAAATTGTAACAACACGTACTGTACATGGATCCTTTTAAGCGTGGAATTACGACATTTTAGCATATACGACAGGGCCCGTTAGTTCGTCAAACCAGTGTTACTATCTTATGAATTAATTTTCATTCAAATAGATAGAATGTGTAAACTAGCTTCTATCTGAAATATGATTATAATTTTATGATAATAACAGAAACACGAAAGCTGCTGATAAATTAGATCAGTGGCTTAGGAAGAAGAAACGTAATGGGGGGGAGGGGGGAAAAGTTCCTCAATATTTCGTAACACCCCCCTCCTCGCGCACCCCGTACCCGCAGGAGATACTTTATATATTTTATTTTCATTTATCATTATATATAATCCTTGTACACATCTATAGACAGTGGCGTCGCTAACAGGAAATTAATGAATACGCAAATTATCTCTTGGAAAAAATATTACAATTTAGAATGACTGAGATGAGTTCTACGATGCATTTTGTAGCATTTGCGAGCGTCGAAAGCCCGAGATTATGGTGTTTGGGGGGTTCGGTGGTCTCCCCCTGGAAAACAAAGTTACGATTTAGAATGGATGAATTTTACGATGTATTTGATGAATATGTGAGTACCAAAGGCGGGAGATTTTGTTGTTATGGGGGTTCTGGGTTCTTCCACGGGAAAAATACCTCCCCCCTGCCCCCCGCTTCCTATGCCCTTGTAGATATGTACAAACGTATTCTAAAATATCTATCTTATGGTGGTCTACCTTAAACTGTTGATCTAATATCATCAAAATAGCTAGCGTTTAAATAATAAGATACACAAAAGTAAAATAATTACTACAAGTGTGTTTAAAACTGTATCAATTGATATAATATATCCTTAATAAATGTCTGCAATGTAGGTAGGACATGAGAAGTGTACCTACGTTACCCAAATTGTATTTTTTCATAGCCTTTCCCGTAACACCGTCTCATCAATAGCTTTGAGGTGAGCGTTCGCCTCTTTGAGGCTCTGGTTTCTAATTCCTTGGATACGCTATTGTCTACAAAGGGTTATTAATTATATAGCGGGTTGCTACAGTTGGATAGAACTATAAAAATAGAAAGCGTTCCAGTTCCAATATTACACGGAAACACAACACATTTACCGAAGCTTCCCAAAACATACATTTACACACACAACAAATTGCTTACAGTGAGAAGCCTGGCTGTTAATAGAACGTTAAGCCCAGCTAATTAACTAATGGCTTGAAAATTGTTTGACAATAATCAATTTATTCAAAACATAGGAAGATAAACATCACTGTACATTACCATAAGAGCCATTTTGAAAAAAGAACAATTTAAACATCTTTATGAAGAATATATCACATATAACAACCAGGCTCCTATGTATTAGTTTTCAATATATTTGAAAATTCTGGTATTCGTTTTAATAACATACGTATACATGTAACATGATTTTTTTTTCAATGACGGTCAAAATGAAGAGCATGGTGCTTGGTTTTATAAGCAAAATGATAATATATTCTAAATGATAACATTGCGGACGAATGAACCAATCAAAGAACTCGGTACAAACTTATAACTTTTGCCCTCGATCGATGACTAAACGATTCTTGTCAACAAATAAAATCATAACAAAGTCATATTTTGCAAATGTCTTTAAAGCTTTCCAAAAAATAACATGACTGACAGTTTGTATCAATTAACATTTGAATTTAAATTAACCAGAAAATATAGGTATAGACACAAAACAAGGATTCTTTATGCATTAGCTTTTAAGATATCATATTTCAATTCTATCTAAGGTGGCCATTTTAATGAACTAGAAGGCTGACGGCAGCTTTTATGAATAACTTATGTTCATATTTGCAATTAATAACCTTGAAAATAGAGATTAAGAACAAAAATTAGGATTCTACATCAATTACTTTTCAAGATATTATACTTTAAATAGTTGTATGGGGACAGCAAAATCCGGTTAGGGTCCCATTCTCAAAAAGCTTGTATAATGTCGTAGTAACAACGTGTTAAATTTCATGCTTGTATCACAAAGTGCACGATTTTATGCTTAAGCCTCCAGACTATAAGTCAATTCGCAATTTAATAAAGACTGCGTTCCAGGAAAAATGCTGTACTATTTGATTACCAGTTTGGTATGTTTGTTGTCGTTAGAATTCATGAAGGATGATTTGTAACTGATAACCAATAACGCGATTAAACTTTGATAACGAAAAGGTTATGCATGGTTTGGCAACTCTTTGTCCCCAAAATTTTCAAACCTGTTATTCAGTTATTAAATTGTTGAATTTCGAATGTCGAGTGCATCCCTGAAAAATTGGTATGAATTGATGGTTGTGTATCAATGCCGAATGATGCAGTTTCCATGGTAACTATCGAAAATATGGCAACGGGAGCTGTAATAATAGCAAATTTGCAGCGGTTCGGCTAACAGGATCATCTGCGTACATCAATAGGAAAAGATTAAAAGTTTGTAATTCAATATCTGGACATTCATCTGTTAAAATTTTCATCTCACAATCATTGGCATATATAGAAAACATCAGAGGTGGCAAAATTTCACTTTGAAACAAACTGTTCTTACAATCGAAGAATTCTGACATATTATTATTATACATATTGTACTTAACACATCATTTGGCGTCATTCTATATCGAACGGATAATAGTAAGCATTTTACCTTCTATACCTTCTTTTATAATCCATATTCTATCTATTAACAAAGTCAAACGCTTTCCTGTTAGAAATAAAGCAATAGAATAACCGGTTTTTCTGTTATCAAGAGTTTTACTTAATAATGACTGTAATATAATGACAAATATGGCATCAACAGTGAAAACACTTTTCTTATATCCTGAAATGAGCGTCACATGTTTTTAAATATGATTCATCAAAATTATCAAGTCTATCATATAAATAGGAGTAAAGAGCTTTCCCAAACAACTGATTAATGTTATGCCTCTGTAGTTATTGGTATCATTCCTATCACTCTTTTTACATACGGGTACAATGTTACATTTTGACCACGATTTGGGATAACATCCAGATTTTAAAATGTTGTTAAATAATATTAAAAGGCATGGTAAAAGCACAGCTTTGCCTTTGATAAAATATCAGCAAATCAAGACCACATGCTTTTGATCACTGAAACATATCATTAGTTTTTTAAATTTCGTTTTCAGCTAAATCGACATCTAACTCATTACATGCATGATTTGATAAACTATTATGATATTCATGTAGGAAATTAGTAATCATTACATTTTCTTGTGGATCAGTGGAAATTTGATTTAATCCAATATTTTGCCTTTTTTGCGCTTTATGTCCGTTTTACCTTGCATTCAAGCATTTCATACATACGGTTTTTATTAGATTGTGCTTTACGATTTTCTGTTGATTAATCTGTAATAAACCTGTAGCTTTTTTACATCTTTCTTTGAACAAATCTTCCATTTTTCCCTTCCTATAAAAAGTATATATTCTATAGGTTACAACAGTAAATGGTAATACTAAATCTCTCAGACCCCAAATCTATCAATATTTCACGATGTCTGGTACTACAATGGTTGCAAGCACTGGAAGATGTTTTATTAAACTTCAATGGCAAATTAAAAAGAACACAAGCAAAGATCTCAGAACATGGGAGATATATCCATGATACATTAAGTGAAACTTTACATGTACAATGTAGTATATTTTGAGCTCGAGCAAGAACTGTACGCGGCCTATGTCGTGGCAGGCAGAAAGTGACCATACAATATGTACCTCTTTTAGACATCAAGGCTCAGTGCATTTAGTGTTTATGTAATTTTGGAAAGAGTGCAAATTTATACGAGGTAATTGAAAAATATGCGGATTCTTATCGGGTTCGCCTTTTAGCATTTAGAACTGTTTTCTATATTCAAATAACAGCTTGATTTGGACGTACTATTGATTTTGAAATATTTAATCGGGTAACACAGCTCTCACTACTTCAAACTTGTATCTTATAAACAATTTATTAAGCACTATAGCAACTTTTGTTATTTTTCATTAGCTCACCTGGTTCGAATGACCATGGCGAGCTTATACTATACCGTGGCATCCGGCATCCGGCGACGCGTCCCCAGAAACGATAACGTGATGGCACGTAAAACTCTTCAATTCAATTCTTGGGATCCGGCGTCCGTCGTCCGTCGTCCGTCAACAATCGACTTCTTCTCCATAACCGTTGGTGGGACTTCAACAAAACTTGACTGGTAGCATTCTTATGGGTTATTAACTGAAAATTGTACAAATGATGATGCTGACCCCACGGGGGGCTTAGGGGCTGGGCCAAAAGGGGT
The DNA here is from genome assembly GCF_041381155.1 of Argopecten irradians. Classification (NCBI taxonomy): domain Eukaryota; kingdom Metazoa; phylum Mollusca; class Bivalvia; order Pectinida; family Pectinidae; genus Argopecten; species Argopecten irradians. Next base: position 14,897,600 of record NC_091140.1, on the reverse strand, counting down.
CAATTTGGCTATTTCCATATAAACGACTTCTTCTCTGAAACCAAGCATGGGATAGCACTCATAATGCAATGGTAGCATCCTTAAAGGATGGGGATTAAAAATTGAACAAATGATGGGTCTGTACCCCAGGGGCCTGAGGGGCAGGTCAAAAGGGGTCATTTTGACTATTTCCATATACACAACATCTTTTTTGAAGCTAAGCATGGGATACCACTTATTATGTAGTGGTAGCATCCTTATATGGTGGGGATTCAAAATAGTACACCTGAGGGCCTAAGGGGCAGGGTCAAAAAGGGTCAATTTGACCATTTCTATATAAACAATTTCTTCTCTGCAACTGAGCATAGGTGATCACTCATGCAATGGTAGCATCCTTATAGGGTGGGGATTCAAAATTGTACACATGATGGGGCTGACCCCCGTGGACCTGAGGGGCGGGGTCAAAAGGGGTCAATTAGGCTATTTCCACATAAATGACTTCTTCTCTGCAACAGAGCATGGGAGAGCACACATAATGCAATGGTAGCATCCTTAAAATGTGCAGATACAAAATTGTACAAATGATGGGGCTGACCCCCTGGGGCCTTAGGGGCGGGTCCAAAAAAGTTAATTAGGCTACTATTTTTATATAAATTACTTTTCTGAAACTATGTATTGGATAGCATATTCGTATTGTATCTATAGCATCAATATATGGTTGGGATTCAAAATTAAACAAATCGTGGGGAAAATTTGTCTCTGTGATTTTTGAATCACTTATTACTAAATTACAGAATTACTCAAAAAAATATATAAAATAGGTGAGCAATACAGGTCCTCTGGGCCTCTTGTTTATTTATTTTTTCCCTTTTCAAATTTTATTATTGCAATGCATAACAACATGACGGCACATATGTATATTATTATTATTATATTGAACACATATGTTATCCTTGTTTATAATTAGACACATTTTTGAGACAATTCAATATTGAGTATACTTTTTTATTTGTAAATATACAGGGAGCCTAGCCTATACATGTATTCACGTTAATAATTAACTTTTCTTATATGTCATTTAACAACTCAGAAGACACAGATGACACAATCTGGAGATTATGGCTTCTTATAATCAGCCATCTTAGTTTCGTTTGGTTTAGTTATCCGATTTTGTTATGACACATAAAGGTCGTTTTTAGTTTAAAATGCAAATATGCCAAAAGAGGGCGAAAATATTGTTATTTGTCTTCAGTGAACGATTATTAACCACAAGGTTAAGTAAACTATATAGAGAAAATCATTAATTGGACAGACAAACGTATATGATACCAAATAGACATTAATAAAAACACCTAATTTATGTAATGTAAATATTGTTGCTTTTTATGCTTTTTGTATGCAGAGATGAAAACATATCTGACGAATTCACTTTACAATTTCTTATAACATTGTAAAAAAATGTCAAAATAAAATTGAAGGCTACAACTTTGATATATGGTTTGACCGTATATACTCATTTCACCACACTATTCATGTTCGTTTGTAATTATAATAAATCATTTTCAGTTCTTGTTTGTAACTTAAACCTATGTATTGTAGGTATTTCTCAAGAATTTAGTAGCTTTTGGTCGTGAATAATATATGAATAGATCTTATTGATCCGTCATTGTAAAATATACGGCACATAAACCTTTATGTATATGATGACAGAATTATTTCTGTCACCATAGTACATGTTATTCCACTCTCGAGTAATTACTCATCTGTCTATCAGTCTCACGTCAAAATTTGTTAATGTTTCCACAAATTTTTACATTTGCTCGACTTAACATTACAGGCGTGGCTTGGCCAATCATTCGTAGATGTATACTTGGTTGCGTCAGTAGGTAAGGTACAAATGTACCATATACCGACATAACGACTACTGAACCTAATAATGACATTAAGAGTTCCAAAGTTAATTAAGACGACGAAGGAAGCATTGTTCTTCTGGAGATATTATTAATTAGGCCCATTGCATTATCCGTCATTTCCAGACAAGATTATTTTATTCTGTGTAATAATTTTGTGTGATTTTAGTTTAATAAAACTGATAGTAGATGTTATTGTTGTTATTCTAAATATGTTGACGTTAACATGGGTTTATCTATACGCTGGCCTGGATGCAAAAAACAACATTTACTTGGTCCTGATATCCATGAGATAACTTGAATCTAGTACTAAGTTTATATTGATACCTCAGTTTCCACAAATTTTTTACATTTGCTCAAGGATAAAATTAGGGTCATGCAAGAGATAGGGAAAAGTCGGAAACAACACCGACCTACTACATATGTAGCAGATGTTTAACGCGGGTTTGAACGAAAGTATTGAGGACATCTTAAAACAACTTAATTTAGTTAAACATGATATACACTGTATTTTAATTATTATCATCCTATTGGATCCGAAATATAGGAATATATTTTAGACATAACCATGTGAAGTTCGTTAAATGGAAATGCCGAACTCCTTTGTGGACTTTATGAGTGGTGAGAACAGAGGTTTGTTATACATGTATATTGTACTTTTACTTTGTATTCCCTATGGTATTCTATAATTATTATTTTTATAAACTAAATTTCATTTTCTGATTGGCAGATATTTACTTTGAAGAAAAAATCATTACGTCACAATAAAAAGGTCGACGTTGTGTATTGATTTAGAAAAAAAAAATTGGAAAATCACAAGTGCGTAAACCAATCACGATAACCATACTTCTCGGCATATGGCTGTATGTGTTGAACAACAGACGAGACCAGACAAAAACGATTTGTTGTTACTGTAGTTCGGTTTTCTGCCAAATAGTTTATCAATCATTGATAACTAATTCATGATTTCATTCTTCGTTATATCTTATTTCAAAACTAATATGACTACATTTGCCACCATACATTATAATCATGCATTAGTAATGAAGGAGATTCTGTCGTATTTATATACATGATCGGAGGTATAACAAAACATTTGTAGACTGAGTTTTCGGTCAACATGTGTTTTGTTGAACTCTCGTTGTCTGAGGCCTCTAGTTCAACATAACACATGTTGACCTCAGACTTAGTCAACAGATGTATGATGTGGCCCGGACGCACTAGTTTGCTAGGAGGAGGGGTGTAATGTGGTCAGAGCTATCATGGCCCTCCCCCTTCCAACCAAGTATACGTCCGGGGTAACATATTTCTGTTCTCACTTCATGTTCTTTACGGGGACTTTTCAAGATGAAAATGTCTGTCAAATAAACTACATAACTGTCTAAAATAAAAAATTAAGATATTTGGTTATGTCCATATTGTGGTATTCCGATCTGCATCCGAGTCCGTCGCCGCAAGCAACAACTTTATCGTATGATGACCTTTGGTTTAAAGCATAATCTACAACGTATATTCAAGATCATGGATGACAAATAGTTTAAAATACTTTCATAAATTTTTATATACATAAGACCTAATACTATAATACTAAGCATGCTGGAATGAGTGATAATGGATGACCTTGATCTCAACTTAAAATCAAAGTGACAAACTGGTATATGTAAAATAGGTGATATATGACCTGTATCATTATTGCATTGATGACTACCAACTTTAGTTAAGAAAATGACTTATAATTTACTCGTACAAACTAATGTGTAATCGCTATTGGAATCCTCGTACAGTAATGTAATACATTGTATCACCCAGTCTGCTGGAATGACTAGCTCACCTACTCCGCATCGCGGCCTAGACAACAAGCGTAGACGCCATCCTGGGTTTATGTGTGGCTCCAAATAGCTCCTATTTAGGGATGGATTGCAAATAATTGCATAATGGAGCTATATAGTACAGGGATCAATGAGCCGGGTTGTATTTAGGCTACAGAGGTACGAGGTTTCAAGATTTTCATACTAAACAGTCACTGTCTGCGAGACTGTGATTCCTAATCAAATACATCCTATAGTTTAATGAATTTATTAATTTTATTATGATTAGAATATAATACAATACCCAATGATAATTTCCCCAAAACGTTTCCCTAGATTGTTGACAATCGTTACATTCCAAAATATTGACCGTTTCCTATTTACAAAAATCCCATACAAATACAGGAAAATCCCCACATATAACACATACACGTACGTACACAATAACATGACAATTATTTACATCCGCTTCAGGATTTGAAGAAATCGCCTCGACCATCCCTAGCAGAAAGTTTTACTGGTAGACACCACCAGACGTACTTATACATCTTGACTCCTAGAGCAGAAAAGAAATCCCAAACCTGAAGTAACAGAACCTTATTGGAGCGCTGCTGGAAAACCATAGTAACGGAGCGTCACGGGAATTTTTTTTTAGAGATGGGGATTTAGATGTAATTTGCTGCATTTCCACGTAGAAGTCCTAACGATAACCACTTTTAATCTACGAGCTTACGATGTTTTTCCTTGAATGTTTGAAAAAAAACCGGCACATTCTGTAGGATATCCATTTACAGTCGATGAATCTTGAATAAAGTAAACGTACTTTAGACTGCATTGATAATTGATAAGTTGATTGATAACGATACAAACAGAGGTAAACTTACCGCGAGGCGGGCCTCACGGCAGCCATTATGGATCTCTTATTAACGTTTGTGGGGTACATTCCCTTCCGTGGTAAAGCTACATTTATGTAAACTATCTAAGTAAAAATAAGATTTGTCTATTGTATACTGTACGCATCTATGCTGAAAAGTGAAAACGTATAAAAAATCAATGAGAAAACAAAATGAAGCCTGCACATATAGAATTATAAGTAATGGGTATCCAAAAAATTGGATACATTGAAACCATAGTATGTATGTTATTGATCTAGAAAAAAACTATAGATATATAGTTATTACTTAAAATGTGATTCTTAAATCAAGTTATTAAATGTACATATCAATTTTCAACACCACACTCATCATCTCAACATTCTTCAATAACAGTCTTTCTCATTATTATCCAACTTAAGTCTCTATATTTGACCTATTTGAGTAATGTTATTCAGATACTGTGGTGAAATATGTACCCTAGTACATGCATGTACTGAAAGTTTAATTAAGATATGCTACATGTAATTCTAGATCCTGGTCAAAAGAATGACTACTAAGTTAGATTTTATGCAATTCTTTAAAATACAATATTTACTTGTACATGTATTTATGATAAGATATCATAATAATATATATATTAGACAAATAATTTAATGATATTAGAAAGACTGTTAAATTATAATATTCTCTTTGCTGTTGTTTCTAATTGGTAGCAAGAGAATATATAAAATATAAGATATTTGGTAAATTTTGGGTCATATTTAAACTCATAGGCTTATCAAATGCTAAACTTAATAATTGTAGAAACAGTTAAATGTTGGTTGTTTTTTTCAAAATAATGTGACGATGATTACAAAACAAGGTTAAGTTGAAGACTGAGATTGTTAATTACAGCCAAGCAGCATTTGGCATCGGTCTCTATATTCGTCTTAATTTAGTAATTTGTCCCATGACAGTTCTGCAATGCTTTTAAATAGAATGAAATAGTTTAAAAATAATACGTACAGGAATTTAATCATAAATCCGAAGTGTCTAAACGCGTTGGATCTTTTATCAGGCTGTCAAAGATCTAGGAATGTGCATCATGTGCGATAAATTTCCCGGTAATTTGTGCTTTCCGTTTTTGCTAAAATGAAAATGGTACTTAGCGTTAAATCATTGGGTTATTCATTTTCTTGTTTGTGAATATAGCTCCAGATTTCAACTACATGGATGATAAAGCATCATCAAATAACTTTGTTTCACGGTGAAATAAGAAACCGAGCGCTCAATAACAAACAACAACGTGTATCCGAAGCGGTTGGAGGGCACTGTTTACGTTTCAGTGCGAGATTTTTTTCCCCTAAGACCTTTGAGCTACGCCGCCATCTTGGTTAGGTTGATACGTCTATTGGTGATCTATGTGCATGCGCAAAATTTAACCCGAAATTGAATATTTGCAACATTTGCATCACACATTATAAATAAATTTATCTTTACCTACAAAATTAGTTATCATTTGCATACGCGAAATATTTTTTAAAAGCTTTCAAAGGTCGTATAATACAGTTTAAAGGTGACCTAATTCTCGGCGACGTTAATTTTTGCTGTAAATCATTTCTAGGTTCACTGATATGAAAATGATAAGCATTTAAGGTTAGATTCATATAGGGATTGACTATATTTTTTCTAATTTTCATAGCGGCTATGAATAGCAGAAGCTATCTACATTTCTCGTGAAGCGCGTTAGCTATGAAAATTAGAAAAAATACATTCAATCCATATATTTACATTAGAATGATTTATGAAAATAAAAATTATTGAAAGGTTTTATTATATTATATTTAAAATTATGACACCCATATTCGACGAGAAGCGAGATTGATAAAAAGCTGGATGACAAAGTCGTTCCACAACGTCGCGTTTTCAAGCTTCCGCCTTCCGGTCGACTTTTTTTTTTGCAAATGACAAACGATTAACAAGAATATAGTCAAAATACGATTTGATTGACTTATTACAGTCAAACTTATTGCATTCTATATCAGGAAACAACACATTAAATATATACATCAAAATATTGTGGAGGACTATTTTTTATTGATATGAAACTGGCGTGATGTTTGAAATCAGCTGATCGATGCACGAGAATCGTTGTATTCAAAGTGTATTCATAGGCAAATGTTCATATAATGAATGAAAATATAACCTAATAATTAACTTTTCTTTGTTTTCATACTAAATCTGGCTTTCTGATTGGCCAGTATTTCTTTGCATACACTATGAAAAAAAAAATCCGAGATTGGCGCAAAACCCCAACGTTATCGTGACGTCACAATAGAAACATTTACGTTGCGTACTGATTAGGAAAAAGAATCCTTTGAAAAATGGTACATTTAGACATACTTTATTTTAATCAAATAGATTATAAAATAAATCATAAAAGTTATAAAGATTTGTTTGCAAACTTCGGTGGAATTGGTTCTGTCAATTTTGTGAATGCTCATAATTATCAGACAACTAATTTTTCAAAATATTGCTTTATTTTTATCGTATGTGTGCTCAGAACAGTGAAATTGCGGTAAAATAACAATTTACGTGACATTGCCTTCTTTTGTTCATAATAGCTCAAAATCAAGCATACCACTATATCATTATTATGCCATTTTAATCGTATATAGATTTAAATTTTACACAGATGCATTGTAGATGCACTACAAATGTAATCCAGTGTGTCTATTTTCATTACTAAAAATGTAATATAAAAAAAATCAAAACTTTTAATGTCTACTGGGGACTAAAACCAAGGCATTCAAAATATAATAGATATTATAAGCGAAAAAAACTGAGAGTGGATAGAGATGTTTCTTTTTTATTTGTCTTTGTATACTGTGAAAAAAGCTAGTAAAATGTGTTTCAAGTGAATAGAAATAATTGTTTAACTTTAAAGATGCTCCACCGCCGACAGAGCATAAAATGATATCCATCACTTGAACAATAATTGGTGTTTTATCATGTATATACATGTCTAATTAACACAAAAAAATATATAAAATAACTTATTTTGCCTTTGGTCCATGCGCAACCAGTACTTCATTCCATATAGGATATAGTGACATGGAATTTTTTCGGGATGCAATTAATTATTTTTTATATTTTCAACTTTGAAGTAAAATTAAAAGCTCAAACTTTTCAATGGTGGTAATGGTGTAAAGTAAGTAACTTTTGTAACTGAAGAAAAATACTAAAAGTATGTCTGCTCCTGTTTTTGATAGTGAAAAAATCCCATTTGTCCAGCGGTGGAGCATCTTTAATGTGTAGTGCATAGGGTACCTATTGCATTTATTTATTCTACGAGAAAATTGCTGTTACAGCAGATTTTCTTTCGATAATACAAAATGTAATTGGTAATACATAAAATTGACATAATCAATTACTAAACTTGTGAAATACAAGCATTACCTCTCGCTAATTTTTTAATATTTCGAAATTCAAATCTACATGTACATATAATTTCCGCTCTCGCGATAACACCGTCTGACACATGACCTCAAACAATTTAAAAAATGCTCGGAATTAGCTTAAGTAGGCATGATTTTTTTTAACTCACTGAAAGAGAAAATTGACATTGGCAAATTAATATTTGTTTTACTTAGAACAAAAGTTGTCCGTTTTTATCTGTTGTTTTCTAAGAGTATAACAGTATTGTGATAGCTCTCCATAAATGAAAAAAGATATAACGAGTATTTCAACACCGACATGAAAATGCTTAGAAGTTACGACAGTCTTGATCTGGCGAAAAGTTACGCAAGTTTTATTATGTACATTTGAAAAACAACATTTGTTACAAACGTTCGTAAGTTATGAAGTTTTGTAAGTTCACAAATGGTTTGGTAAACTTCGACTCACGCACAAATTACGAAAATTTGTATGAGTTACGAAGAATTTGTGAATATGGTATCCTGGCACTTTATACTAAAAAAAACTGAAACCTCCCGCAAGCTTTCGTTTCGCACTCGATATTAAATATAGTTCTCATTGTGCAGATGCTATAGTTTACTGTAAGGACTATATGTCCATTACTAGTCTTTTCATTAACTAGTTAAAAAATAAACATCATATAAACCTTTATATATATTATGTCATGCTAACAATTACTTTACTTTATTTATTTTTATGATTCGTCTCGTGTTTTAAAGTGAGAGCCTATGACATTACACGTAAAATGTCATGTTTTATATATCGTGTCCCCCCCCGATTGACATTAAGACCATAAAGAATAATTCTAAATTCTTCAGTTTTACAATAATCATTGAACAGTTTTTGTAATCACATTTTCGGGGTTGATATTTACATTGCACAGTACCCTATATGTTGCTACTAAGCCAATATTAACATTGGTAGCTAGGCTCTGGCATACTAATTCCATAATCAAGAGTTCACGAAAACACTGGGTCTTGGTCAGTACGAGAGTTCAATGCCTGTGAAATACAACGAATCTATTATGGAGCGCTAATTATTTATTCTGCTGCTACCGAGCACCATGCCGAACAGGTGTAAATGGGTTTTTTTTCACCTTTGCTCGGAGATCATCCTATCTATAAATCTAAATTGCTAAAACAATCCAACCGGGCTTTGTACTGGTAGAACCCCATAGAGAGAAAGGTTATGCAATCGATCAAGCAGGGTCAAACTTTTGAACGAGGAATTTAAATCCCTGAAATTATACATATACATTATATATTATATGTGCATGTTTTTGTGATTAAATATAGTCAGCCTTTACATCAAAATTTTATCTCTGACTGTTACATTGTATAAACTTTACACTATTAATCATTTGGATCATTTAGATAATCTAACTATCGTTAGTCGAAAGGCTGATACAATGTAAATGCGTATGGGGTTCTGAGAAATGTGTACTACCTGAAAAGGGAAAACGGGTAAGACAGTGGTCGATTCCCGATATCATTACTGACTGACATACGAGGAAGGTAAATGTCCCATTTGTATTATGAGTTAATATGAAAAATGCTGTTATGGAATATTTGACAAGTATATTCCCTCTATAATTGTAAGTAAAATTAATAAAATAGCAATTCCTAATTCCCTAAATACGAATCATTACATTTTTTAGTTGTTATTATTTTTAGGAAAAACAAACACATTAAATAGATTCACAAGAATTTATACATTTATTGTCAAAGGATTAAGTCATTTTAGATGGTATAATGGAATGATGATATGTATCAAGACTATCGGCTGATAGCTTGTATTTTAAATAAAATATTCAGCAATTTGGTCATTTAATGCAATGACTCGGTCAGGATGTTATTTGATAGGACAGTTTTGTGTGACAAGAAAGCATTATCAGATAGTCGTACGTCTCTTGGTATACGAAGTGGAATGTGGTATGCGAAGCAAATATGGCGTAGACAGCTCCACTTGATTATTAACCGTATTTATGTCTTCATTATGGTTTGTTCATTGCTACTAGGTGAAAAACAGTTGGGATTTTCTAAAACATTCCACAATTGTTCGCTCTCAGTATTTAGTTCAAATGTATTGAAGAAAAAATATGGACTTACAAGCAGGAAACGGTATGTTGGTGATGTACAAGGTTTGAATGGATTAATGTGAAATTGAACTTTCTTGTTCTACACACCATATGATATACACAATCGTGTAAACAACTTATCAGTCAATTATTGCCATGCCTATATTTTCATGACAGATAGTATTAATTGAGTGTACTTATGAATCGGTTTGCACGATCTCGGACAGCACCACGTTTAGTACGATGTATTTTAGTGTTTCAAGTACATGTACGCTGCCATTTAATCACAACTCATATAGACCAATTGGGTTCTAACGGTTAATGGAACATTAAACTATACAATGATATTGATATTGATTTTTCACTTACACTATATAAACTAGCCAAGCCAAACTGAAGTTTATGAGGGTATAAATGACAAGCAAAACGTAACCATTATGACATCACTAATGTTGGCATGGTAACATCAACTGATCTCCGTCAAAATAGAAACAATACAAAAACCTCAACAATGAGTTGATTATGTTAATTACTACCACAATAGGCGGTTTTATTCAACTCTTGGGACATTGAATAAACACTGCTGCTGTTGATCAACAATTTGTTTATACCACACGTGGTAAAAACTCTGTACGCATTCTGATTGGCTGACACGGTGAACTTTGACCGAACTACTTCTTTCTAAGTGTCACGTCATCATTGTCAACGTCATCAATAAAATGACGTCATTATATGTTGTGATCGCCGCTTGTCGTCCAAAACTGCTGCTGGAAAGCGTATGCGTAGTCGTTGTGTCAAAATACGTGACGTTTCCATACATGTTAAATTGACCATAAGCACTATTAATACATATTGACGGACAAGAATTTTACGGATGAATTTCATAGATTTAACGTGTATGAAACGAACTTGGTGATCTTGATGGTAATGGTTTGATGATTATCTGGCGGAAAATAGACGATGCCGTGTCGTGCGAATGCTTTTACACGTATACATGTAGTCCGACATTTAGTTTTATTCTCTGGAAGCAACTATAAAGATTGGAACTCAATAAGACATTAAATGAGTATTACTTAACCCTAAAGATGTTTCCAATTAGAAAAAATTGATATCGACGGATTCTTTATCAAAAGATGACTTTTGAATACTAATTAGTGTCTTTTTGTTGATATATATATTACTACACTTTATTTGCATATTTCGGTAAATACACGTTACCGTATCCCCGCCGTATTTCTATCGGCTAAAACGAATATAATTGTGGTAGAAACATGTCACACTACTCGTGGTTGTTGAATATTGAATTTATTCCACACTCGTAAGTTATTTTTTTTAACAGTTACAAAAGATACTCGCTAAAGCTCGTGTCTTATGTAACTTTTAAAAAATAACTCACTCTTGTGGAATAAATTCAATATTCAACAACCACTCACTGTGCAATCTCTATATAAACATATAAATATATCTATGCTCTTTGGTAAAATATTCCCAAGATACCCCTGGTACAGGCGCGTGTGCTATCTGGCTGTCGTACCCAGGATATAGATGTTTTATGCGTTGTAGATCGCATGCATAAAGTCTGTTTACTACATACATAGACATAGAAACGATTTTGTTAATATTCGTTAAAGCACAATTACTTATTAGCGTACAAGTAATATAAATAGAAAACCAAGCGAACATTTTCATTCCAAGGAGGCCATTCCAAGGGGAGATGCACGCAAGCATAAAGTGAAAAGTTGTTCCCGTCTCTTCCAATGCAGCAATCCATCGATATGTAACCCATTTCCTAATCGTGTTACTGACCCTTGTCATATTTCGTGTCCTACCGTTTATTCACGGAAGTTTATTTTTACTAATTTTTGTCACAGAGCTTGCAAACTCCAAAAGATTAAATTTCATTTTTGATTATTGTATTTGACATATTTTCACAATAATTGATATACATGTATATATTGCTAACATATATAACATATCATTAAAATGTATTTTATTCAATTTTATATAATTTATTCAGGTCCTTGTCTCATTACGTTCCAATTTGAAGTAATTTGTACAATAATATTTTATTTCATATTTCTATCTAGAAACCCAGTGCAATCACCCACAAAAGGCATTGAAATAACATATTCATCGTAGGCTGGACTTATATCTAGGCAGGGAATTCTAAGAAGGGCAGATAAGTATACTACCTAGGAAAGGACCCAGGTTTCATTGTAGGTAGGCGACACAGTCTTATATCATTATTGACTGACAGACCAGGAAGGTAGGTTTGCTTCTTGTTGTGCATAAACATGAAATAATATAGACAGATTTTGAATGTCTGACAAGTGAATTCCTAAGTACAAAGGAGTTCCTGGATAAGAGTTTTATAGTTTGAAGAGTTATAATATAGAAATGATTTACCAAGCTGGATACATACTATAAGACTCTTTCATATGTGGATATGAAGGATAGGGATATTCTACCCGAGGGTCACAAAATGTAGTAAAACCCGAGGCTTGCCGAGGGTTTTGCAACATTTTGTGATCCCGAGGGTAGGATATCCCTATCCTTCATATCCACTTATGAAAGATTATTTTTCTTTCATACCACGACGTTTTTATGCAATTTTACAACTAAAATATGCCGCCATTTTGAAATAAATTCGAAGAAATCCACGGCTTGAAGTCATTTTCCATACATGAAAAATTACGTTATATTTTCAATACAAATTCCGTTGCTTGCATCTTTTATAGAAAAGTCAATTCTGTGAAAAAAATGTAAAAAATTTACCGAGGAAATAGAGATTTTGTTGACGTCGTGACGTCACGAGGCTTTATTGCATGGGTAGCCATGCAATACAGCCTCAGGCGACATGAGTGTATTGCCCTAGACCAGTCAGTATTACACGTGTAGGTATGAAAGAAAAATGTATACTGCTAGGGCAGCTTTTCGTGGTGTTGGCATGCATTTTTTAAGTTTCAAGACTATTGGCTGTGAACGTATAACGTAAATACAAATCATTTGAACAGCAATATGGCCATTCAATGAAAAGAAAAAAACATCTTTTCGAAGAACATTTATTTTACAAGATATCTTTCCATCCGGACATGTTATATCAGGTCTTTTCATTGATTTCTATACTAAATAACCAATTTGACATGTAAATTGAAACGCTGCCAAACAGGTTTCCAGAATGTGTTACGTAAAACCTTTAGTAGATCGGCTGTTGATAAATAACTTAAAGGTTACAATGCAAGTCAAAGAACGTTACGTGTGGATGTTTTTTTTTTCAAATGATTTGCATATGTTCTTTGATATCGGTCATAGTTTCTAAGGAAGTGAAGGTCATTTGTTTCTTAAAGACTACATTGTTACCACTTTTGGAAACTTGGTATTATAAGACGCGCTTCATGCCAACCTCGTTTTCATTTTAACACTGAACGCATTCGCTAAAACAATTACCGAAATTGTATGTTGTATAGTTATATTCGAATATAATATTGCGTTATGTAAAATATTCTACAATATAATCGACATTAAATTGAACAGAGCCTTTTTGCCATGACCAGCTTGAAGGCATAAAATTAGGAATTAATGCTTAAAGATGCTCCACCGCTGACAAATGGTATTTTGTCACTATCAAAAACAGGAGCAAACGATTTAGTGTTTTTCTTCAGTTACAAAAGTTACTTACTTTACACTATTACCACCATTGAAAAGTTTGAGCTTCTAATTTTACTTCAAGTTTAAAACATGAAAAATAGTTAATTGCATCCCGAAACAAATCCGTGGCACTATACCCTATATGGAATGAAGTACTGATTTCGCATGCACAAAAGGCAAAATAAATTATTTTTTTATTATTTTTTGTGCTATTTAGACATATATATACATGATTTAACACCAATTATTGTTCAAAAGATGAATATCATTTATGCTCTGTCGGCGGTGGAGCATCAAGTTAAAATTACAAAAATGATTAATTCATTACAAAAATCGTATGAAACAGCGCATATCAGTTCATGGTTTTCCTTTTCGAAGCCACGGTATACCATGATTCAACATTTGAATGAAGTCGAAATGAGTTAGTTTACTGCTTTGATAATTCATGAACATCTGCAAGGTGATGCTGCAAATCAATGTGGTGCAATATGTTTTGTTAGGAGTCTAGAAACAACGCAGAATTAAATAAACTACCCTTGATGTCTGTACGTCATGTCATGACGTCAAAATGATTTTAGATGGCGACGGATATTGGTTTTGGTGTCGACTCTGATTGCCACAACAATGCAGCTAATGTTGCTGGCTATTCCGTGATTTTACTACATATGACTACATGTATGTTTCAAGAACTTATTGCTAACATATGTATCATATTCGTATATGCATAGAGTGACTATTGGTAGAGACGTCTTTGTAGCGTCGCTCACCTCGAGACAAGTGGAATAGTATCCCTCAATAAACATAATAATAATGACTGTAAAAACAGAGACTGTCTTTGGTGGAGGCCACGTACATGCTGTTTGATTTGATTAAAAGAAGTAACGAACTCTCGTTTTAACGCTTTGTTCGCAAATGTCACCTGTGCACAAAAATGATATATTTATCATATATTCAAGCAATGAGACAAAAACGTAGTTGCATTAACAGTTTATCGATGGCAGTATCGCTATATTAATTGGTGATTCCAAAATTAAAACATACAGCTAGGTATGGGCCGCGGAGGTCAAGTGGTTAAGATGTCTCGACATAGTACCACAAGGCTCTCCACCTCTGGGTCGTGAGTTTGAATCCCATGTGAGACAGTTGCCAGGTACTGACCACTGTTCGGTAGATTTTCTCCGGGTACTCCTGCTTTCCTCCACCAACGAACCTGGCACGTCCTTACATAACCCTGGCTGTTACATGTAATAGGACGTTAAACTAAGAAAACCCAAGCTAGATGTATTGTTTGTTGGATCAACCTATCTTACTACTCTTTCGTACCGGCGTTAGGTCTTAGTAAATTAGATGTTAGCATATGAAAGTATATCCTCGATTCGAACGATCTCTACACCCCTGTATATGAGGCACAGAACAGAACAGGTATATGTACTAACGGTACACTGTGGTTGACTGTGTGGCTTTGAAGTTGGGCGTCGCTCTCTCTGTAGTCTTCAAAGATCTCAAATGTTTTCCGCTGAGTGCCTTCATTTTCACTATGAGATAGGGTTCGTAAAAACCCCTAGAGTATCACAATAGTAAAAAACACAATCATACCAAAGTCATTGGTGTCCAAGAACACGCATACCGATGATTGCGTACAGCAAATAAAAACTATATACCATGCACATTTATTTACACGAGACAAAAGGTAATGTTCACTCACGGTAGATACATAATGTACTCGAAAAAGAGTTACCACGTAATATATGCTTCACATATCAGATTACACCCTCGCATACCAAGATACGTTTCAACCTTGTTATGGTTAGACAGTTTTGACCCTCGTGGCCTAATTTTCTGACAGACATGCTGTATTGGATTACGTAGGAAAGACTCACTATGTCATATACAAGTATTGATTTACACAGTATATGTTTAAAAGATCGATAAACATTTTAATCACTGTGATGATAGCACGTCAATATCTGATATTACGACCTATCATAAGCCACACTGATCAATTTTTGCCATGTTATCGTAACAGTCTAGAGTTTTAGGCTTATACCAAAACCAGATATAAAGTTCCTCCCACAATACATCGTGTTATTCCACTTTCATGCAATTCTATATATGTGCTGGGTGTTGGATAAATATATTGATTTTCCACTAGTGGAATAACACCTTCCGGCCTTCAGATTGGTCGAGATTTTAAACTTTGACCCGAACAACTTATTGTCACGTCACAAATGCATGGAATAGTTGTTCATAATTGAAATGATTGTTATTGATACACTATTTAAGCATTTAGGATTTTGAATATTAATGAGCGCCTTTTTGCTTGTTATGATATTACTACACAGTCTGTGCATGTGTCGGCAAATAACGTCATCTTGTTTTTTACCTTCATGTCGAAGATTTCCTTGTTGTAAAAACAGGTCACATAACTCTGAGTTACTGGATACGGAATTTATTTCGTTAAAACTCGTGTATTTTGTAACTTTAAAAAAATAACTCACTCATGTGAAATAAATTCCATATCAAACAACCACTCGTTGTGTAACCTCTATATACCGCATATCAAATTAGTTATTTGGGTTACTGCATCATAAATGCAATGAGTTGAGTTGTAGAATTCCTAAAATATATACAGATCAGTAAACGGTACTCCTGAAATAAAGCTAAAGCGTTTTTTTTTATAAAAGCGCTACAAGAGCATTCGCTAAGGTACCTAAAATATAAAGTATTATAAGACTCTTTCATATGTAGATACATGAAGGATAGGGATATTCTACCCGATGGTCACACAATGTAGTAAAACCCGAGGCGTACCGAGGGTTTTATAACAATTTGTGATCCGTAGGGTACAATATCCTTATCCTCCATATCAACGTATGAAAGAGTCTTTTTCTCTCATATCTCGACGTTTTATTGAAATTTTACTAATATGAGTTTCCGCCATTTTGAAATAAATTCGAAAAAAAAAATTCCCGTTGTTTGTATCTTTTAAAGTTAATCCAGCCTAATTTCGTATAATTTCTGGAAAAAAATGTTAAAATTGCACCGAGAAAATAATTTTGTTGACGTTGTGACGTCACAAAGCTTTATTGTATGGGTAGTCATGCAATACAGCTTCAGGCGGCATGAGTGTATTCCCTGGTCCAGCCAGTATTACACTTATTACACAGTATGAGAGAAAAGAGCTTCTTGTGTGTTATAAATCGATGACTAATACAATTATTCAGTATTTTCTATCTCTAAATATTAAAATAAAATTTATTTCGCTTTTTGTGCATGTGCAATCAATACTTCATTCCATATAGGTTATAGTGCCACGGATTTTTTCGGGATGCAATTAATTAATTTTTGTAATTTTAACTTGAGGTAAAATGAGAAGCTCAAACTTTTCAATAGTCGTAATAGTGTAAAGTAAGTAACTTTTGTAACTGAAGAAAAATACCAAATAATCTGCTCCTGTCTATGATAGTGAAAAAATACCATTTGTCAGCGGTGGAGCATCTTTTATATAAGGCATACGTCTTATTTTCGTCTACTTCACTTAATTAAGACATATGTCCACCAAACCA
The DNA here is from genome assembly GCF_041381155.1 of Argopecten irradians. NCBI lineage: Eukaryota > Metazoa > Mollusca > Bivalvia > Pectinida > Pectinidae > Argopecten > Argopecten irradians. The sequence goes on along the minus strand of NC_091140.1, from coordinate 14,880,281 downwards.
GAGACAATTATGAATTAAATTAATACATATGCAAGACCACACACTTGTGTTTTTCTAACGAATCAGAAAGCACGAATGTTTATTGTGCGGACGAATATATTCACGAGTGCGCGGAGCGCACGAGTGATATATATACGTTCGCGCAATAAATGAGTGCTTTCTGATTCGTTAGATAAAACACAAGTGTGGTGGTCTTGCTTTTATCACATACCTTCCCTATTTGGATGTAGATCGTTTTTTATTGACTTTGAGATGATTAACAAAAATCCAAATGTTTCAGTTCGCTTCGTCTTTCAAAAACCGGTCTGAACCAGTTTCGGTACAAGCCACTGCCATTGCTTGTCAGAGAGAGGAGAGAAAATGCTACAAAGTGTAGATTTTGCAAACTATCTCCCGTTTTTTCGAATTAAGTCAGGAAATTATAATCTCAACAAGTAAGATACTAGGTTTTGATTTTTATATATGACAATAATTTCTCGTTAAGATTTACAACAATTACTTGTAAAATAAGATAAAAAAAAACACAATAACATAGTAAATTCTCCCAACTCGCGATATCATGGTCTGATCGTGACGTCACCGACATCGGTCACACACTCAAAATTTCCCACGGCTTAACTTCAGTCAGAATCGGAGTCCGGTAGCTGAGCTATACGTTTGTACTTGCGAGGAGGTGAAGTGTTATGAGATGTTGTATTTTTTGACTGGGATGATATTTGGAATGAGATATTGAAAGTTCCACCACTGATATTTGCACCAGAAAACATTCCCGTCGCAAGATTTTGTTTGCTTACGTCTTTCTCACAACACGTGGGTGACATCTGGTAAACTCTTCCTGTGTGGTGTTTCCGTCATGGTCATAGGCCTGTGTGATACTGTGGAAGTTACACTGGAAGCTACACTGGAGGATGCAGCAGACTTTTTCACATTTTGAAGAATTTCGCACATTTCACGCTGTTGGTTAAATGAGGCGACGGCATAGTTATTTACGCTATTTACGTTTTTGTGACCAGATAACTGCATAATTGTCGTAGGAGCAACACCTGAATGAAGGAGTTTTGTACTGTTATGTATGACACTAAATACATGTAGTTATGAGATAAGGGAGATAACTCCTATAGCTTTTTTTATCAATACATCCTATGAAGGTCATATCATTGATTTAGGTTATAGAACTTTCTAGAATTTAATCATGTATAAACAAATATGTTTGTAAACATGTTGATTTTAAGTAGAGATCTAGAATGATCTATTTCCAGAAAGTTATGTGTGTTTACTTGTTTACTGTTTTTAGTTAGATATTTCTAGAAGTAGAAGGTTCTCCAATATTCTTGAATTACGGTTTAGCTATATATACTCCAGCTGTCCAAGGCTAATCAGAACTGTAATGAGACCTGTAACCTTTGAGGAACCATTTAGTAGAGTCATTATAGACTGTGTAGGTCCTCTACCCAAAACTAAGTCTGGGAATGATTATCTTTTAACTATTATGTGTGCTTCCACACGCTTTCCTGAAGCCATTCCACTCAGGAATATTAAAGCCCCTAACATAGTCAAGGCTTTGGTTAAATTCTTTACATTGGTTGGTCTTCCAAAAGCTGTCCAATCGGACCAAGGTTCGAATTTCATGTCTGGTATTTTTCAACAAGTCATGTACCAGCTCCAGATCAAGCAGTATAAGTCTAGTGCTTATCATCCAGAGTCTCAGGGTGCTTTAGAACGTTTTCATCAGACATTGAAGAATATGATGAGATCTTATTGTTTTGAAAACAAAAGAGATTGGGACGAAGGTATACACATGTTGTTGTTTGGCGTTAGAGAATCTGTACAAGAATCTCTTGGCTTCAGTCCCTTTGAACTTGTGTTTGGACATACTGTACGTGGTCCTTTGAAAATTTTGAAAGACAAAATTTTGGACGAAGATTCTAAAGTGAATCTCTTAGAGTATGTGTCTAACTTTAAGCAAAGGTTGACAAGGGCATGTGAACTGGCAAAAGAAAATTTGGCCGTTACTCAAACCAAAATGAAAACATGGTATGATAAAGATGCCCGTGCAAGAAGTTTTGATCCAGGTGACAAAATTTTGGCTCTATTACCAATACCGGGTCAGCCTTTGCAAGCTAGATATTTTGGACCTTATATTGTTGAGAAAAAGGTTGATGATGTTAACTACATTGTACAAACTCCAGGGAGGCGCAAGAAAACTCAATTATGTCATGTTAATATGCTTAAGAAATATGTAGATAGAGAAGAGAGCAAGACCTCTCAACCTATTGCTACTTTGGCCTCTGTACCATCACAAAGTGAAAGTACAGCTGATATTTGTAAATTAGACTTAGATGGTGGTGTACAAGATGTAGGTTTAGACTGTGGTGTTAAGTTACGGAATTCAGATGTGCTCGCGAACTTGGACAAGAAACTGTGTCATCTATCAGAAAAGGAACGCAATGAACTGAAAGATTTGATACTTGAGTTTAAACATTTGTTTCCGGATACACCAGGCAAAACAGATGCTATCTATCATGACGTGGATGTAGGCGATGCGCCACCTGTCAAGCAACATCCTTACCGTGTCAATCCTTTGAAAGAAGAACACTTAAAGAAAGAAATTCAATACATGTTGGACAATGATATTATTGAACCAAGCAAAAGTGAATGGAGCTCTCCATGTGTTCTGGTGCCAAAGCCAGACAAGACATACCGGTTCTGTACTGACTTCAGAAAAGTAAACTCTGTCAGTAAAACAGACTCTTATCCAATTCCAAGGATTGACTCATGTATTGACAAAGTTGGCAAAGCCAAGTACGTAAGCAAGTTTGACCTGTTGAAAGGATATTGGCAGGTGCCATTAACAGAAAGAGCTAAAGAAGTGTCGGCATTTGTAACCTCGCAAGGTTTGTACCAGTACAAAGTTATGCCATTTGGTATGAAGAATGCCCCGGCAACATTTCAACGTCTTCTTAACAGCGTGATATCAGACCTGGAAGGCTGTGATGGATACATTGATGACGTCATCAACTACCACGACACGTGGGAAGACCATCTACGCGGGATTCGTGAATTCTTCGAAAGACTCACTACCATGAAATTGACTGTAAACTTATTGAAATGTGAATTTTGTCATGCAACTGTTGAATTTTTAGGCCATGTTGTAGGACAGGGGCAGGTTAAACCTGTTCAGGCCAAAGTAGAATCAATTATAGATTTTCCAGCTCCTGGAGGCAAGAGAGAGCTGATGAGGTTTCTTGGTATGGCTGGATACTACAGAAAATTTTGTCAAAATTTCTCTGTTATAGCAGCTCCACTTACTGCTTTGTTAAAGAAAAATGTCAAATTTGTCTGGTCAGACGAATGTAAGTCTGCCTTTGAGAAATTGAAAGCCATACTATCAAACTCACCAGTTCTGACTGCTCCAGATTTTAATAAACAGTTTAAACTGTTTGTTGACGCCAGCGATGTAGGTGTTGGTGCTGTTTTGATGCAAGAAGGTACTGAACAAATTGACCATCCAATTTGTTATTTCTCTCATAGCCATAAGGAGAACATTAAAATAGACTAGTTACATGCTTATAATATTGCTGAAGACATTATATCAATATAATTGGTAGAAATTTCTGATAGCAAAGACGACCGCAGGTATGGTTAATGATACAATATTGGGCCAATCTCATTTTTTCTGTGTTTGAAACTGTATATGTACATATAAACTGAAAAAAACTATCATGAAATGGCATCACAGATGTAATATACTAAAGTATGACTGTGTTAAGGAAGACATAGAGGAAACTTATGTATTATTGTGTAGTAATTTTGAATTTTATCTAATGGAGATCATGTAATCAAATCTTGAATTGCATTATTTTTGATTTTATCCAGGTTTTGGAATGCAGTTGAGAAGCTGCGATCAGCTGACAAGGTAAGATGTGTTGTACTGTGCGTAATATTGGTGTTGCTGTACAGGTTTCAGTGGGTTTTTATGTTTAAGTGCAAGAATAATTTTACAGACTAGCATTAATAACAAATTAGTGCATCTGAAATGATTGCTTCTGAAATGATCCATGGTAATGGTTATCAGTGCAAACAAACAGGATGAGTTTGCTGAGAAATTCAATAAAAGTGTGGAAATCACTTTATTAATATCAGGATGGGGCATTTATTGAGTCAAATATGGTATCTGGTTTTCTTTCACCCACAGAGACACCATCACCAACTGGGCAGTGACATCTTTTACCAGTATATAACAAGTGCTACCAGTGTGGTCAAGACTGACCGATCACTCATAAAAACAATGGAGACATTCCTCAAGGGGGACACGGTAAGTGACCATAACACTGGTTTGATGAATGCAGACATTTGAACCTAATTCTAGTTTAACATATCAATTAAAGTAACTTTTTTAATTTTAGCGCTTTATTTTATCAACGTATTTGAAATGCTAATTTGTGTACGGTGCTAAAATTGTAAAAAGGTATTTCTGGTATTTCATTGTGTTATTTCAATGATTTATAACCATGCTAATAAATAATAATTTACAGATTTTCACATTTGTCCTAAAAGGAGGGGTATCACTCAGAATCAAAATAAAGATCTAAAAGTCAGTCTGAAGCTTTGAAATGATTAAAAAATTAAAGTATGTTCACCTAGAAAACTGCGAAATTAAGATTTCAAATTTAGTCGCCTTTTACAATTATTCAGTGGGGCAGCAGGCACAATTGTAACATCCTACCTTCAGTGAAAGTGTTGCTTGAAATTTACTCACAAAACAAGGCTAAATAATTTAAAAACTTGCTTAAAACATGGGGAACCAGCGGATGTTTAGTGGACAGATGGTACCATTCATTTACTATGACCTAATTTATGCACATGGCCTAGCCAATATGACCCTAGGATGTAATAATATCTTAAGCAGGTTATGGCAAGATCCACATGTAAATGTAGTAGTAAACATCAATTTCAAGCTATCAAATTGTTGTAAAATCTTAGTTTTTAGCAAAAATATTAAAGTTTTTAATGCTTAAATAAAACAAATACTTAACTAGGTCACTGTGACCTGAACTTTGAATTTTTCATCAGTTTTCTGAACTGAACTTCACAAAACCAAAATTTGAAGGAAAAAACTGCAAAAAATGTTATATCTTTTCTGATAATTCATTGATTAGGACTTAAACAATGAAAATGTGAATTTTCACCATTTGACTTTTGACCTCTGAAATTGCCATGATCGCCGAAAAATTGGATATTCTGATTAGCACACAATATGCAGCTTACCCTAAGGTATCTCCATGCAAAATATTTTACTTATCACTGAGTGGCCGTGAAACAGCCCAAAGTGATACCCCTCCTTTGACTGCACTTTTAAAAATATGTATGCATGTTTACAGTATTGTAATGACCAACTTAAACATTAAGATTTAAATTAAAACTTCAGTTGAATCATTTTATTATTTAGAACAAATTGCATTATTGTTTTCTGTTTTCTGACCAGGGCCCAGATGCCTTCTTTGAAGCCCAAGAACAAGTGTACCAGGTGCTTCAGAAAGATCACTATCCATCTTTCCTTGTCAGTGATATTTACTACCGGTTTATTATTAGTGACGATGATGAGAGAATGGAGGCAGCGTCTTTATCTTCAAAAGGCGAGATAGTGTTAAAACAAAATCATTATCATTGAATAAACCTCTCCACACCACCCCACTAAAAAAAAAAATTAAAAAAAATTGATATCTTTATTTTTCCGTATTTATCAATGTGATTTGTAAAATATTCATTCATATATATGTACACATATACACTGTAAACATGGTTATTATTGTTGTTTTGTTTGTGATGTTACACAGCAAATGCATCTGTGGTCCAATTATATGCATGTCAAAATTTGAACATTAATTGTTATCTATAATTTTATTGTCTTACTGTCTTTACAAAAACAGACCAGTTTTTCTTTGGCCCTACTGAGAGTTTCCTGGAACCAGAAGATGAGGACGACTCTGATGACGGAGATCTGTTTGCTAGCGAGTCATACGCAGCCCAGCAGAGACTGGAGACACTTGACGACAAGATCCGCAACAAGACACAAGCGATCCAGGCTCTTAAGACAAAGAAAACTGATGATGCCAAGGTAAACCTATCGCTTTGGATGTTTTACCTGTATGTGGTGATATATCTAATCACCAGATAGTGTTTTAAGGTATAGGGTACTTAAAACTTCAAATCACTCAGGATTATTTGAAAATTAAAACTCTATACACTACAATATTTTGTACTAAAATATGATTGAGCTATCAAATTGCCTCTTCTGTACATCTTGAATATAGTCATGGTGATGATTAGTAATTATCTGCACTAATTTGTTAAAGATTGCTTTTGCTCTTAAAATTTGATTGTGTCAAAGTAAGTAGGTTTATAGTATCCCAATGGAGGATTAAAAAAAGATTAAGACAGTATTTCCCTTTTGAAAATCAGAGTGAAATTGGTTGGATCAGAGTTCACCAGATAGAACAGTTTCCTTCTTTCAGGTCACCGTAATGAAATGAAAAAAAAAAAATGACTGTATACACATGTGACTATTATTCACAATAATAAATCTTTTTTTTTTTCCTGTATGCAATATTTTGTGTTTGTATTTTTGACATATTTGTGAATATTTATATAAATTTGTGATCAAGATATCTCTGACAATCGTGCATTCAATGACATTGAACATTGTATACAGTTGTCCGCAAAATATTTGAAAAAGGCTAAAATTTGTATTTTGTGAAAATAATTAAAAGTAATTAACCATGATCAATGAGTACTAGTTTTTTGGGAATTCTGGAAGTTACATTTCCTCTTGGAAATTTTACATGTAGGAATTAGTGTATGTATTAAAAATTTTATTGACAGATTGGTAAAGTAGAGAAGGATATGGAGAAGGAAAGAGAAAACCTAATGCACGAGAAGAAGCAATTAGAGGCACATATCCTCCGCATGCAGATGTGGTGTGAGAATCAAGGGAAGTGGCGGGCCCATGTATATGAAACAGAGGTATAACATTTTGTTATGTTAAATTTATGGACATTTGATGTATATAAAAATAATAAAATTTCAGAGTTAAAATATGAGGTCTGTTCTTGTTCAGTAATTTAAAATTTGTATACAAACACACAAACAAACATTCAAATATTTTAAATGGAAACTCAATTTTTAACCCACCATCAACAAATTGTGGGCTATTCAAATTGCCTTTCGTCTGTGGTCCGTTGTCCGTCATTTAGCAATTATTGTTACCGCTATTCCTCAGAAAGTACCGAAAGGATCTGTCGCAAATTTCATACTTAGCCCCTCAAGGACCATAGTTGTGCATATTGCATTTTGATACTGATCGGTGAACAAGATGTCCGACAGGTAGCCATCTTGGATTTTGATAGATGATATTTGTTACCACTATTTCTCAGAAAGTCCCAATAGGATCCGTCTCAAATTTCATATGTAGGTTCCCCTAGGACGATCATGATGCATATTGCATTTTGGGACTGATCAGTCAACAAGATGGCAGACAGATGGCTATCTTGGAGTTTGATGTTTGAAGCTTGAAAAGCAGAGAAAAGATCCTTCTTTCCATTGTCAGACATATATCATTCTTTTGTGGGTGCCAAGATCCCTTTTGGATCTCTTGGGTTTTTTTTTAAATATCTTTCCATTCTTCACTTCAATCATCTTTGATGCATAGAAATGTAAATTATGCTGTCTATAGACTTTGGAGGAAGGAGAGAAGAAGACTCCAGTATTTGTGCTGATAATACACCTAGTTGGGTCTGGTATGAGTCAAAACCTCCAGAAAAGCAGCCATGGATGGGTTGTCTCCCGCACACTCCCAGAATTCCAAAAGATGCATAGACAACTTGTTCAGGTAATTCATCAGTGTGTAAATCATATAAGCTTCAGCACATTACCTCTTTATGTTTCAATTTTACTTTTAGCCATTGGTGTGTCGTCTCTCCTGTACTCTCTGTGTCTGTTACCCATAAATATTTTCAAAAGATATTTGTTTTTAAAACTTTATAACTTCTTTCCTCTGGGTTTCTTATTGTGTATTTTCTATTTTGGAATAATTTTGAAATCATTCAGAAAGTCTTTTTGTATGTCCAGAGAAATCTTCCTGAAATTTCATATCAGTTAATGCATGGATTCTGGTACTAAGTTAAAAACATAATAAATAGATATCATCTTAAAGCACTTGGATCGAACTTTGCAACGGTTCCTTAAAGTCTGTTATCAAACTTTGCAACAGTCCTTAAAGTGAATAGTCGGGCAAAGAAAACCAGTCTAAAGGTGTTCATTGGCCTTCCAAAAGTTCTCACATATTAATACGACGGCCAAGTTCTGCTTAGTTTCCCAGTTCTGACCATTGAAATAATTGAAAAGTTTTACAAATAAACTCTTTGAAAGCAAGGCTGCGTGGAAATGTAACCATGGACATAGCCAGCCGGGAGGACGTTTTAGTATTCCTATAATATCAATTAATTTCTTCGCATGCAGAGCGATTTTGACGGGAGATTTTATTTTTCTATTCCATCAGAAATTATACTGGATACATTCACACCATTTTAACTAGCTGCAATATTGTAGCTCAAAAGACTTTTTGACAGAAAATGGTGTCGTCTTTAGAGCTACAATTGGTGCCTATTACTGCTAATAGAGCAAAGTAATGATTATGCAAACCATTATAAAACGTTTGTTTGTATTTTATCGTATTTGTTTGATATCGCTTACCTACTAGGCAATAAAAGTGAACCACATAAAATATCAAAGTCTCATCGAGGCATTACTTTTTTACATAATACATATGAAGGTCTTTCTGAAGGGAATTTATACAGTAAGTCCACAAATTGTGAATTTGACGTCTTGTGGCCGGTACGGTAGATATTAAGAATGGTAGTTTTGTTTGTTTTGGACAAAAATGATATGTAAATGCATGTATATGCATAAAATAATTGAAAACCTACAAAAAAGTATAGAAAACTACGCCCGAGTGATTTTCGGAGGCAGTGCTCCACTACGACACATAGGGACCAATTTGTACCCTGCCGAAAGGTATAGTAGGCCGGGTACGTATATTTGTTCTACATTTTAACCAACTTTAGCCTTCCTTGCCCAACTGTTCACTTTAAAGTTTTGGATAGAACTTTTGCAACATTTCCTTAAAGTTTGAAATAAAAAACGTTTTTGACCACAGATTGGATCCTGGTTGAAGAAGAAAGACTTGCCTACCATTGGAAGGTTTACAACTGTTGATGACAAGTTTATACAGGAGAGTAAAACCGCCATCAATGAATATCTCAGTGTGAGTCTCTGTTGATTTATTCTTTTTAGATTTTAAGTTAGTAATTGGTAGAATTGACTTGTGTTAAGCAGAGATTAAAGGGATGCACGTATATTTAAGCAGAGATTAAAGGGATGCACGTATATTAACATCTTGAATTTAAATACAATTTATCCTGTAAAATCAGGCCCTTGTCTGCTAGGGCATCCAGTAGACCCTTGAGAGTATGTTTTTGACTCCCAAAAATCAGATTTGACTCTTGAGTTTGAAACATGTGTCTATTTGTCATGATATGTTTTGACTCTTCAGATTTCTAAGAAATTTTAATTTGACTCCTGAATTTGCTAAAAATCAAGGGTCAACTGGATGCTCTTGTCTAAAGCAGGTTCCTACCTCTTCTGATTTGGTTATATGGTGTTTTCCTTCTTTGAGTATTTAAAAACTGTATAAGGCTGCCAAATATCCTGATTACATCTGTTTTAGACCAACTAGAATATATTATTTTGAACAACTGATATATTGTTATGGACTTTTTGTATTCAATCTGTGACTCTATATTTACTGTGACATAAATGTAATTCAAATGTAATAATACATGTAATGATGTGACTCAAGGCGGTGATGAAGGATGAACGCATGGCTCAGAGTGAAGTTCTCTGTCGATTCTTAACTCCAACACCATCTTACCTTAAACAGCAGGAGACAGCAGCGAAGAAAAATACATTCTTCCTGGACAGTTTACTTAAAAGGTAGCAAAAAACCCTAATCAATGATCGCTACTTCCTTAACATTCTAATTGTATTTATTATGCCAAGTTTGTGACTTCAATTCTGAGCTGATACAGTTTGTCCCGTCTAAATGCTCTTAAAATATTCCGATTCATATGACTGTTGCAGGAGCTGTCAAGAACATGCTTCAATTGTAATATTATTTTTCATTTTAAAAAATATCACATACAGTTTTTATCTTTATCATGATATAATCAAAATACATGGCATGCATATGTATGCAAATTAAAGATAAATGTTTGAGTATTCTATACTTCAGCCTTCCTAAAATTGGCCAGGAATCCCATGAGAATGAAGATGAATTGTTGTTTTCTGGAGATGACAGGTAAGCAAAACTAGTTACCATGATTGTATTGAAATTGATAGTCATCATGGGAAAGCTTCAAGTGATCCAGTATTGAGGTTAAGTGAGGCATAACACACAGTGTGAAGTATGACCTGTTACCAGTGGAACATTTCTAATTGAATTGGACTCTTTTAAAGTTATCGTACCGTATGTTGGATAATTGTATTTTGTTGAACAGTTACTGAAACTGCTCCTGCATCTGGAACAGTAAATATGTGCTATCACGACGAGATTCACATCTATACTCATTGACTTTTAAACAATATATTAATATGAAGTTCTTATACAAATGAACTGACACGTTAATTGATGTAGTTTATGTTGTTATGTAATCTTTGTAGTTCTAAACTGGACAGAAGTAAGGACTCCATAGCAGAACCATTCTATAAACTGGTGAACGAGGTGTTTGAGCTACGAGGCATGTTTAAGTGGCTGAGGAAAAGTTTCATTGCCTTTGTAGAAGTCAGCTTTGGCAGATCCATAAACAGGTGGGCTAACCAAACACGATTATGTACAATATTTTCTAAAAAGTTATTCCATTATGTCAATATATTCAAATGCCTATCACTCTTTGACTGCTCATTTATAACATATTTCAGCTTAAAACTATTTACAGGTTATGTAAAGCCAGAAATAGTTTTTGATGAAATACAATATACATGTGCTTAAACATTTAAAGTATGAAAAAGTAAGTATATGATTTAATTTTCCCTTTAACTCATTCGCCCCCGAAGCCACATTTAGATTCTTCATAATCAAAGACTAGACCAGTCCATTATGAAATGCAGTGGCGAAAGAGTTAAATGAATGATGAATTAATGGAAGGAATCTTATCCAAACCAAATTATAGCAGTCAGCATACTGTTATAAATTATAAAATATAATATTATATTGAATCACATTAGTCATTGTATTTACTAAATGGAGTCTTGGATGGATGGCAAGGAGAAGTTTCTGACAAACATTAAAAAAAAAATGAAAGTGTATTTATTGCATCAAAAGACAATGGCGTTTTCTTAAAACATATAACAGTATTTTCATTTTTTTGGTACCATTAGGCAAAATGGAGCCTTATACATGTATGTATTACAACAATGTTAAGCAGTAAAGCATGACAAAACACTTCTGAAACTTTCTGTTGTTTCTAACAGTGTTGACAGTCAGAAAAGTAACATTTGATAAGAAATTGGCTGACAAGTCGACTCTTTTGTTATGGGAGTACTGAATATGATGGTCATAGTTGGGTTTTATTTTTTCATGACAGACAGTTGAGGGATACTGTTGATTGGATATTCTCTGAGCCAATGATCATCTACTACATACGAATGTTTAAAGACTCCATGTGGCCAGAAGGTAAACTAGCTCCCTATACAGAGGCCAAAAGTGACGAGAAGAAATTCAGGACTCGGATGGAGGCCAAGGAGAAGTTTCTGACAAACATTCCAGGTAACTTTATTGAAGCAAGTCATGAAATCTCTGTATTTTTGATAATGCTTTGAAAGTTTCCAAAATTTTTGTCAGATCATCAGATGATGGGCTATTCAAATCACTTTTCGTCCTTGGTCTGTCCGTCTTAACAATGCTTGTTATCGATATTTCTTAGAAAATGCTGAAGGGATCATTCTCAAATTTCATTTGTAGCTTCCCCTAGGGCCCTGGCCGTGCATATTGCGTTTTGGGACCAATCTGTTAACAAGATGGCAACCAGGCAGCCTCTTGGATTTTAATAATTAAAGGTTGTTATCGCTATTTCTCATAAAGTACTGAAGGGATCATTCTCAAGTTTCATATGTAGGTTTCCCTAGGGCCCTTATTGTGCATAATACATTTTGGGACCAATCGGTCAACAAGATGGCCGCCAGGCAGCCATCTTAGATTTTGATAGTTAATGTTTTTTATCGCTATTTCTCATAAAGTACTGAAGGAATCATTCTCAAGTTTCATTTGTAGATTCCCCTAGGTCCCTAGTTGTGCATATTGCATTTTGGGACCAATCGGTCAACAAGATGGCCACCAGGTAGCCATCTTTGATTTTGATAGTTAAAGCTTGTTATTGCTATTTCTCGGAAAGTACTGAAGGGATCATTCACAAATTTCATATGTAGGCTCCCCTAGAGCCATATTTGTGCATATTGCGTCTTGGGACCAATCAGTCAACAAGATGGCTGCCAGGTAGCCATCTTAGATTTTAGTAGTAAAACATTGTTACCAGTATTTCTCAGAAAGTAATGAAGGGATTGTTCTCAAATAACACATTTAGGTTCCCCTAATTGAAGCTTGAAAAGAAGAGAAAGATCTAATTTCATACATGATTTCACACAAGTATTTGACCAGTATTAAAAAGGAGTTTTAAGTGGACTTCTTACTAAATAAAGTATTTGTTATCTTCAAGACATGTCCCAGACTAGTTATGGACATATATAAGTTGTGAAAGTGGTCCCCAGATTATTTTGTATCTTTGATTTTCATTTTGTAGATGCCTTAAAGTCACTGCTAGGAGAAAATAATGCCAGAAGAGGATCTATCAAAGTATTTGAAGTACTGCAAGATACTCGGCTTAACAAGCACCTGTTTTATGTGAGTGTTTTATTGCCAAAAAAATCTTTTAAAGGCCCACTACCTTTCCGAAACAAAATTCATTAGTTTCTTAAACACAATAACATGAAAAAATAATTTATACCAAAGGCGTAAGAACACCAAAATAATCCAGAATACCCAGTGGTATCTTTGTTAACAGTGGATATTCAGTTCAGTCTGGCGAAGTGATATACAACTAATGCTAGGTTATAAGGACAACGGTGGGAAACATAAGACAACCTCCATTATGAAAATTTATATTTTATTTATTTTAATTGAATTGATGGCAAGTTTAGTATTAACAGTAAGCTAATAACTTAAGCGACTCTACAAAAAACATTAATCTTGTTTTACATTCCCATTTAAAAAAATAAAAAGCCATGTAGGTAAGGTAGTGGGCCTTTCTATATATGTTCAAAAAAATGAATTAAGTATTTTTCTGCAATCTAAATAGGAAATAACCTCTTGAATTAAGTATTTTTCTGCAATCTAAATAGGAAATAACCTCGAATATAAGAAATTGAAGTTTTTAAAAGATAATTTTTTTGTGATATATTTTGTAATTGATTAAAACAAATAACTATTCAGAACTCTAAATACTTAAGAATTTTGTTTGGATGGTTTTGGTTGAAAAGAAATTTATGTTCACTTTTAGATCCTGTTAGAAGTGGTATTGATGGAAATTTGCCCCGAATTGAATGAAGCTGACACACCCATGTCATCCACAGAAGTGATATCCTTATAATGGATGGGTCTGTGTTAAAAATTCAACATTTTCAATGGTAAAAGGCATAAAATGTTACCCTCTATGGTCGGTGGTATTTAAATAATTGATTTAACAAAAACATTGACCAAATGACAGTGTAAGTAGCCTCATTCCTAAATGTTGAAGGAAGCCATCTTGTTATTTACATTGAACATTATTTATAAATCAACCCATGTTGTTTTAATAAACTACATCTATCATAACATTTTTATCAATGCTGATCAATCTGATTAAAATACAGATCCTTTTTCTCACTTCGTTTCATAGATGATCTGATACCATCTCCTTAAGGGTCACCTTTGATTTCTTTATTCTCACTGTAATTTAGTTTAATTGCATTTTCTCCACAGCTAGAAACATCAACTGAAAACGGCATTTCGTTACAAGATGCAGACGCGTCTTATGTTATGTTATGCTCTGTGAACGAAATGACGACATATTACACGAAAATTATTCAAACAATGTCGACCATGTCAAGAAATTTGGACATATTACATTTACATTGTTATTTGATTATGGAATATTGTCCAATCTTCTATGAAAGAAAGTGAGAATAATGATCTGTACTTTGATGATATGACGTATGTATATAACATTACTTTGTGAGTATGATGACATTCCACGATGATGAATGTTTTTTTAATATTACAAGGTCACATATGTGTTACCTGATTTTGCTATATTTGTTACGTTATAGGTATAAAGATGAAATACACACCTTAGTGACTGGAAGGATATAACTAGTAACGATGCTAAACTCAAAAGTAAAGCTCATTCTGATATATCGGAGTTAGTTCCCTTTATTTCACACCGTCATTACTGATTGAATGAAATGAAGTTTGATCGATCAAAATGGAATATTACTCCTATTTATTTCAGAAATAGTCCTTTTACGAACCTACTGGAATCAAAATTTTGCAATTAATTCCATAGTTTATTATTGTATATACCACAACTACATAAAATGGAATGACTAGTTAATCAGAAGAAGGAATATTTTTATACTGGAGCGAGAAATGTTAAATGACTTTTGTTGTTTATGTTATGCACATGTGATAGGTTTCTGTGTATTTCTTATTTTAAATATTGTTAAATCTCTTAGATTATATTGCTGTAGGTATTATAATAAATAATAGTTAAATCTCTTAAATTCTACAGCTGTAGTATTAGAAAATGTTAAAATATTTCAGGTTCAATGTTATCAGAAATTTCCATTCATGAAATCCAATATTGTTTTCTTGATATGTGTAGTCTAAATGAAGGTCTGTGGTTTGGCTGCAGGCTTTGGCATTTCACAAGTGTTTTATTTAGAAGACTATGGAAACGGTATATGGGAAAATTCTGATGATATTCGTCCAATATAAAATAAGAGTACATTTGAATTTTTTTTTTTGGCAGTGAATCATTTGATATTTATCGAGAAAATCGTGAAATCAGGAACCATGCACATTTATTGATGACTACATTGTTCGTAATTGTAATTTAATAAACATGTTATAATGGGACTTGTGCAATAAACAATCAAACGAAATCGGTCATTGTTTTTCGTTAATACTTGTCTTGACTACTCGCTAGATGTGGAAATTATACACAAATAATAGAAGTTGATTTTCTGAAAGTGCCAACTTGGAACAGGTTCGTTAAATGAAACACTCACGGTTCTTTCACGTTCTAAGAACGTGAAATCCAAAATGGCGGACAACAGTCTGGCATTATACGAGTAGCAAATAAATTATATTGAAAATGATATGCTTCGTATTTAAAATGGTAACAACGATAATTTCAATTTGCTCGGTCATTATCTATGTGTTTGTTGATAAAAAACGCATCTTTCACGGATGTAACCTGAAAAGTTCAGTCGTAATATCTGCAAAACATACGATTTCAGTTGCTGGGTTTAGTAAAAAGGACCCATAAGTGCGGAGAAACCGTAAATTATGTTTTTTACATAAATGCAGAGTTTTGTTGTAATTAGACTAGAACACCTTTCACTAGCGGTCATATTGGTTCAAAATTGGAACCCTCAAATAAGACGTGCCAGACAAACCGGTTCGTTCCAGCGCAACGTCAAGTAACATTTAGCGGAACGTCGGGTTCGTCCGGAAAAACCGAAACGTTCCGCTAAATGGAAGACGTCCCGGAAAAACAGGAACGTTCCGCTAAATGGAACACGCTTTACGACAAACGTACATTGTTTACTGTTATCATATTTTAACACTTAAAGATGCTGCACCTCTGACGAATGGTACTTTTTCTCGGTCGATAAATAGTCGACGTAGATGAATAAGTATCTACTTGATCACCATTACCACCATTGAAAAGTTTAAGCTTCTTATTCTATTTCACTAAAAGATGAAATATATTAAAAATAGAAAAAAATTCTCGAAAAAGACCATGATACTATGGCCTATATGAAATGAAGTACTGGTTACGCATGCACCTGAAGCAAAGAAGTCATTTATATATATTTGTGTGTGTTAATTATACATTTACATGAGTTAAAAGCATTTTTTTCATCAAATAATGAGTATCGTTTATGCTCTGTCAGCGGTGGCGCATTTTAAAAACATCTTCACTATAATATGAAAGACTTAACGCTCATCGAATTTTATGTGTGTTGTTAATATAGCAAATACTTGTTTGAACATTCATTTGTTAATCTGTTCCCTACTAATTTTGATCGAAAATGTGATTGCGTCAAAATAAGAACGTTAACAGTACCATATTATACACAATATTATAAATAAAATGTACGTTAGATACGATTTTTAGATAAGAAATAATACTATCAAAGTTTAGAATATAGAATACTGTACAGTATAAAAAATATTTGCGATAAATGAAATTCCTTAACAGCGCGGAATGGCACGGAAGTTATACGGTAATGGACTGTTGGTCAGTCCAAGTCGTCCCTCCAGTGACGGAAATACACCACTGGTCTCAAGTTGTAGATCAAACTTCTGGAGAAGTGACGTGACAAATAAGAATAACTCCAGTTTGGCTAGGGATTCTCCAAGGCACACGCGTCTACCTGTATAATATAGTAAACATTAATATATATCACTCAATTTCGCGCATTGAACGATTTCACATCCAAAATACACGATAGCTGATTGAGAATGCACAAATAAATAATTTTATCTTGTAATGCCGACTAATGAATTAATGCCAACGAGTTGGTATATATCTCGTTATAATATTTTAATCTTGTGTATACATGAGCTTGTCAATGGCAATTATGTGGTGAATTAACGTATATTGAGATACAAAATAATCATATTAGACATCTAATTCCTACCTCAATACAACTTAAACATATCGTACAACATGTCAGTGGAGCGGAATTACAAATTTTGTTTACAATCCTAATTGATTGGGATAGTATGTCGTTCTGAGGAGATAACATTATTTGTGTCCTCAATCAGCCATCTGGTAATGAAAGACAAGTCAAACATTTATCAAAGGAAGAGAATCAGGCCTCAGAATATGCTTACAGAAGAACGGTTAATCATAAAATGATTAATGATGTTGCAGATTGGAATAAAGCATGCTTAAGCTTATATCAACTATTCTCTCTATTGTATTGTGCTGCATTGTGAACAGTTCTTCTTCTAATTGGTAAGAAAATAATGGTACCCATTTTCAAGTCCTAGATTAACAAAGATTACTTCGGTACTTGTATTACAGATACTTACCTATGGAAAATGCGATCATCTTCTTATCATTTACCACTGATCCTTCCGCATCCAGAAATCGTGACGGATCAAACTTTTCCGGTTCGGGATACACTTTGGGATCGTCTAAAACAGAGTCCAGATTTGGGATGATCATGGCGTCCTTGGGGATTACGAAACCTTTAAATGCAATGTCCCTCCTTGCTCCGTGCTGGATTGAAAGCGGTACTATATTGGCACAACGAAGAACTTCTGTCAGCATCGCTTCTGTGTAGGGCATGTTGGATCTGTCCGCCCCGGTCAGAGGTCGCGATTGGCCGACGACAGTGTTGATTTCCTCAAACATTCGTTCCTTGACGTGTGGATTGTGGAGTAGGTACAGGATACTGTATCTAACACCAGTGGCTATGGTCTCTGTACCAGCAGCAAACAGATGCAACAGAGTTATCAACAGGTTATCATCTGTGGAAGAAAATATATGTTTGGTTGATAGCTAGGTAAAATAACTAATTTACTAAAGTCGCAAAATATATTATGACCTGTCGAAGTTTGTCTGATGTACACAAGACTGCTGATTTGTCTAATCATATGAACTTCCAGTGATGCAAATGGCCATAAATGTGACGACGACGTTAAGTGAAGCATGGAAATGCAACGGAATAGTCGTTCATGGTACAAAAGTCATGTAAACGAAAACCTGACAAGATTGTATTTACTTACTACATGACTAGTATCATATGAATTTTGTATGATGATATATTTTCATAAACTTGACGAGTGTAATTAACTTGTACAATTAAGAGAACATTACGGTTTGTTACTTTCTGTGTTACCTGTAAACACCGGTGTGTTCGGTCCACATCTATGTTGTTCTTGAATGAAGGCATCTATAAAATCCCTTGTTTCGTTTTCGTGATAAGTATCGCGATGCATTTGTACCTGCTCTGAAAAATACTTCAGAAATTCGCTGAATAATTTCTGGAATCTTTTTATTTTGAACATATCGCCTGGCAAATGTCGCAGAGCAGGAAAACAGCTGATCAATCCTGTTGGCTTGTTGATTGTCGCAGCCTCATCTAGGAGGGACACTAGCTTCACAAATCTCTCATCATTATTTTCAAACCGCTCTCCGAACACAATGCTACAGATCACATTAGCGACACTAACGTGGATGATACGGCTGATATCGAACGGCTTACCACCTGTTTCCATTACGTACTTGACGAAAATGTCAACTTCTTCATGTATCTTTGTTTCTAAGGATTTCTTTCCGAATCCGAATTCTCGCAAGGCTTTGAGGACGAATGTTCTATTTTGCTTCCACAGTTCCCCTGAGCTTGCCAATAAACCTGTATGAATATATCGGAAACTAGGTGGTCTATTCAATTGTTGTAAAGTATCAAAGGGTAAATAAGGTTTATTCATTTCCCCTCGAAGGCATACAGTTATAAAATAGATGGAAGCATTTCTTTTCATGATTTTATTTTGAAACAACGTGGCGATATTTTTTTCTGAAGTTAACAGAATTTCTTTTTTTTATAATTTAATTACAAATTAGATCACAGTATTACTGATTTCAATACAATTCGTCGGAAACACCATTTATTACCTTTTTCTTTTGAAAGTTCTACGATGACATAGGTAGGTGGCCTATCAGAGAAGTCGTCTGCTCGTTTGATAAATGCTTCGTTGAGATTTTCGTAGCCATTGATGACAACCACCGTTAAGGTGCCAAGTTGAATACTAAACACGTCACCATATTTCCGACGAAGCTTCCTGAAGATATCTGTAGGTTTTCCTGTCTTCATCAGTCCAATACTCCCCAACACTGGCCAGCCGTATGGCCCAGGAGGAAGGTTTCGTCGTTTAGTTAATAATTTTATGCTAACCACCATCGCAATAAAAACAACAAGTGCTACTTTGACATCCAGAAACTCCAGTACAGCCATGTTGTACCACGGTCGTACGGATAATAAATGAAGACTCTAGGCCTGTGAGCTCCCGGATACTGAAAACTGGCTGATGGTAACCGATCAAGTATTGCACTTATCATATCCGTTCGCTTTATGAGTGGCATGCAAGTTAACAATAGCCCTTCATGTTACTTCCCCATAACTCAAGTCTACAGGAAACGTACTCGTAATCCCTCATTGTTTGTGTCTAATCATACGCTCATAGTATACAGTTTTAGAGGACTTCATATATAGTTTTATAATCTTATGATTGTACAGTACATTTAACGATAAGATGATAATCGGTCCGAGATAATGTTTAGCCTGTTAGTGTTGCGAGTCAATACTTTCGCTTTACATTATTTACCTGAAATGAAGACCCACAAGCTTTCTGAAACGGTGTTTTATTTTCAAAATGGGAATATAAAACGAGATTGATAAGTTTGTAGACTCGCAAAATATTTAAGTGCATATTAATTTTCATAACGCCGGTCGTCTTCTACTTTCGTCGTCGTCCTAATTACCACGCGCTAGCTGACTATCTCTGCGCCAGACGACAAAACAGCAAAATAAATCTTCACTGTTAACATTGAATGCGGAGGAGATCTTGCATTTATTTGATGTTTCAGTAGACATTTCACTTGTTTTACTTTTGTTTCGGAAAGGTTGAGGGCCTTTAAACTAGAACAATTAATTTTTTTGCAAATCAAAATTTCGCGATTCGGCTTCGAGATAATATACAATGCAACTAAACTTTTTGATAATATCACAGTTGAAATTTTCGTGAGCATGACCTCCGAAACAATGAAAATATAAAGGGAGTGTAAATAGATATTGCATTATATATAAATACACGCACTGTTATCAGTAGGCCAAGTATAGACCTAGGGTAGACACCTTAAAAACGTAATTCATATAATTTTCCTTGTTTCTTGATGAATAAGTAATATTACATCCCATGAGGTTGAAACCTTTATATTTTCCAACCCACATGGAGTTTCTTTTATTCATCAAGAAACATTGAATATCATCTATGTATTTGGTGATGAGTTTCGAAATTTTGACATCTGTGATAGGTAAAGTGATGGTAAATCTAACATCAGTTTTATATGTACTGAATACTGTTTAAGCTGTTTATACTTTAAGCTGTTTTCGGTTTTATATACACTTTATTACATTTCGTATCTTTTACTACACTATGTTTACAGAAAGCAGCATTGAGTATTGTTATTAATGACAATTTGATTTGAAAACTTATATAAAAGTATTCCTAACCTTTGCAGAAAATGCAAAAGTAATTGAAGACTGAAATAAAAACATACAGGTATAATTTCGCGTCCAAATATGTCGCTGCAGCCAAATTAAAAAAAAAAACCTTCATCGTTTGTTTTCCCCCTGGCCAATGAACTCATCAACAAAAATTAATATTTTATTTGTAATTTGTTCTTTATAAAAGTTGTTGATAATTTTGTGGGCGTAGTGTATCAGAAGTAAGTGTATTGCCTAGCTAGTGTATGTACAAAGCTTATTAATCTAATAATCTATTTTATCAAGTGAACAGCAGAGAAACACGACCGTAAGAACAAGTATCCTTTTCCTGCTATTTGAAGGGGTAGAGGATGAATATCTATGATATTAGTTGATTTCTCCATAAAGGTTCTTCTATCCTACACATTGTGGTGCCCATTGTAATATATTAAGCAGTTCCTGAACCCATTACATGGTATCTGGAATTGTAGAGGTGAAGCCCTGTGCCATTGTACAAATTGAATAAATTATAACCTAGATACATTTAGTGTTAACCTTGTCTCAGATTGTAATTTCACATTGATGTCATTAATCCTTACGTCTTTCCTCTAGTATCTTTAACTATCAGGGATAACATTATGGATTGTATAAACTATACGAATATTTAATAAGAGAATATGTTTTTGTACTTTTCACACTTTCGTTTTTAAATGACTATGTAGTACGGATCATCGACACAAGATCGCGGATGGCGTCAGTTCCCTGGTTAATGACGATGTTCGTAGTCTGTTTCTACGGCATCTTCGATACTCAAGGGGTGATTATCACTGTTATTATATCCACCCATCTGCGAGACAACAGATGAACGGATAGTTTAGTCCTTCGATGTATATCAACATATTTGAGCAACGGTACACTGTGGTTGTGGCTTTGTTTATCTCTGCAGGATAGGCCTGTGATTCTCCTGAACTGTCTTCACTT
The DNA here is from genome assembly GCF_041381155.1 of Argopecten irradians. Lineage (NCBI taxonomy): Eukaryota > Metazoa > Mollusca > Bivalvia > Pectinida > Pectinidae > Argopecten > Argopecten irradians. Next base: position 14,858,648 of record NC_091140.1, on the reverse strand, counting down.
TTACTATGACCTACAATGTAGTCCAGGAATGGAAATAACGGCAGTGATGGTATCCCTGTGCTAGCCATGGTATTTCCCAATTCATTCTCACGTCTTATGATGTTCGACAAATATGCGTCAATGCACATTCTGTAATGTAATTGCAGAAACATGAAATCAATGTTTATTACCCGTAACTTATAAAACGCGTTTCCAAAGGGATGTCCTTTCCTGCACAATGTGGTGCCCAGGGTCTTATCACTACGCAAATAAAGACTTTTTGTAGGTTAATACGAGGGATTGTTAAACCTGAGAAAGGTGATATTCCCCGAGGCCGAAGGACCTTTCAAAGGTTTTAACAATTCCTCGTATTAACTTACAAAAAGTCAATAGGTTTTTTTGTGATATAAACGATACAATGATACCAGATTTGCTAATTTTGAATCAAGGACAACGCAATAACTAATTAAACAAAATATCTGAAACATCTTCATCAACGTATCTGGTACTTTTAGTACTTCTGCTGTACTTCTTCACAATATAACTTTCTAACATATAGCTACATTCAAAATGTGGTAAAATATCTTTCCTAATCCTACTGTTGATTTGGCTATTGCCCGATGATCGGCAATGCTCTATTTCAATTGGTCGAAAATGTGGAAGAAACAGGGAATTTCCTGTGTCTCTTTATAGGCAGGTTACCGGATTTGCAATGTTAACCTTTGGACAGGTGTTCATCGGTCTCAGGTTGACATTGCATTTTGTCAAGACCTGTCCGAGCGGTCTAGACCACAGGGACCTGGCTCGATTTTTTTAAACTAACAGTATACATATATATATATTTATATATAATAGTATCAAGGGTATGAACTCGGCAGTAGAGAAAAACGGACCTATTTTTTTAAACTGTGATTATTTTAATAAATGGGTAATATACAACATTAACTGATATCTTACCTTAAAGAGAAATAATTTATCTTTCCAGTGAGTGCTTGATGAACAAAATTGGCCAAGTATTGACGAAGTTATGGCTTGATGAATCGGGAAATTTATGAAAAATGTGCCAGGTAGACATTTCCCTGTCCGGTCTAAATGTCGTCTCGGCTCTAATGGGCACCTCAAAAACCAAGCCTAAATCACAAAATCTACGCTTGTGGTGGTAAACAGTACCCATAACTGTGTTCATCCACAATCTCCTTTGGAGGTGTCATGACCCGTACTTTGTAGAAACTCCATTTAAACATCGTGCTGCTCACTTACTTTGACCGTCACCGCCATGTTCATTTGTTTTTCGGAACGCTTCTCGAGTTTACGCATTAGCACAACAATACATAATTTGCATAATATAGTCACGATATGTAAAGTCGAGAAGGGTTCCGAGAGAAAAAAGAACATGGCGGTGACGGTTAAAGTAAGTAAGCTACACGATGTTTAAATGGAGTTTCTACAAAGTTCGGGTCATGACACCTCCAAAGGAGATTGTGGATGAACACAGTTATGGGTACTGTTTACCACCACAAGCGTAGATTTTGTGATTTTGGCTTGGTTTTTGAGGTACCCATTTGAGCCGAGACGACATTTAGACCGGACAGGGAAATGTCTACAGGTCTAGCATATTTTTCGTAAATTTCCCGATTCATCAAGCCATAACTTCGTCAATACTTGGCCAATTTTGTTCATCAATCACTCACTGGAAAGATAAATTATTTCTCTTTAAGGTAAGATATCCGTCAATGTTGTATATTACCCATTTATTAAAATAATTACGGTTTTAAAAAAATAGGTCCGTTTTTCTCGACCGCCGAGTTCGTACCCTTGATACTATAATACATATATGTATACTATTGGTTAAAAATTTTCGTGCCAGATCCCTGTGGTCTAGACCAATCAGAAAACGGCAAAACTCACAGTCATATAACAATAGCAGTTGTTGAACCCATTGCATGGATTCTGGATTTTCAGAGGGGAAGCCGTTTGCCATTGTACAATACGAATGCAGTAATTTATAACTTACGTTTGACCTTTAACCTAGTATACGTTTCTTATGAGCTGTACATGTATTATACAATATGACATTATGACTTCTGAAGTGTCATTTAATTAATTAGTTAACGAAGATTTAATAATGTATATCACAAATCTTCAATACAATTACCTAATATTTTTATCCAATATATTAATTCTGGATAAATGAACAATGACATGTGTCTTTTGCATGCAGATCACTCATGTAGTAATCCAAGAATGTACATGCGCACTATATATCGTATGTATACAAAATAGCTCTGGACATTTACCAAAAATGCAACACTGATTTTTCTGAATAGCATTTGGTTCTAATGAACGTAAGTATTAACAGATACAGATTACTTCAAATCTTTGTATTGGATGAAACATTAATTTTATTTCAACAGTGTGTACAATATATGATTAGTCATTTCTAGGCACTTTTCTCATTCGTCAAAACAATAAGAACGCAGATACATTTGTAGATATATAAACATCAATAAAAGTACAAGATATAACGAAAGTATAGTAATGAGGAACAATGTACAATCATTAAAGTGAACAGCCGGACAAAGAAAACAAGTCTAAATGCGTCATTGCCGGACAAAGAAAATAAGTCTAAATGCGTCATTGGTCTTCCAAAATCCTTACATATCAAAACGATGGTCAAGGTCTGCTTATTTTGTCTATTTTTGACCATTGGTTTACCACAGTTCTAAAAATAAATTCGCCCAACTCTTTGAAAGTGAGGCTGCGTGGAAATGTGAACACATACATAGCCAGTTGGGAGGACGTTTTAGTATTCCTATAATTTTAGGATTCCTACAATATGAATTAATTTCGTAGCTATTTTGATTAGAAATTTTATTTTTCTATTTCAAAAGAAATTATACTAAATATCTTAACAACATTTCTACCGACTTTAAAGTATTCCTTTGCCCGACTTTTCACTTTAAAATATGATGAAAATTCTCTTTTTTCCCCTTTATAGTTAAAAATAATGGTTAAGCACAAATATAAGTGTCTTGGTTTAGGCATGAAACTACGTATCGACATAATGTATAAAGACGGGTCTACTTAAAATTATTTTTATGTTCGATGTCCAATTGATATTAGTTGAATAAACCAGAATATTACCAAAAGAAAAACTGCCTCTACAATTCTTTTGTGATTTTTTGCTTTGTATATCTTCTATTTTGACCAAAATTTGCATGTCAAAGGACCAGCTACATTTACATGCCAAAAATTATCTGCTGGACTATAAGTCGGTAACGGGCAGACGGACAGGCGTTAGTTTCGAACGCTAATTAATGTAATTTGTTACGGAATTTCTATTCCACAATCACACTAACATAATTTCTATTCCACAATCATACTACTAACATAATTTCTATTCCACAATCATACTAATATAATTTGTGAATGTTTTCTAGATGGTAACACTGGTCGCAGGTATTAGCCTCTCGTTATAGCCCGGAATTTGTACGGGTGCGGGCCGTAGGCGATGCCGAAAATACCCTCCTCAGAGGGAAGGTCATCATGGTCGGCAGGCACCACTTCATACCTCTGGACAAAGGAGCTCAGGAAAAGGAACATCTCCATCCTCGCCAGAGCCTCCCCTAGACATACTCGTCTCCCTGGAGATATAGACAGGCACCCAATGGTTAAAAGTGATGTGGTGACAAAACTACAACAATTTAAAAGAAGGACACTTTCATCCATTTTGGGTAATTGTTTGACCTATTTAGCTGAAATTACTAATTTGTGCTTAAAAATCACACCAATAATTAATTTGTATTAATTCTTGAAATAGCACTGTGACCCTCAAATATTTTACTGATGAAATTATCCAGAACTCAGAAAAAATATATATTATATCTATCACTAAAGTACATTATAATGACACGAATCTACACAAACTGCATTATTATTGATACATACATTTTGTAATTCAGGAATATATTACATCCTCCTGCTTGCTGTATTAATTGCCATGCTGTATCCAAATGACACGTTAATCAGGATAAGTTTTATAATATACTGTGTATTGCTCCTCATTACCATACCACTACTAGTATTGAGAATGTAATTGTTCTAATTCAGAAGAATATCTAAATGGTGATACTTTTATAACATGATTATAAATCATGGAAAACTTACCAAGGGAAAAAGCAACGACTTTTTCAGCGCCACAGAATTTGCCTTCAGCATCTAAAAATCTGGTGGGGTCAAATTTATCCGGGTCTGGGAAAAGCTCCGGGTCGCTTAAGATAGAATCTAGATTGGGTAGAATCGTACAGCCCTTAGGGATTCTGTATCCCCTGAAATCAATGTCTTTCATTGCTCCGTGGGGTAATGACAGTGGGACTATATTACAACGGCGGAGGACTTCCGTGATGAAGGCCTCACAGTAGTGTAGGTTTGGTCTGTCCGCAACTGTCGGTAACCTGGACACACCGACCACGGACTCTATCTCCCGGAACAGTCGAACTTGTATCTCCGGGTTTCGGAGTAGATAGACAATGGACCAGCGAATGGATGTTGTTGTGGTTTCCGTCCCCGCCAGAAACAGATGGAGGATTATGAAGTCTAGGTTATCATCTAAAATATGGTAACATTGGTGATAGTGATTTGTTACGGAATGCAAACATGTATTGTGCGTTTTAATGAGAGGATCAAATTAAGTTTGCAATTTATTTCATTTTTTTTCGATTTTTGAGTTCTATGTAAATTTAATTTTAACTATCTATTGAAATTTTCTGGATGAAAATGGTTTTATATACATTTGTATAGTTAATTATTACCACAATACGGGTACTTACATTTGAAAACAGGATCGTCCCCATCATGCTTCGGTCGTTCTTTGATGAAAGCATCAATTAAATCTTGAGGCGAGTTCGAATCAAACACCTTTTTGTGCTTATCTACTGACGTATGGAAATATCCCCTTAGCTCAGTCAAGTTCTTAAGAAATGTCTTAATCCCAAATAAATCACCCGGCAGGAATCTTAGTATTGGGAACGTGCTCACGAGACTTGTTGGGCTGGCTGACTGTAGATCTATCTTACTTAGCAGCCACTTAAAGTCCTTGTCGTCGTGATCAAAGCGTTGTCCGAATACGATACTACATATAACATTAGACACGCTCGAATGCGCCAGGGCATTAATGTCAAATGGCTTCCCATTCTGTTTTCCAATAACATCCAAAAATATATCCACTTCTTCCTTGATTTTAGATTCAAGTGATTTCTTTCCGAATCCAAATTCTCTTAGGGCCGTTAAGGAGAAGGTTCGTGATTGTTTCCAGTGTTCTCCCGAGCTTCCTAGTAAACCTGAAAAAAATACATGACATTTAAAAACGACACAAATCAGCGAGATGTTGATTATAACGATTGACATTCAACCTTATCCAATATTGATAACGCAGTGTTAATTGTGAATCGAACAAACGAACAGTCGACAACCTACAGAACCAGACTTCGGCTTTGAAAAGTTATAACCACAGCCTTTACCCGATTAGAATACTCATATCCGATTTATTGCACAACGTCTGGACAGATCTGTGTCAATGAAATGGAAAGTTACAAAAAGGTCTGAGGCTTTGCTTGATGTCAACCCTGAAAGTAAAACTAAGTTGAATATACAGCAGTGGGATTCATGTAACACGTGATGGCGATTAATCTTTAATATAGGACTTCAGAGAATACACAGAAAAACCGGAGTGTATTCTTTATAGGCCAAGTAGCGGTTTATGATGAGTGTACACTCAGATTTTTGTTTATATCTCCGTAACATAAAAAAATATATTCAATTTAGTACCTGCCTTTCGCTTTAGCAACGATAACCTTTTCAAAACATCTATAAAAATCAGTCCGCCGTAATCAAAGCCAATCGGAAACAACGTACATTACAAACAGCAACGACAAGGGAAATGCTTTAACCAATGAAATTGCTCGTTACAGGCTAAATTGAATCATTTAAGGATTAGCTTGAAAATATTTTTTGTAACACAAAAATCTGAGTGTAGTCTAAATAAACCCCGAAGGGGTTTGTGATAACAGTACACTGCAGGTTTTGTGTAATATCTCCATCATTCAAAATATATAAAAAAAATCCTTATAAGTAAATATCCTACAGATACTGTCTTCAAAATTACAAATTCATTTTTGGACTCATCCTCCCCCCCCCCCCCCCCCCCCCCCCCCCCCCCACACACACACTATGAATTCATTACGCCGTTATATAAACCGTTCACAATTGACGTTATAAACGGTGACGTCATTTTCCTATATGGATTGATCAAGTAAATTTTAATCCAATCAAAATGCTCGTTACAAGCAAAATCTTAATTTCACAAATTTCTATCTTATAAGAGCTACTGTAGCTGTAATAGCAGGCTTTATGTTTTTAGTTATACAGACACTCTGAATTATACATATATAAGAGTGCTTGTCTATATGCCGGGGCCACACAAATTAGTCGGTATTGACAAAAATTCACTGTTTACACAGGGTCCGGTTTAGACAAGTTACTCTGTATTATCTGATTGCTGTTAAAATTAAGAAGTTTATTAATAATACTCACATTGCATATCTAGATCAGTATAACCACTGACCTGTGTTGTTAGATACTATATACATAACCTTTACATATATATTTCAGTTAGTAAATACCTCTGCCTCTGGTAAATACACGGTTAATATAGAGAATTGGTCTATCTGAGAATTCGTCAGCCCTTTTCACAAGAGCTTCTTTGATGACCTCATAGCCATTGAGGACAACGATCAGCTGTGTCCCTACTCGAACGCTAAAAATATCTCCATACGTCTTCCGCAGTTTCCGAAAAGTTCTCATCGGTATTTTGTCTGACCTCATTGTCTTTATTCCCGATAACCCCGGTACACCTCCTGGACCTGGTGGCAGGTTAAGGCGTTTCGTATTCCATATCAGAATTAGTGCAATCACAGAAACCAGCAGGGAGATCACCAACACATCCATCTCACCTGGCTAATGGTATCAACCTGTATTTACCTTCCGCAGCGTGTATTCATTACATAATTATATAAATCTGTAGGACACCGGATATAGGTACCAGACGAAGCGAGTGGTTTGTCACGAAGTACGTCTATCCTATATTTATCATGCTTTATGCTGTATTATATGGCTGTACTTCTTTTTAATGTCAGTGAAGTCGACCGCTGGTATTTAATTGAGGTGAAGATGTATTTATTTGTCACCTGATACTATAAATATCGGTACCACCAACTTTGAAACTCAAACAAAAATGTTGACAAAAATGTTAACAAAGACATATTAACTGTTTTGGTTTCAGTAAAGGTACACCAAACCCCATAAAAAATTCACCCGAATTCCCTTATAACAAACCTCGTTTTCTGTTAAAAGCCAACATGGACGCCATAGCAATAAGTTAAATGTTGATATAGACATAATATTGGAACGGATTGGCCAGGAAATATAATTGAAATGTCAAATTTAACTAATTTCAGGATAAGCTATCGTAATAACTATGAAGCCGTTTGATGAAATTTTTGGTCATCTGACCTAGGTCATGGTGACATGCATTTGTATAGGATAGTTTTTATCCGTTGTTGTACATTTTGAATCAACTTTTCTTGTAAACACGATAATTTAAGTAAGTATCAATTGAGCTAAATGATTCTTTGTAATGCTTAACATCAGTAATGTATCGGAGTTTATACCTTATTCGACATTTATTCGACAAATCTGTTGAACTAAGATTTCATTCTTAATAAAATAAAGCTTACTTTGACATCTAATGATTTCAAAAGTATCACCAACCGATTTGTCATCCTCAAATTAATTAAAATTGACACCCACCTCAAACGTGCAATAGTGGCGGCCATGTTCGATTAATCCAAAACGAAGTTTTACCATGGAAAGAGTCGGGTTGACATATTCATGTGACATGAGATGTAAGCACTCTTTATCAATTTTAGTTGAGGAACCTTTTTATCCTTTTTGTCCAACCTCTAATGATTTTTTTTACTTGGCATGACCTACATGTAAGGGATAACGTGGACAGTAAAAATTTGTCCTTACTCCAACTCATCAAGTGACATATTTTCCCGCCCCTGGTGATACATGAGCCAACATAAACATGTAAACGTTCATGGTCAGTACACATGATGTTTGTCTCGCCTGTTATTGGATTATGTGTAGACATTTTGGGAGTTGGTGCATAGTTAGAACTTTTCAGTGTCCAGGTGACCGTGACATATTTGACACGTGTAAAGTTTCAGCGATATGATATAACATTTAGCATTACAAAAATGAAATAAACTTGCTTAATATTCTCAATTTTAAGATATAGTAACTAATATAGGGAATTCCTATTGCGCACTGGTTTCTCGTGAATTCTGACACAGTGGTGTCACTTGCAATTGGATTATGACTATGCACCTACCCCGAAATGATTACACACATTTAGATAACAGCCGATACATCACATTTACCGACAGTGAACGGCTTTTTACCTAACATCTTACTCATATAATGAAATATTTTCATGTTTATGCTGGCGCATATTAATTCAAACATTACATTGATTAATTCATGTCCTATTAACAACCATTGTCATATACGGACGCGTAAAGACAAACACTCACTGTCGTTATCGATTACTCTTGTCTTGATGCCTGGCTAACTCATACTTTTGTGTTGGACAACAAGAATTATAAAGCCAACCAAATTCTTTCAATCGAATTGCAGTAAAGTTTATTCTAGTAGTTACAAGAACATTTTATGAGAAAGATGTTATTACTTCTTTTGTCAGTGGTGAATCATACACAAGACAATATATATTACCTCTGCCTTTAACAACCATCCGATTAGGTGTAGTATCTGGACGGTCCGAAAAGTCTTCTGCTCTCTTCACAAGAGCTTCTTTAATCATATCATAACCATTTAAAACAACAATTAGCTGAGTTCCTATTTGCACACTGAAAATGTCTCCGTACTTTTTCCTCAATTTCCGGAAAATTCTGGTGGGAAGTTTGTCCGACGTCATCAGTTTTATCCCCGACAACCCTGGGATCCCCCCAGGTCCAGGAGGGAAGTTACTATTTCGCTGTTTCCTCCATAACACCAGGAATATTACGACAAGAGACAACACGACAGATACCACCTCCATATCGCTGGTATAAGTTGTGATATTCAGAAAACTAAAGTGCATGGTGTGTCGTGATATATCTATAAACCTGTGCACTGGTAACGGAACGTTCTACATCTTGACCTCGACAGATTTGATACCGCTCTGTAATAGATAATCAATCAAGGTTTCCCTCAACTTCATAGGAATTTCCCACATATTGTTAGTGCGGACGTTGGGTGAATTATGAATCAATTAACATATGTGTGTTCTATATGTGTTCATTGTTTTTGTGGACATTCGTTTCCGTAAATGATATGCAATTTTAACGCGGTTGTTTTTAATGTTTACTAAGAAACAATAAAAGAATGAGATAACTACCTGTAAAATACCTAAGTTATCAGCACAAATTAATTAGTTAGTTATGCTCTTTTAAATGAACTACTGATCACTTTTAGATTTGTATTCTATAGAATACCGTTTGAATATTATGTACTGTAATGATGTATATGTTCAACCGATGGATTAATGGGCGCAAAGTAAATAAAACTTGAGCTTAAATGAATATGTTGTTTATAAGGGAACATAAAACTCACATTTTAACTGTCTGTCGAGATTTGTAATGTGTCAAATCCTGCAGCTAATGAAACAAGACATAACTTGAAAAACAAATACACACAAAATAAATTTCAACGTGCAGTAGTACAGTATTTGAATGTGATTTTCAGTGTGTGCAAACGTGATTGCACGGTTACGTAATGTTATTTTCGTCCTATTTTATGACATATGTAATCGGAGTTTTTTCTCATTATTTCTTGCCTTAAAACTATTTTGTCAAGATGAAAAATTCAGATAAACGGTCAGATAAGTGATCAGCAAATATGAAGGTTCCTACATACTGCTGGTATATGTTGTGATATTCAAAAAACCAAAGTTGATGGTGTGGTGCGTTCTATATTTTAACCTGTCAAGTGTTTACGGAACGTTCTACATCTTGAACTCGACAAAGTTGATAACTCTCTTTCGTCCCTAAACTTTATAGATAATCATGGTTTCCCACATTTTCATTGGAATTTCACAGATTGCTTATGTGGACGTTGGGTGAATTATGTGTGTTCTATGTGTGTTCATTGTTTTTTTTATCATTCGTTTCCGTCCATGATATGCAATATTATTTGTTCTTTTAGTGTCTTGACAAAGGAACAATGTTATGTCCTCACTGTTAGAATTACTTCTTTGGCAAATATATTTGTACCACGTACTGTAGCAAATAACTAAAGCTTCAACGCTGTTGTTTTTAATGTTTACTAAGAAACAATAAGATAATTAGATTATTTAGCAAATTACCTGTAAGTTATTAGCACAAATTAATAAGTTAGTTATGCTCTTTCAATGAAGTTCTGGTTACTTTTATATTTGTATTCTATAGATTACATTTGAATGCTATATGTTCTATGATGATTGTTTACATATCGAGCCGATGGATTAATAGGCTCAAAGTAAATAAATGAATATGTTGTTTATGAAGGAACATAAAAATCACATTTAAACTGCCTATAGAAATTTGTAACGTGTCAAATCCCGTAAAAACGAGACAAGACAAACTTTGAAAAAAAAGATACACAATTGAATAAATTTCAACGTACTGTATTTGGATGTTAGCTTGAGTTACGCCTGTATACGCTGTCAATAATGTGTGCAAACTCCATGTTCGTGCATAAGCACGGTTACGTTATGTTATTTTCGTCCTATTTTTTATGACCCATGTAATCGGTTTTTTTCTCATTATTTCTTACCTAAAAACGGTTTGTCAAGATGCCAAATTCAGATAACTGATTAGATAAGTAATCAGCAAAAGATACTTTGGTTAAAGTAAAATCAACACGTACTTAGTCTTATTTTATATCTTTCTTCTACTTATATTTTTGTTAGTTATATATCATATGTCATATCTGATGACCTTATATTGAATGCTTGTAATAACGCGCTAGGTGTAGCTGTTGCACCCGGAGATATCAGTAGGACACACAGAGTTGGACCAAAAAATCCCGACCGACTCAGAGACATTATTGTCCGTTTCATATCATATCGCACTCGGGTTTCAGTCTAACCTCATTAGTTCTAATAAATGTGATCAGGCTGATCAACAACCACCTAACTTTATTAAACCCCCGGCCCTCTATAATGAAGCGCTGACGAAACAACGTATGTATGTTTACAGCAAGGCCCTGTGGTTAAAAAAGAACAAACACATATCTGGTACGTGGACAATTGATAACCGTATTGTTATTCGTGATAACCAGCAGCGTAAGACCCATATCACTTCTCTCCGTGATCTGCATAGCTATTCAAGTTTCAAGTTTCTTTATCAGTTCTCTTTGACAAATACATTGTATAGAGAAACATAATATATAAATATCAATTTCAAAAAATTTGACAAGTAGAAAATATGTCATGATTCCATTTCTGTAAAAATTGGTCATATAATATTTGTTTCACTGGCACTTTTATCCATTGTGGATTCAAGTTATTTTGCTGCAAGTTCCATATATATATAAGACCACACTCATTTAAAATGTTTTGTATAAAAATTAAGTATGGAACTGCTCTGTTTTCGTTTTTAAATACATGGTATAGCATATGATTCAATATAACATTCATTTTACTTTCTTTAGATATCATCATAGTCGACCAGTAGTTAATCATCTTTATTTTTATATCAATTATAAGTGGTCTTGTACCCAATTCTCCATAAACCATGTAGTTTGGTGTACTTTTCTTCAAACCAAGAAGTAGTTTACAAAATTTTAAATAAAATTGTTCAATAGATTGCATATTTGAAAAACCCCATATCTCACAACCATATAACAGAATTGGTTTCACTATTTTTTCAAATAAATCAAAAATACACTTAGTCGATAGATTTAACTTTCTACCTTTTTCCAAAACATCATACGTAGCAATTGATGCTTTTTAAATATTTTGATTAATAGCGTCTTTAAATGAGGCTGTTCTTGAAAAAACAGTACCTAAAAACGTGAAATTATTCACACATTCAACAATATCATTTTTGAATTTAAAGACAAGTCTATTTACAAATCTTCCTTTAGAAATACCATACACTTTGTTTTGTCACTAGTTACTCTTAATTTCCATCGATTACAAAATTCACTAAAAATATCAAGCTGGTTTTGTAAATCAGTTGGGTTATCAGGGAACAAAATTATGTCATCTGCGTATAACAAAATAAAAAGCTTTATATATATAAGAAGTTCCTTTTCAAACTTATTGCTGAGACATTCAATTCCTTTAATATTGTTTAAGGATAAAAAGATTTCTACGTCATTGAGATATAGACTAAAGACAAAAGGCGATAGATTTTCACCTTGTCTCAAACCAATATCAAAAGGAAAAAAATTCGAATTTTGACCATTTATGTTAATTTTAGACTTAATTCCTTGTTATATATTATATATGATATAGTACATTTTACCATTTACATTATTAATTAATTACTTATTCCACAAACATGTTCTCCAAACTTTATCAAAGGCTTTCTCAAAGTCAATAAATACACAGTAGAGTTTTTTCTTTAACATGTTTGTAAGGGGGATTAATGAGTAAAAACAAAAATGTTATCTAGTGTTGAATAGTTCTTTCGGAACCCAGCTTGGTTTTCAGATATGATATTGTATTTTTCGGAGTACCTTTGGAGTCTTTCATTTAATATACATGTGGATAGTTTTCTAAGACAACTAACCATCGTAATGGGTCTATAGTTTTTTGAATTATCAACTGAACCTTTATTTTTATAAATTTGTATTATAGTACCCTCTAACCACTTTTTCGGCATCTTTCCGCTATTAAAAATGAAATTAAACAGCTTAACATAGAGATTTATCATTTTTGGAGCAGAGCGCTTGATATACTCATTTGTTATTTTATCATCGCGCATGTTTTATTAGATTTAAGGAGCTTAATGGCTCTTTCAACTTCCTCCCTATTTATGACATTGTTTATTTCTTGGTTATGCTGAAAAGGAGGTAATTCTAACAAACTCTGCTCATTTCCATCATCATCATTTGTAGCAGCATTACAGTCTTTAAAATAATTAAAAATATTTTCAAGTGAAATATGTGTTTTGGATTTTTGCTTAATACAGTTATTTAAGAGTTTCCAATAATCCTTAGGATTACTACTTTTCATGTTTTTTAACTTAGACCTCATGTTGCGTCTGTATGAATATATACATTTATTCATAGTTTTTCTGTATGTTTTTTTCAGAGGTTTTATATTTATTTAGAAAATAGTCATTCCTATGTCGTTTATATTGGTTTTTATGACGACGATAGTTCTTTTTAGCCATTCTACACTCTCTGTTGAACCAGGGTTTAGAGTTTTCTTTATGATCACAATTGTTATTATAATTTATTTTCCTTGTACCCAGTGTAGATTTTGCAGCATTTAAAAGTACATTATTACATTCCATTACTAAACTATTTACATCTAAATGATAACCATCTTCATCTCCATCAATACTACGTATAATCTCATCAATATGCATGTTATCAATATTATCTCAGAACTCTTTTAGCTTTTATATTATCCCAATTATTAATGCACTCAGACTCATTCGGGATATCAACATTTATCTGGTTATCAGTCTGTTCAGTACCGTGGATAGTAAGAGCAAGTGGACAATGAACATCCGAATATAGAGAGCAAAAATCTAATACTTCAAAATCATCAAGGTATTCAAATAGACCTGACGAGCATATAACATAGTCAACAACACTGGAGTTTTTGCATGTAAATTTTCCAATATTTTTATCCTTGCCAACTCTCCCGTTACATATAAACAGATCATTAAATTTACATAATTCAATTAGACGATTTCCAAAATTATTTTTACGGTCATCTTTGCTACTTCGATATTTAATAACATTATTCCTGTCAAAATATTGTTAATATTTGCTTGAAGGATTTCATTTGCCAAGTCACCCTTTCGTCTATTTCACTATTATCAATGAAGTCTAGACAATTAGCTGTTCTAGAGTTAAAGTCTCCAACAAGACATATGTATTTGCAATTATTCGATAAATTCAAATATTCATTTTCAATCTCTGAGTATGGGTCTCCAACACAATAATTTGAGCCCTCTGGTGGGATATAAACACCAATGAGCAACCCATTTTCGTAACCACACGCAGCTTCATCAACCTTAAACCAACTGACATATTTACTGTCACTGGTTATGGGATTTATAAGATTTTCAAACTCTTTTTTATATGCTAATACTATGCCACCTGATTTAATTTTCTTATATTTAAAGCGATTTTTCATAATGTTACAAAAACCAGGTATTTCAAGAAAATCTACATCATCGGTTTTCGTTTCAGTAAAGCATAAAACATCAAACTTATCAACAAATTCCAAAAACTCAGGATATTGAATCCTTCTCAAAATTCCACATACATTTAAGACCAAAATTTTAATATTTTTACAATTTACAACTGTATTGAGTTCGTGGTTATCACTTCTAAGACCTTGAACATTAGGGGTAGTTCGTAATCGTGTTTGCCCTCCCGCACGTCCCTAGCGTCGTTCGTCTCCGGTTTTATCGCCACAAGTGCGCCTGCGCTTGGTTCGAGGCGGCTTTGAGGGCGTGTCCTCGTTTTCGCGCTCTTTACACGCGGGTTCAAATAATTGATTGTTAATGTAGAGCTTATCTCTTACAAGTGCCACCTTCTTCCCAGCCTTTCGCGCCTTCTTTGCTTCTGGATATAGATCTTTACGCTTCTCCTCTTTATCTTTCGGAAACTGCTCATTCACTCAAAACGATGTACCTGCAAGCTTTCTCGTTGACATTTTCACTTTGGTTAGATCCTTGAAGAAAACAAATTTGACAATTATAGGTCTCGGGGTTGCCCATGTGCTTCTGTCTCGTGGACATTAGCCATTTGAATGTCGTCCGCGTCTTCCATTTCTAGTTTATCTCTAATAAAAGTTTTTTACAACCTTCTCCGAGTCCTCGCCGTGTCCGTTCGCGTCCCAAGGGCTTTCGAGCTACTATTCCTGAGAAAATCAGGTTGTATTTCATGCTACGGCACTGAGCTTCTATAGCTTTCTCTTTCATTTCTTCAAGCCTTTCGCGGAGATCGTCTAATTCTTTTGCATTGTCCATTTCCGCTTGTTCGATGTTCTCCATAGTGACCTTCATCTTACTTACGTTACGGCCTATGGTGTCGTTCGCCGCCTTAACTCTGTCCATTATGTTACTGTTGCCCTGAAGATCTGACTCAATTTCACGAACAGTTCTTTTAATTGAATCTAGTTCTTGTTCTGTGTTGTCCATTCTACTAGTCAAATTGCTAAGTTTTTTTTTATTTATTTCGTCCAATGTGCTTGTATTTTTCTCAATTATCGTCAGCCTTTTGATAACTTCACCCATCATATCTATCATTCGTTGTGTTTGTGTTTCGGGACACACATATATATATAACGTTATATAATGCATCCCTACATTCGGATAGAACTTCTGATGTTGACTTTCTCCCGGCCATATTTACTGGAGGTACTGCTTTATATATGGGCATGAACAGGTGAGTATAGGTGAGTGCTATGTGCTCGTCAAAAATCATGTAAGTCTACTATGGCTATAAAAGATGGCACGGGTCCTATTCTGTAGCTAGTGAATGTGGCATTCAATTTTTTCAAAAGAGAATAACATCAAAAGTTGTAAAGTTACCCTTGTTTTTTTCTTTCCGTTCCGTGTCTATGTCACTTCCATATTCCACTCTTCAAAAGTTATCTTGTCAAATTCTCTGGAAATATGTCATTTTAACATCCATACCTGGAGCGATATCGAGAGCGACCACACTGTTGTACAGTCACGTGATTGGCATTCGGCCTATCCCGACCTCCCCTCCAAGACGGACCGGGCCCAGAACCCTCGATCAACGTGTCACGGCATCCAAATAAACTCTTTAAAAAGAATCTAAACTAAAAGAATACAACTATCATACTTTGACATAATGTTAAGTGATGTTTGATTTATACTTTCAAATTATATATTTTTGAAAATTTACAAGTTATACATGTACATAGCAAAACACATAAGTGCCAGTATTTCTAATTTTGTTTTATTTTTGTGAGAAAATCCTAGTAATTGATAATATTGGGTAATTACGCAGCCATGCACATTTATAATTAGAAGTAAGTTGAATGGTTCTTTGAAAATCTATGTATGCAACTATATAGTTACAATGTACATGTACAAAGTGCATTGTATCTGTTAAAAGAGCCATACATATCTTTAAAAGAATTGTTACTTCTTGTTCCATTGTTCCAAATATCTGTTTTCTGTATTATGTTTCTGTTAATCTAGTTATAAATCGAAACGTAACTTCTTGATCATTGGTTCCACTTTTTTAATTCTCTATATCTATATCTGATACTAATTTCACTTGATCAAGTATGTTCACCATAATAGATATCTTACATATTTTTTGGTTATAAAAATGATACTTTCTGATGATTTTTACAATAGAAAAGTATAACTCTTGTGCATATGTGTACACAGGACCATCCTCGATACTCCAGGGGTTCCGATCACTTACGGTCTCTACACCCCTGGACTATCTCATAGTGAAAATGAAGGCAGCTCAGCGGAAAACATTTGACCAATCACAGACCAGCAAATGTTTCCTTTGAAGACTACAGAGAGAGCGACGCCCAACTTCAAAGCCACACAGTCAACCACAGTGTACCGTTATACGGCTCTTTTGATATACATCAAACGACTCAATTACCTGTTCTGTTCTGTTGCCTCCAGTTTTACTATGAGATAGTCCAGGGGTGTAGAGATCGTAAGTGATCGGAACCCCTGGAGTATCGAGGATGACACAGGACTAACTCATTACCCTGTTGAATCTGTGTCTAAATATAAATATGCAAATTTTGTTGACACGCATTTTGCCCTATACGTTCAGCTATGAGTACATGGTGGGTCGTCACTTACGCGTGCGGGTCGTCGCGTGCACGGTTAGACTGTTATGATTGTACGTGTCTGTGTGTTACATGTATGTCCACGCCCCTCAAATACTCACTCTCAATAGTAGCATCAAAACTAAATTTTTTATGAAATTATTTTATTCTTTTATTATTTTTTTTCACAACTTTAAACTGCTATAAAACTGATTAGTCAAATGTAGTTTCTGTAATCAATTATTATAGTTTTGAAATTGTATTTTCGATTGTTCCTCTGTGTACATATGCATTACAGTGCACCATCTGTTGAAAATCATTTTAAATTTATTCACCATGTATGTTCACTTATCTAATGTTATATACAACATAATTATGACTATTATTGTTTAGACTTCCAAATATTACAGTGTATTTTCATGTATCTATAGTAACCACATGTGTATGCCGTCATGGTCGGGTTCATATAATTATACGCTAGCATTGCACAAGCTATCTTACCTTCTCAAAATGGAATCGCCTGATTTTTTGTTAATCGCGCAGGAAATTTCACTATGATGGCAAACGCTGGCACGCGCAATTTTATTTTGGATTAATATTATCTCGTTCTTCACCTAACCATGTGGTTACTGTAAGTATGAAGGCCTGTTAATTGGATAAAAGTATAGTCATTATCTCAGAGTACAAAAAATATGTAAATGAAATCTTAACCGTACAGGTAAAACAAAATTTCTCATTTTGATCTTAGTTTTGTATATATTTGTTTATGTTATGTTGTTGATAGTGTATCTCCTCCCCATGACCTGTCTATTTTGCAATACCTTTTCTTCTATGTATTTCATGTACTACAAAGCGTCATACTTTCTTGATACCGGTTGATGGATTGTAAATCAAGCTATGGGCACGTGATATACATGGAAGTTAAAAATCATATCGAACATTCAAGCAATTTCATTCTGATTTATTTTATATTGATATCTTTTCTATTGTTGGAAAAAAAACTGGCATTCAAATTATTTCTTATAAAATTTCTATTGTTGTGTAATGATATCGAAGAAAATCCCAGTCCTCTGCGCACTCTCCAAATTTCACATCTTAATTTAAGACATAATGAGTCTCTTCTCCAACATACTTTTGAAAAAAGCGGAACACCT
Source organism: Argopecten irradians (assembly GCF_041381155.1). NCBI lineage: Eukaryota > Metazoa > Mollusca > Bivalvia > Pectinida > Pectinidae > Argopecten > Argopecten irradians. The sequence goes on along the minus strand of NC_091140.1, from coordinate 14,840,393 downwards.
AAATACCGACTTCTCTTCAATCTCCATTTCTTCTAATGATCTTGATCCTCTTCCCCCTCCTCCCGAGTTTCCTTTTAAGATTTACTATATTGTATTTACTGAACAGGATATCAAAGATCAGCTTTCTAATCTTAATGAAAAGATACCTGCGGGACCTGATGGGATTGTTCCAAAATTCATACAACTATTGACACCCTCTGTTTCTATTCCTCTTACCCTTCTCTGCAATAAAACTATGGAAACAGGTTGTATTCCCTTGCCATGGAAAGCTGCCAACATCAATGCCATATACAAAGGGAAAGGTGATGTAAATTATATTTCAAACTATCGACCCATCTCTGTCACCTCTTGCTTCAGTAAAATAATAGAAAAAAATAATTTTTAAGTATCTCTATAATTACCTACGTGATTGTTAAGTTATCACTAAAATCAGTCTGGCTTCATTCCCGGTGATTCAACTGTGAACCAACTTCTTTCGATAAACAATAATATCACTGACTCATTAGACAAAGGAAAAGAAGTTCGGTCTGTTTTCTGTGATATAAGTAAAGCCTTTGATAGAGTGTTGAATGATGGACTATTATATAAATCAGAATCTTATGGTTTTAAAGGGACATAATTAGGGTGGTTTAGAAATTATCTTACTGATAGGAAGCAACGTGTTTTAACTGAAGGCATTTTCTCTACCTTTAAAACTGTTAATGCTGGAGTCCCCCAGAGATCTGTCTTAGGCCCTTTTTTGTTTCTATTATATATTAACGATATAACTAATATTGTTACTAGTGTTTGTAAATTGTTTGCAGATGACATTTCGATTAGTAAAGTAATTGATAATAACCAAATCTATGCTGGCCATACACTTTCACAAAATCTTTCAAATATAAGTACCTGGGCTCTGAAATTGGACATAACGTTTAACCCCACAAAAACTGAATCATTGATATTTTCAAGGAAACGAAACGTCATTCGTCCCGATATATACTTTGACAATAACACGGTTCATACAGCTAGCACACATAGACATTGAGGAGTTTTAATTTCTGATGATAGTAAATGGATTCACCATATAGATTATGTATACCAGAAAGCATTTAAAAGGATAAATATTTAAAAAAAAACATTGAAAAAAGAGTGTCACGTAAAACTCTTTTAAACATTTATAAAAGTTATATTTTACCTATTTTAGAATATGCTGATTGAAATTGTGTAACCATTTATATATCAGCCTGAAAATGAGAGATATCCGCTAAGGATGACAAGATATTTTAATATTCCTAAGAGCAGAACTGCAAGTTACTATACTAGTTTTTTCCAAGTACCTTTAGGGAATTTAATTCTTTCGCATTAAACTATTTAAAACACTCCTTTTTAACACTAATAAAATGGAACCTGATATAACAAATACCTTTATAAACAATGGTTCTCGAATTATGAATATTACTCTGTGCCAGCTCAGAAATTCCTCTAGCAATCTAAATTCTGACCTATTTCGCGATCATTTGAAAAATTCTCCAATTTGTTCTTGTGGCCTTGGTGATGAAACAGCCTAACACTATCTTTTTATATGTCCATTATTTAATGAACAAAGATCATCACTCAGAACCAAAATGCATAACTCTAATATTCCCCACCCGCATTTTAGCACAAAAACTGCATGGCTGTGACAATTGTAATGAAGAAAAAATACATGTTTATTGCAATGTATATCAGAATATATATCTGAAACTAAAATACTTTTTAAAGATTTTTCTACTGTGATAGGTTGGGGAGATATACTAATAATAATATTCATTCATAATATAATGTTAAATGTTAAAATACTTTGTCGATAATTATACTATACCGGATTTGTTTGGAGATGGCTTATATAGGCTTTGCCTGTTGCCAAATCCATTTCCATATTATTTGCAATAAAAAATTGTTGAAATGAAAAATATCATAATGGCATAATTAGTTATAACGTAATAAGTTAGAACTTAAACTCAATGTATCTGGTACATATACATAATTATCATATGATTATAGAATATAAAAAATGACCAAAATTAACTTTTTAAAACAAAATTCAAATGTGTACATATGTAAATATAGGATCTTAAATGAGTGTTAATTTCATATGAGATTTTATGAAACGAGTCTAACAATCTGTTATTTTTGCGAGCCTTGGCAAAATCCTACAAAAAATCTTAAAATGAGATAAATACTTTAATGGTTGTCTATTCAAAGGAACTATGCATTTCTTCAATATTTAGCGGCAATCGTTGACGAATATAACAGCTATTGATATTTTATTTTTTACGCACCTCTATTTTGTAAAGAATGATAACTTTTAATCGTTTGTTTAGAATCAAGAGTTATTTTGTCCGCGATCTTGTTTTTTTTTGTATTGATATTAATACTAAATTTTACTTCCGTTTTTACCAGTTGTTTCATAGAAAGATTTAAAATGAGTTTCGGTGTTGAATATTTCAAAATACTCAATGATGAGAGTTCCACACCCACCTGGATTTTATTGTGTAGATTCCTATTGGCAATATTCAGCAGAGAAAAAAAATGTATTAGAAATGTTTGGGCAAAAATCGGTAGCTGTCATCCGGACTATTAAGAGAATATGACCCTCTCGGGTTGAGATTCACCTGTTTCCAAATTGGATGAAAGATTCAATTAGTCTTGCATGACACTCGGTCTCCGTTGGATATAATCATCGTCGATAAGTTTGAGAAAGACATGCTGATGTTTGGGGAACGTAAAACTTATCCTGATAACATATTTTCTCTGACTGTTATCAATTTGTCAATAGCAATATATAACTGAGGAAATATTTTCTATAAAATTTATTGTGAAAGTATTTACTTTTTTATGTTTAGTAGTACAGTAACTGTAGTAAAAAAATAACAACAAATCGAAGTGCGATGGATTGGTTATACATATATTTAGCCGCACCAACACAGGGATGTGTGCAACAAAATGTCAGATAGACGTGACAGTCTTGCTACTACTAAACATGCCGTGGCAAGACTGTCACGACTAAATATATATGTAAAAACGATTCATCGCACTTCGATTTGTTGGTGTTGTTTTTACACTAAACATGCCGTGGCAAGACTGTCACGTCTATCTGACATTTTGTTGCACGCTTCCTTTTGTTGATTTGTTGATGCGGCTTCGTTTTGGAAAAAAACTACGTCATGTTCTATGTAAAGCTTTGCTTTGCTCTATTTTTAGAGGAGTATTTTCCTGGTCAAGCTAGGCAACTGACCACCCATATTGTTCGCTGCATGCATCGAAAATGATCTGAAGATTATATCTATGTACAGGATAATTTTCAAATTCGTAGTCTTTATATTTCATTGGGCGAAACCTACCTTTAAGAAAATATGTAAATTGTAAATGGCAATATAAAGATATGCTTTGTAAAAATACGTATAATAATGTAGCAATGTCACAAAAAGATACATGTACATTAAAATACATTTTGACATAACCAATGCTGAGTAAATGTGATCTATCTAAAACAATATTCTTTTCATATCTGATTTAAAAAGTTAGGTTTTGAACCATCGAAAAAACTGTATTCAATCAATATGGTTAAAATTTGTATGTACACTATACTTTCATATATAAATACTACATATTGCTGGGCAAGTTAAAATGATGACTTTTACATATGACTTAAATATTATTTAAATCACAAACACTTTCTCTGCATTGTCTCGATATGATAAATAAGAATTTGCATTTAGATTCCCTAGTAATGAAAATCACCGAAGCACTTTATCAATAAATTCCCATGAAACCGAATCAAATGCTTTTTTTTCTTCAAAATCCACCATTAAAACCATATCTGGAATTCCATTGTTTTCTTTATACTGCTTAACGTCATACATAAAAGTAAGGTATTTTCTCCATTGTACTTCCCTGCAAGTAACCATGACTGGTCCTTATTAATTCCGTTTTCAAGAACATATTTTTCCTAGCAATGCAAAGTTTCACTAAAGCATTTCACTCTCAGCATCTCTCTATATAAACAAACTTTATATATTTTACATCGATTGCGAAACAAGTTATACTACTTAATAACAAATCACTTTCAATGGCCCGGATGAAAGCGCGCGAGGGTTCTTAGTGTGGGGGGAAACCGAAGTGCCCGGAGAAATCCCACGTAATCGGATAGGTGACCCCTGACCTTTTCACGAACGTGCCGAGGATAGAACCCTGGTCGGCTAGGTGAAAGGCGAGTGGCTTAACCACAACACCACCCGATCACTGTGCTACCCAGCCAACTTAACCTCATTTAATATTATCTCATTCTCAAGCTCTCTGTTTCTGCATGTTATGTGGTCTTAAGGAGTTTCAAGAAATATCTCATTTATGTCAAACCTGTTTCTCCCGGTGATGCGGGCGTAATGAGTGTTATGAAATCATTTCAGGTTTAGCCCACCTAATTATTATGTCAATTCGGGCTTAATGAGGTCAACGAAATTATCTCATTTTCAGCATCTCTGATTCTTTTGACGATGCGCGCTAAACGGTGTCCAAAAGATATTGGATTATGAGTTTCAGGAAATATCTCATTCACAACATCGATGTAGCTTCTATTGGATATGCCGTATTTACAAGACCTACGGAATCTTCTCTTTGTCATCTTCTCTGTTTCTGTTGGAGGTGAGGACTCTCTTTATCAATCTCTCTGTTTCTGTTGGAGGTGCAGACTCTCTTTCTCAATCTCTCTGTTTCTGCTGGATATTTAAATTCGGGGTATGAAAGAAATTTTGTTTGCAAACCAAGTGAGTCCGCGTAGCGGATTCTCACAAAAGTTTGCAAACAAAATGTTTTTGTTACCCCGATGAAGGTAAAAAATAGTTAATAATTTGTTACAATTAAGTTTGATTATTAGAATCCAATATGGATAAACGTAAGTTTGGCTCTTGAAACGACATTGTAACTAGCACTGCTTTCCTGTTTAGAGTACTGGGCATGTAGTTAGTTAATAAATGCTATCCCATGTGATTATAGTTCTGGCATAGATGCTGTCTTCTTTTTAAAATCCACTTTGTATTTTTGATACATTAAATAATAAATTGTATTAAATTCAATTGTAATAAAACTGGAGCCCTTACTCGCATGGGAGGTAACACAAATTAAAAAAATGTCAGAATGATCCTCAATAAGTAAGTAAGCTAAAGTAACGCCCGAAGAGTAAATAGCATCAAGAGATTTGGGGTTCAGTTTATATGTAGTCATTACATTTTACCGTCATAAAAGTAATATATCTCAAATTCATGCGGTAAGGTATAATATTATTATTCCTTTCATTTTCAAACAGATTGAGGACACATGTAGTAATGACCCTCTTTAGCCTGAAAGACAAGAATGGCTAAAGAGCTTTCGAGCCTTTAAACCTATGTATTGTAGTGAAAAGTAAAATCATTAGTCCTAGTGTTTTGTATAGATACCTGTACATATACATGCCGTATTTGCATAATACAGAGTTAACTCCATTGCGGATACGTATCCATTGTGACAGCATTATTATTGGACTCAATATACGCTATATGAAAATATATATATGTATGTATGTAAGATTAAAATCATTGAAAACTGTTTGTAGAAAAATTGCTTGTAGGAACACAAGTTTAAACCAAACAATATGAAAAAGATCTTTTTCATACACGTATGATATGTATAGTGTTTACCTGCGTGATTACCTCAATCTTTATCTTAAGTTACATTGATGATTATATTAGGTTGCGCATGACATTAACTTAATTACATTATTATACTTTGCAATGTAAAATTTGTCGTTTTTATCAAAAGATGTGGCTGCAGAGGCTGCCATAGGGCTGGTTTAAAATACGTGCCTGACAGACGGAAGTGGCGACAGGAGGAATTAAGTTGAAGGAATCGAAACGAATAGACATCTTGTTTGTCCTTAAAAATAAGGCAATATCATTTCAGAAGGATGACAAAATAACTAAATTAATTAATGTGCAATGAAAGATTTGGCATTATTTTGTTATTTTGAGGTTTTACTTCCATTTTGAAAGCTTTGATTGTATCGGATTACCAGAATATACTGGATATAGAGAGTGTTGTAAATCATACATTATTCCTTATACCGTGTAAAGGAAGTTTTGTATAAATGTCGGGATATGTTGGGACCATGCCAGGAAAAGTGTGGTAATGTCATGATACATTGGGATAATGTTGTATGACAATGTTGCGACAATGTCAGAAATGACGTCACTGACAACCCTCCGACAACCAAAATGTAACGTTACAGTGTGACGTCACTGACAACCCTCCGACAACCAAAATGTAACGTTACAGTGTGACGTCCTCACAACATTGTAGCGACATCGTGTGTCTACTGGGTACGTCTCAGTCCCTATGGGTTTCTCCTGACGGATGAAACAATATGCTATATACTTGTTCAAATATGACCTTTTGTCAGACGATGAAATTCTTGTCTGTGATTCCTTTCAATACTTCGCTAGGTTGTCTCTTGATGGTAGCATTACCCTATTGTATTGTCGAAGGAGGTTATAAAGATGTGCGGATGCTACAACCTAGTAGCTTCGTGACCTGATCATTTGGACTGTTTAGGGTCATAGGCTCCTTTCTATGAACTGGATGCAGTCTTTTATATCAACGAAGTCCATGGTTTAGAAGTAGTTAAGCCGCCTCTGCTACTTTTGGGCGGTCACACTCATTCCGTATGGTTAATTAAGTAGAAAGTGTTAAGAAACACAAAATTGTATCAATGGTCACATTTTGATGAATATTCCCCAAGTCTCTTTCAAAATAATATCTATTTCATTACAATATATATACAAATGTTATACAGAGTTCCAGAAAATATCGGAAATCCCCTTTCAACACGTCGTTTACACATTTGTACAAAAAACTTTAATTTTCAAAACATTAAAGGATCATTCATGAGATTTTAACAAATGTGCGAGATTTACTTTTCTAAATGTGAAGGAGAATCATTCCCCATTAACATTGATTTATTAACAACACTTGATAACATTAGTCTGTTTGATATGTCTTTACTTTATAAAACTTTCAAGCTTAAATGTAAAATTCATTGAAAAGCGATTTCTGGTTTTAGAGCTGGGAGACTAAGATCGATGAGCTAACTGCTTGAAACAATTAAAGAAAACAGACATGAAAAATAGAAGGTAAGCAGTATTAAGACACCACCATCACATGTTCGTCACAAAGGTAAGAATAATGTGTTTAACAACATGTAAGACAATACCGATTGATATCTGTAACTGATGTATTTCTGCCCGACAGAGAAATACCAAACGCCTGTGAAGAAATCCATTAGTGTTATTTAAACGGGTACGTCGATAGTTGATATTAAGTGAGATTGACTTCATAATACAATATATATTGTATTTGTATGGCCTCACAGTATCGACATGAGAACAGTAAAACCCTGGACGGGTCATTGATAGTATGGTGGTAATAACCCCCTTGTGTAAGCTGATGCTTTGACGACGAATTTATCAGTACGATCATCGTACAAGACATTATTTAGTATTGTATAGTATACGTATTTCGGGTCGATTTTTGCCATGTATAGAACATTTTACAGGTTTCTATACTATGACACGTTCCACACACATTTATTCCTAAAATGGCAGTCAGAGCACAGTTAAATTATGTCATCCCAGCAAATGTGACGTCACGTTTTAGCAGGACTGCGTGATGTTTCAATCACCGGAAGGTTAAAATTCCATCAGACAAATTGTTAATCAACAGCTGAATTAATTATTTGATACTTTGAGAGTTGAATCACAGCACCTACTGTGGTAGAAATGAGTGTATATCACGCGTGGTATATGTAAACTGTGAATCACGCAAATCAGTTGTGGTGGTTAATAGATTATCAAAACGCTGGTCAACGTCTGCTTATATTGTCTATTTTTGACCATTGAAACTATGGAAAAACCATGTGTAAATTAAGTACAGTTCTAAAATAAATTCATTCAACTCCAAAATATGAACACAGACATAGCCAGCTGGGAGGACGTTTCAGGATTCCTATAACATGAATAAATTTCTTCGCATTCAGAGCGATTTTGGTTGAATTTTATTTTTCTATTTTATTTCTATTTAAGAAATTATACTGCATATCTTAACACCATTTCTACCGACTTTAAAAAGTCGTCTTTTGCCCGACTATTCACTTTAAAACACGATAAAATTTCTCATTGATCTCCTTTATCGTTAACAATAATGTTTAAGCACGAGAACAAATACAAGTGTCTTGGTTTACTACGAAACGACATAATGTATAAAGACGGGTCCATTTCAGATGTTTTTATGTTCGATGTGTAATTATCATTTCCGTTTAATACGTTCTAGTGAGAATGATTAATAAATTTCCAAATACATATTATAGCTGCTTAAGAAAACAATACCAACGTTTATGAAGGTGATGTTAATTTCATGGTGTATTGCTATCATTTAAGGATTTTCCCTACTGGTCATAAAAACCGACTGCCACCAGAGGTTATTTGTCCTGACTGAAAGTTACGGATCCTAACAAAGTTGCAATTCATCCTTCATCCTTGTACATTGTAGTTTATACATTTATATAACTATAAATATGTTGAACAAATTAATAGTTTTACTAACAAGTAATAGTAACAAAATGTATCTGCATATTCGGATGAGTATCGTGCGCTCTCAACAAAGTCGGCTGAAAACCAGAATATTAGGAAAAATAATTGTCTCTACAATTCTACTGTTATATTTTGTTTTGTATATCTTGACCAAATGTTGTAGGTCAAAGAACCAGCTACATGCCAAAAATTGTCTGCCCGTCTATAAAGTTGTCGGTCACGACAGACGGACAGGCGTGAGTTTCGAACGCTGATTAATTTGATTTGTTACGGAATTTCTATTCCACAATCATACTAACATAATTGGTGAATGTTTTCAAGCTGGCTACACTCAGTCGCCGTGTCAGCCTCTCGGTATAGCCCGGAATTTGTACGGGTGCGGACCGTAGGTGATTCCGAAAATACCCTCCTCAGAGGGAAGGTCATCCCGGTCGACAGGCACCACTTCATACCTCTGGACAAAGGAGGTCAGGAAAAGGAACATCTCCATCCTCGCCAGAGCCTCCCCTAGACACACTCTTCTCCCTAGAGATATAGACAGGCATTCAATGGATAGATTTTGAACAGATTTATTGAATAAATAATGGAGGTAAAGTTACTGTATTAACGAGTATATGAAAACAATGTTCGAATGCGTATGTAAGTATAAAGGACTGCTTGATGGATTGTTGTTACAGAAATTTGAATTGATGCGGTGACAAAATTTTAATAATTTAAAACTTGGAAAATGTGATCAATTGCTGGTAATTGTTTGACCTATTTAGCTGAAATTACAAATTTGAGCTTAAAAATCACACCAATAATTTGAAATAGCACTGAGACCCTCAAATATTTTACTTGTGAAATTATCCAGAACTCAGAAAAAAACAACGTTATATTATAAATGACCCGAATTTACATGAACTACATTTTATTACCGATACATTTGTAATTAAGTAATATTATATAATATGCTTGCTGCATTGATTGCCATGTTTTATCGATATGGTACGTTAATCAGAATAAGTTTTATAATATACTTATATTGATCCTCATTACCATAACACTACTAGTATTGAGAATGTAAATGTTCTCATTCCGAAGAATACATCAATAGTGATACTTTTATAATATAACATGATTATAAATCATGGAATACTAACCAAGGGAAAAAGCAACGACTTTTTCAGCGCCACAGAATTTGCCTTCAGCATCTAAAAATCTGTTTGGGTCAAATTTATCCGGGTTTGGGAAAAGCTCCGGGTCGCTTAAGATAGAATCCAGATTGGGTAGAATCGTACAGCCCTTAGGGATTCTGTATCCTCTGAAATCTATGTCTTTCAGGGCTCCGTGAGGTACAGACAGAGGGACTATATTACACCGGCGGAGGACTTCTGTGATAAAGGCTTCACAGTAGTGTAGGTTTGGTCTGTCTGCAACTGTCGGTAACCTGGACACACCGACCACGGATTCTATCTCCCGGAACAGTCGAACTTGTATCTCCGGGTTTCGGAGTAGATAGACGATGGACCAGCGAATGGTTGTTGTAGTTGTTTCCGTTCCCGCCACAAACAGATGGAGGATTATGAAGTCTAGGTTATCATCTAAAACATCGTGAAAACGTGTGATATAATATAATAATTATCCTGAATGATTGGTTACGTAATACAAAACTTGATGTGATTAAAGTTAAAGTAATCACAATACGGGTACTTACATTTGAAAACTGGATCGTCCCCATCATGCTTCGGTCGTTCTTTGATGAAAGCATCAATTAAATCTTGAGGCGAGTTAGAATCAAACACCTTTTTGTGCTTATCTACTGACGTATGGAAATATCCCCTTAGTTCAGTCAGGTTGTTAAGAAATGTCTTAATTCCAAAGAAATCCCCCGGCAGGAATCGTAGTACTGGGAACGTGTTCACAAGACTTGTCGGACTGGCTGACTGTAGATCTATCTTACTTAGCAGCCACTTAAAATCCTTGTCGTCGTGATCAAACCGTTGTCCAAATACGATACTACATATAACATTAGACACGCTCGAATGCGCAAGGGCATTGATGTCAAATGGTTTTCCATTCTGTTGGCCAATAACATCCAAAAATACATCCACTTCTTCCTTGATTTTGGATTCAAGTGATTTCTTTCCGAATCCAAATTCCCTAAGGGCCGTTAAGGAGAAGGTGCGTGATTGTTTCCAGTGTTCTCCCGAACTTGCAAGTAAACCTGAAAAGATTGACATGACTTTTGAAAAAGAAACAAATCAAAGAGATATCGATTAAAACAATTGACATTTAACCCAATCATATCTTCATTGTACAGTTTTAATAATACATCGAACACACAAAAAACAGTCTACAAAATACCACCTTCAACTTCCAAGCGATACCGACATACGTCGATGATCCCTTGGCCTCATGATCCGCTTTTACATTGCCTGGGAAACCCGCGCGTTGATTGGCTGCGGTGAGAATCGACAGCACAATCAGAGCGCCCATTACAATTCAACAGCGCGGCTGTCTGAAAGCGAAAGTAGCGCTAAAATTAGCGACCCTCAAGAAAGAAACGAGCGTTATGATTGGTTAAAATTTACGTCATCGCCCAGTAACGGGACTGTAGTGAAAATGTTTGCTACCACATGGCAGCAGTAAAGAAACGTAAAAAGCGGCGGATTCTGTCAAGGCCAGTGAGGAGTGTAATGAATCATCTTGTCTTGACATGTGAAGATGCAAAATGCAGAACCAGACATCAGCTTAGAAAGGTTTAAACCGCAGTCTTTAAGCGATTAGAATATTTATATCAGATTGTACAACTTCTTGACAGATTTGTGTCAACGGAATGTTAAGGAACAAATTTAGGTGTGAAGGCTTGGCTTGATCGCCGACCTTGAAAGTAAAACTAAATTGAATATAAAGAAGTTGGACTCATGTAGCATGTGATGGTAATCTAATCATAAAAAATTGGACCCCAGAGAAAACACAGAAAACCGGAGTGTACTCTTAATAAACCACGAAGCGGTTTATGATGAGAGGACGCTCAGATTTTTGTGTTATATATCTATAACATAAAAACATATATTTAATTCAGTACAATTTTGCATTTCGCTTTAGTAACCATTACCTTTTAAAAAAACTTCTATGGAAATCATTACGCCGTTATCATAGCCAAATGAATAACCAATGAAACTGCTGGTTAAAGGCAAAAATGAATCATTTAAGAATTAACTTGAAAATATTACTTGAGACATAAACATCTGAGTGTAGTCTAAATAAAATCCGAAGCGGTTTGTGATAAGATTATAATGCAGGTTTTGTGTTGTATCTTCATTATTTAAAATATATCAAAATTAATTTACAGTAGATATTGTCTTCAAAATTCATTTTTGGACTCGTTTTTACTCTATGAACCATTATGCCGTTATATAAACCATTCAAAATTGACGTTACAAACGGCAACTTCATTTTTCCTTTATGGATTTATGAATTAAAATTTAAGCCTATGAAAATGCTCATTATAAGCAAAATCTTAGTTTTTTAAAATGATGCTTATATTTAAAGTAGCTGTAATCACATGCTTTATGTTTTTAGTTATATAGACACTGTATTAATTATACATATGTAACAGGGTGCAGGATTAACAATAAATTTAACACCTGCCTCAGACAGGGATCGAACGCGGGACCTCTGGATTATTAGTCTGACGCTCAAAGGGAAGTTCTCTCTAGCCGAGCGGAATATTGCGGCTAGTATTGACCACGGTTACATACTCCCTCTCCAGGAAACAACTTCGTCTCGGGTTTCCAGGGGTCACAACGATTCCTTCGCAAGTATCGTGAATTATCATTCCCGAGTCCTTACATAAGCGCAATATAACAGGGTGCAGGATTTACAATAACTTTAATACCTGCCTCTGCCAAGGATCGAACTCGAGACCTCTGGATTATTAGTCTGACGCTCAAACGATCATGCCAAAGAGAAGTTCTATCTAACCGAGCGGTATATTGCGGGTAGTATTGACCAGGGTTACACATATATAAGTGCTTGTCTCTGACTATAGAATACAAAACCTGTGGCTGTTATGATATTTTTACACATATTTTCATTTTTAAAGATGCTATTGTATTAGGTATACATTGAAATAAATGATATTATATGATGGCTGTTAAACAATGAAGTGGTTTCATGATGATACACATAAATCCACTGACCTTGGTTGATAAATACTTTTCACGACCTCTATTTCAGTGTGTAAATACCTCTACCTTTGGTAAATACACGGATAATATACTGCATTGGTCTATCTGAGAATTCGTCAGCCCTTCTTTGATGACCTTATAACCATTGAGGACAACGATCGATCAGCTGTGTCCCTACTCGAACGCTTAAAATATCTCCATACATCTTCCGCAGTTTCCGAAAAGTTGTCATCGGTATTTTGTCTGACCTCATTGTCTTTATTCCCGATAACCCCGGTACACCTCCTGGACCTGGTGGCAGGTTAAGGCGTTTCGTATTCAATATCAGAATTAGTGCAATCACAGAAACCAACAGGGAGATCGCCAACACATCCATCTCACCTGGCTAATGGTATCGACTTGTATTTACCTTTCGGATATAGGTACCAGGCGAAGCGAATGGTTTCGCACGAAGAACGTCTATCCCATTTTTAACATGCTGTATTATTTAGCAGAACTTTGTATATGTTATGTCAGAGAAGTCGACCGCTGGTATTTGGTAAAGGTGAATATGTATTTATTTGTTACCTGATAGACCCTTGCTGGTGTTAAAAATCCAGGTGCACACTAACACGCAGTTGTCTAAAACAATAGGTGTTTTCATAATGCTGAAATGTTAATGTATATTTATCCCATAACTATTCATGTTTCACGATGGAAAAACCATGTGATATATGTTTACACACTCCAGTGTTTGGGCTACTTATCATAGCGCATTTTTTTTAAAAATAGCATTGCATTTACTGTTTAACAGGTAGTTCAAAGTATCAAATAATAGAATCTTGACTCTCTATTTAGGCACAATAGCTAATGGCGGAAAGATATCACTACATATTGTATGGTGGTAAGTTTCCCTTAATAAAGACGAGAAAATAGTCACCATGCACAGTATAAATATAGAGTTACAGTTATGGTATGAATAAGTTCCCAAACGCGTGACTGTTGTTTATCATGTTTATTTAAACTCTCTTTAGTTAATTTTCAAATTTTTAAAAGACACTCGCTAAAGTTTGATCAACTTAATGAACAACTGTCACCTCTATATAGACATGTATTCACATATATGACTGTAATTTGTTGTGCCTCACTCTGGGCGAAACAATTTCTAGACTATGTTGTTATAAGAGTATGTCGTGATCAAGCAGGAAAAAAAAGATTTATTGTTTTCATCACAGACATAAATGACGTATACAAGTGTGTTATAAATATCAAATATCTGATTGAATTGCCAGTGTCTTATATTCTTATTTCAAAACGATCGAAAAAATGTTGACTTTTGGAATTTTCTGAATTGGCGATATCTGTTATTCATCTGGTCAAGGTTAAATATTTTCATTTGAAGAAAACGTAAATAATCTTCTTACAGTGTATTTGTTACTGTTCATGTGCGGTTGGGTTCTATGTAGCGAGATAGTGCTCAGCGATATAACATATAACATTTAGAATTACAAGTATGAAACAGGATCTCCTCATGTTCACAGTATTGAACTCGTAACAGGTACAACGAATTTACAATTTGAATTGGGCACATGTTTTTCGTGTTCCTAGTTTTTCGCCGAGCATGTACTCTGATACAGTGACATCACATAGTCATCAAGCTGTGTTTGTGACGTCATCAGTTATGCTGACCGTGAACGGTTTTACCTCATATTGTATAAGCATATAATGATGCAAATATAACACTAGAACGTCGGTCACTTGGGTTTTTTGACAAAAATAGGTAGATGAAATTCAATTGCGATGTGATAGAACAGATTCATGTAGAATGTTGTAAATATATATTCGGCGTTAACAAATCTACATGTTATGCGATGTTGTATTCTGAATTATACTATTATCTGAATATAGACGCTGCAAGATGGAAATGGTAGAAATAATAGACTCTATATAAACTATAAGGAAGGCCAAATTGAGGATGAATTTCAATTCTGACTACATGTTGAATATCCAAAATCTTCAGAATTAAGAAAGATTTATGTCTATCAAAGGGTATATTTGACATATATTTATAGTTATCAAAGTTGAATAGCGTAATGGGTAACATGAATGATATTATGTCCATTCTCGCTACTTTTTAATATACCTGTTTGAATGCTTATCAAAGTTGATTGTTAGAAAAGACATTTATTTATTATAACAAACGTGATAAACAAATTGAATTGAGTTGGAGTAACGACACCTATTCCATGTCCATGTTATCGATTATAGATCCGGCGCAATATTTTACCTTTGCCTTTATCATGCATTCGATTATATATGTAGAAATGTAAAAAAAAATGGCCGAAAAGTCTTCTGCTCTCTCCAAAAGCTTCTTTAATCATATCATAACCATTTAAAACAAAAGTTAGCGGAGTTCCTATTTGCACACTGAAACTGTCTCCGTACTTTTTCCTCAATTTCCGGAAAAGTCTGGTAGGTAATTTGTCGGACGTTCATCACCGAAAACCCTGGCATTTTTCCTGGTCCAGGAGGGAGGTCACTATTTCGCTGTCTCCGTCATAACACGAAGAATATTAGGCTACAACTAGAGACAAGATACCACCTACATACCGCTGGAATATGTTGTGATATTCAGAAAACCTAAGTGAATGGTGCGGTGTGTTCCATAATTAAACCTTCCAAGTGTTTACGGAACGTTCCACAACTTAACCTCGACAGATAAACTTTAAGAGAAAGGTTAGAGTACTATGCATACATGGGATAATAATCATGGTTTCCTTCAACTTCATAGGATGCGTATGCGGACGTTGAAGGGGGAGAGAGTTCTTGAATATATATTTTAACACGTAATACATAACTAAACGCATGTAACGTACCGGGCGGGGGTTGTTACCAAGATATACTTGGGTCCCTATTATGAATTACCAACTATACTAAAGCAGCCAATATATACAGATAAGCTAGGTTACAACCAGCAACACTAGTCAATGTTCTATGTACAATACACGTTATAAGCACAATATGACAGAGTACCTCTCTGTACTACAATGAACTAGATGACGGAAGACAACTCCTATAACAATAGAGCGCAACACACTCAGTGCTGATCGCTACAACATAATGACTGCTTGTCGTTAAAGACACACGTAGCCCGCTGACTGCGAGCGTGTCGCCAACACTAACACAGATAGCTGTTACCAGCCCTACTCACGACTACCTATGTCGTGAGTGTTCACGACTACCTAGCTAGTGGCCGTGAGCAGATGTTGTGAGTTACTCGCGACCTGTAGTCGAACCTACGTATAGCTAGGAGCTGCAAAGCTCTAACCTCAACAGCTATACAATACGACTACTGGTCCCATCGCTCGGTATGACGCTGATCAAGGCAAGACTTATTTAGCCACTTCTATCTTTCAGTGCCAATACCTACTACCTTGTCGATGTTAACAGCTCGACGTTCAGGACCAAAAGGTGAACAATTGATTGATTGATGGGGCTTGACGTCCTTGTTCCGGTTATAACCGAGCCTAGAACGAATAATCATACCCTGCCTCCACTCCGTTCCCGGCAGGGTATGAATTCCACCCCGTTGCCGCTAGTGTTGCAAGCCCCGATGTGATCCACATCGGGCACTTTGAGACTGATAAAAATATATTTTTCGGGTATTATCCTTATGTAACTGTATTGTTCTGACAACTATGATCAATATTCAATTCACAAACCTTTCGATTATAATCTTTCATCAACTATTAGTGGTAAAATCGACGGCAAACACAACACATGTATAAGTCTGTTCTAATACGCCGCCATGTTTGATTTACCGGAAACCGTGACGAAATGAAACAAATATGTTTCAAAGTTTTAAAAAGCCAACAAACTAAGAATAAATATGGTGAAACTGAACAAATGTAAGTATTATTAAGAATTAAGCAAAAAAGAATTTTTAAGGTTCATGTTAAAAACTTTGTAACATTTATTTCTTTCGTAGTGAAAATTTGTAGGTCATTCCATTTATGTTACTAGGTGCCATATTTGGAGCGCGAGACTTTCTAACGAGAAGCATCATGGCGGCCAAGTGAGCCGTGTCGGAGATGCGAGCCATTCAAAAGTGCTTCAAAACATAATTTTGACAAGGAGGTGGGTAAATAAATAATCATTTTATGTTAAAAATGTTTGATATTGTTGAATTTAATTAAAAAATTACATGACACACATGAAATGCAACATTTTCACCGCTGGATGTTTTGCAACACTACGGGCAATGGGACGGAATCGTAGCTCTGACGACGACCATCTGTCAGAAATCTTCCGTCCGTCGTTCAGAGCTACGTCATCGCAGCTAAACCGAGCCTAGCGCTCCTTTTCATACTGCGAGAGAAAGCAGCGCCCCTAGCGGCAATCATCGTATTAATCTCGGAACTTCTCGGGTTTAACCAACGTATAAGAGGTATTCACCGAAACGCTTACACTGTATACTGCCCCGACAATGAAGCGTCTGCCCAACGTTAACAATAACAACACACGTACAGCGAAGCACATGTGTTACACATGACATGTAGGGTAAGGCCTATTTTCGCCACACGCAGTTATTTTTCATGCCTTATCTATCTTTATGCTGAAATATAAATCCAATGGGTGAAATTGACAACTGCCTTAATTAAAAAATGAAGTTTCAGTAAGGACGCCAATCAGTGTTGGACGTGTTTCACTGCGTACTGAATCATTATCCTTTAAACATAAAGGTTATTTACACACATTAGACAATCAAACAATTTTCATGAGACTTTTTTGTTGCTACTAGAATAATGTTTACTGCAGTCGTATCACGGGAGAAATCAAATCTAGTGAATGAATTTGTTTTTAATTGTTACCGACCAACACAAAATTTAGTTAGCCAGGGATCAAGGCTAGATAGGGCATACAATAAGCAACTTAAATGTGACCGAAAATGTTAACAAAAGTTTCTCAACTGTTTGGGTTAAGTTAAGGTACACCAAACCTCATAAAGTCCACCCGAATCCCCTCATAGCAAACCTCGTTTCCGGTTTAAAGCCAACATGGCCGCCATAACAAAATGTTTAATGTTGATATATGCATATTATTGGAACTGTTTGGCAGGAAATATGATGGAAATGTCTAATCTAACTAATATCAGGATAACCAAAAGCGTTTGATATTAACTGATTTATGTCATTTTAGATCATCTGACCTAGGTTATGACAACGTAAGTTTGTATAGGATTGTTCTTGGCCGTTGTTGTGCGTTGTAAATTCATTTTTCCTTGTAAACACAATCATTTCAGTAAGTATTAATTAAGCTTAATGAGTCTTTGTAATGCTCAACATCAGTAACGTGTCGGAGTTCATAACTTGTTTTACATTTATTCGACAGATTTGTGTGAATTAAGATTTCGTTTTTAATAAAATAAAGCTTACTTCAGACATCTAACGATTTCAAAAGTATCACCAACCGGTTTGTCATCCTTAAATTAG
This sequence comes from Argopecten irradians, assembly GCF_041381155.1. Taxonomy (NCBI): domain Eukaryota; kingdom Metazoa; phylum Mollusca; class Bivalvia; order Pectinida; family Pectinidae; genus Argopecten; species Argopecten irradians. The sequence goes on along the minus strand of NC_091140.1, from coordinate 14,822,108 downwards.
TTAAAATAGCTCTTTAAGTCGTGCTTGAATGTCACTTAGTAATACCTGAAATTTCAAAATACACAATAGTGGCGGCCATTTTAATTAATTCAAACTGAGGTTTTGTTAGGGTAGGAGTCGGATGGACATTTTCGTGTGACATGAGAGTAAGCACTCTATCGATTTCAGTTGAGAAACGCTTGTTCTCATTTTTCACCAAACTTCAATGGGATTATTTTTCCTGGCAAGGCCAACAAGTGTTTTTTAAAGTGGACAGTGGATATTTGTCCTTAATCTTACTCAAGTTACCGACTTGCTCGCCTCTAATGATATAATGCGCTAACATACACATTTATAACTATTCAGGTATATTTGTATCAAGTAAACCCGTTCATGGTAAGTACACATGATATTTGTATCGTCTGTTATTGAAATATCTATAGCCATTTGGTAGTTGGTACGTAGTTAGAACTTTTCAGTGCCCAAGTGATCGTGACATATTTGACGCACGATTTAGTATTACAAATATGAATGTAAGATAAAGTAACTAATATAAGAAATTTTTATAGCGCACTGGTGTATCATCATCCTAGTTTTTCACAGAGAGAATGGTTATATGAACTAAGACACAGTAACGTCGATTATGTGTCATTTGGGTACTGGAAAAGTGCTAATTATCTATGCACCAACACACAAATGGTTTTACATATTTCGATAACAGACGATGCAAACATATATACTGACATGGAACAGCAATGTTCATGTAAGGACGAGTAAAGAATTTGATTGATTAATTAACGTCCTATTAACAGCCATGGTCACATAAGGACGAGTATAGACATTTGATTGATTAATTAACGTCCTATTAACAGCCATGGTCACATAAGGACGAGTATAGACATTTGATTGATTAATTAACGTCCTATTAACAGCCATGGTCACGTAAGGACGAGTATAGACATTTGATTGATTAATTAACGTCCTATTAACAGCCATGGTCACGTAAGGACGAGTATAGACATTTGATTGATTAATTAACGTCCTATTAACAGCCATGGTCACATAAGGACGAGTATAGACATTTGATTGATTAATTAACGTCCTATTAACAGCCATGGTCACGTAAGGACGAGTATAGACATTTGATTGATTAATTAACGTCCTATTAACAGCCATGGTCACGTAAGGACGAGTATAGACATTTGATTGATTAATTAACGTCCTATTAACAGCCATGGTCACATAAGGACGAGTATAGACATTTGATTGATTAATTAACGTCCTATTAACAGCCATGGTCACGTAAGGACGAGTATAGACATTTGATTGATTAATTAACGTCCTATTAACAGCCATGGTCATGTAAGTATGAGTAAAGACGATCGATAGATTAACGTCCTATTCACAGCCATGGTAACGTAAGGACGCGTAAAGACATTTATTGATTAATTAAAGTCCTATTAACAGCCATGGTCATGTAAGTATGAGTAAAAACTATTGATAAATCAACGTCCTATTAACAGCCATGGTCATGTAAGTATGAGTAAAAACTATTGATAAATTAACGTCCTATTAACAGCCATGGTCATGTAAGTATGAATAAAGAATATTGATAAATTAACGTCCTATTAACAGCCATGGTCACGTAACTACGAGTAAAGACATTTATTGATTAATTAAAGTCCTATTAACAGCCATGGTCATGTAAGTATGAGTAAATCTATTGATAAATTAACGTCCTATTAACAGCCATGATAACGTAAGGACGAGTAAAGACATTTGATTGATAAATTAACGTCCTATTAACAGCCATGGTCATGTAAGTATGAGTAAAAACTATTGATAAATTAACGTCCTATTAACAGCCATGATAACGTAAGGACGAGTAAAGTCATTTGATTGATTGATTAACGTCCCTTTTCACAGTCATGGTCACATAAGGACGAGTAAAGTCCTTAGTCATCTCTTGATACGATTGCAATAACGTTTATTTCAGTAGCTACAAAATTTGTTTTGAGAAAGATGTAATTGTTTACATTAGCCAACGATAAATCATTAACAAGACAATATATTACCTCTGCCTTTAACAAAAAGCCGATTAGGTGTAGTATTAGGACGGTCCGAAAAGTCTTCTGCTCTCTTCACAAGAGCTTCTTTAATCATGTCATAACCATTTAAAACAACAATTAGCTGAGTTCCTATTTGCACACTGAAAATGTCTCCGTACTTTTTCCTCAATTTCCGGAACGTTCTGGTGGGAAGTTTGTCCGACGTCATCAGTTTTATCCCCGACAACCCTGGGAACCCCCCAGGTCCAGGAGGGAGGTTACGATTTTGCTGTTTCCACCATAACACTAGGAAGATTACGACTAGAGACAACACGACAGATGCCACCTCCATACTGCTTGTATATGTTGTTCATTTAACGTGTATGATGTCTAGATTTTACTGAACCCGTTCTACAAATTGACCTTTACAACAGGTCTGATAACGTTATCCCGTCCCTTACCTTTAACAGGAAGGTTATATGTAAAAGGAGCAGGTCAATTTTTAAGCTCAGTCGACAGAGCCGTAGATTTTTTCCATAATGACGGAATCCGGGCGGGACACTCGACGGGAATCATGCTTATTTTCCATGTTCTTCTACATTGGCGCCCAACTAAATACAAAACGAACTCATGGAAGGTGCATTGATAGTTCCGGGTTGTGATTTACACAGGAGACCCAGGTTCGATTTCTGGACAGGACATGTTTATTTCCCCCTTTTTTCCAACATTACATTACACACATAATGTAATGAAACAGGGCATTCCTCCACCTTGCTATAGGGATTTTCCACTTACAATGTATTGCATTTGTGGATGTTATGAGAATTATGAATATACATGCTTAGGTAACACATAACTTAATGTCTTTAAAAAGTGGATGTGTATGCCTCTTTCATGTAAAAAAAGTAAATAATTGGATAACTTAGCAAAATACCTCAAAGCTGCTAACGCAAAATAATTGTTCATAATTTTAGTTATACTCTTCCGCATGTAGTACTGGCTAACTTTATGTTCGTAGTTTATGGTATACCGTTTGAATATTATTCAATAATATATATGTGTATCCAACAGATGAGTCAGCAACTTTATTAAATATGGCATTCATAAGCGAAGATAAAAAATCAGATTCCTAACTGTTTATTGAGATATGTAACGTGTCAAATTCTGTACCTATAGAGACAGACAAAATGATACACAAAATACATTTCAAAGTAATGTATTTGTGTGTTATCTTTAGTTAGCCTGTATATGCTGTATTAATGGTGTGTGCAAGCGTGGTTGATTGTTACCAAGGAGGCAGAGAGAGGGAAAAAACCCAACACTGTTACGTAATGTCATTTCCGTCCTATTTCATGAGACATGTGTAAACGATCAGATTATATGCAGGGATGCAGACTAAACCGGCACTTCCTATTCGTAGACACATTATTTCTCTATTTCTTTAAATCGTTTACGTCCTAGTCCCTATGTGTTTATCCTGACAGATTAAATAATATGCTATGACAAAATATACTTTTTGAAATATGACCTTTTGTCAGACGATCAACTTATTGTCTGTGCTTTCTTATAATACTTCGCTAGGTAGGCTCTTGTATTATCCTGACAGTACATGTAGAAGCAGGTTATGAACATGTGCGGATACTGCAACCTAGTAGCCTCGTGACTGATCATTTGGAATGTTTATGGCTATACGCTCCTTGCTACGAACGGGATGCGGTCCACAATATTCATGGTTTAGAAGCAGTGAAGTTGTCTCTGATACATTTGGGTGGTCACACTCATTTCTTATGACCAGTAAAGTTAAAAATGTTTAGGAAAACAAAATTATTCACAAAATCGATGCTTCCCCTGTCAATGATTGTTTAATGAGTTCATCGACATTCCTGCTTTTCGATACGATCTCAACGAGTTCATCAGTATCATCTAACTCTCAACATCTCTGTTTCTCTTGGCAATGTGGTCTTAATCGGGTTCTAGAATATTGGCTTAAGGAGTTCCAGGAAATATCCAAACATCTCTGATTCTACTGGTGATGCGGACTTAATAAGTTCCAAAAGATATTGACTTAAGAGTTTCAAGAAATATCACATTCACGTACCTTATCGGTAGGTATTCTTTCGATACGTCTTAAGGAGTTAAATTGTCTCTTCCTCAATCACTATGTTTCTCTTGGAGACAAAGACTTCTTTAAAATAGTAGAAAACCAAGCCCTATGTATCTCGCATGGTGTTGAGGATTGAAGGATTTCCATCAAATTTCTAATCCACAACATGGTCGTCATTTCCGTTGACAATGCGGGCTGAATAAGTTCAACTAAATCATCTCACTCTTTACCTCTGTGTTTTACGTGTGGTTCGGCCTCAGGAGTTTCAGGAAATATCTTATTTTTAAAATCGTCGTTTTTCCTAGCAATGCGGCCTGGAAAAGTTCAACGAAATCATCTCACTCTCAGCACCTCTATTTCTTCTGGTGATGCGGTCCTAAGGAATTTCAGGAAATATCTCATGCGATGCTGGCTTGATGAGTGTCATGAAATCATCTCATATTTAGCCTCCCTAATTATTATGTCGATTCGGGCTTAATGAGTTCAACGAAATCATCTCATGTTTAGTATCTTTGATTCTTTCCTTCACATTCTCATCCTCAATGTTTCTCTTGGAGATGCAGATTTAACACGTTTCAGATAATAACCCCAATCTGTCTGTGTCTGCTGAAGATGCCATTTTATTCAGAGCGTTTGCTGTCGATCAGAGCTGAACGAATTTTACTCGAAAACATCTCTTTTTGAGTTTGTCTATTTTTCCTGGCGATTTGGACTTCGTTTAACTGAGCAAACCCGTGTAATCGAGTCGCCCAAAAGATTAAATGCAAAACTGTGCTGCCCGAGGGGAGCTGAGCCAACTGAACCAAGCTCTCATCTCATCTCATCCCATCTCATATTATCTTTTTCACAGCCACAGTGTTACAACTTGTGATGCGGTCTTAATGGAGTCCAGACTTATATCTTATTCACAACTTCGGCAATTCTCCTGGCAATGTGGGCTTAATGCTATAACCAAAATTATCTGATTTCAGCATCTCTATTTGTCCTGGCGATGTGTGCTTAATACTTTTCTTAATGCTTTAAGGTATTGGCTTAGGTGTTTACATCACCTATGTTTTCCGGGTCGATGCAGCTTAACGAGTTCCCCTAAGGTATCTCTTTCTCAACCTCCGTTTCCCCTTGAAATGACGTTTTAACGAAATCTTCGTTTTCTCCTCCTCACTGTTTCGTTTGGTGATGCGGATTGAATGCCTTCTTGGATATACAATCTTTCTCAATATACCGGTCGTCTCCGGGGCAATGCGGGCTGAAAAAGTACAGCGAAATAGTTTTTCCGTTTCAGCATCTCTGCTGGTGATGTGGAAGCCTGTATAAATTCTCAATCATTCTGAGGAGGGGACAAAAGTTTGAAAATATGTATTTTTGCGTGGATTCTCATCGTTTTCAGAATATGAGTAAAGTCTTATAATTTGATTTTTTGCTGAAGAATCTTTCAAATATGGTCCGTATCTAATGATCCTCCATAATTTGCTAAAAGTGACTATAGTTATTAAATGTATTGACCTTAGTAATTCCCCCCTTCTCAAACGGAATAATAATGATGCTATGTATCATTATCTATCAATTATTTATCTTCATCATTTCTTCGGGCTTCGTCATGGGACAACCAGTCGTCCCTCTCCTTTTGGATTTACAACTTAGTCAGCGTTTAAATCACTCTGCGCTTTGTGTCTATAATGAATCAAGTTAATGTGTAACTTGTTATGTTGGCGTTTGGATATACTTGCAGAGACTTTAACAAAACTTTTCACGTCTTGAATATATGTCGACCACTTGGAAGACGAGTCTGACTTAAAGTGTTATCTACTTTAAATAAAGTCTATTATTATCATTATTATTATTGAACAATTTCGTTTGTTTACCGTATTTTATCTCATCACAATACTATGTAATAAAAGTTGAAACATTGATAACGTTCGTAAATCTCTTGCTACCGTAAACTCTTCCATGGCTAATCAGGATTATATGGCCACATGGACATGAGTGCAGGCAACTATTGTCATAGTAACAAATGCTGTTTGCTATTGTAAATCAAAATCATGCAATAGGGCTACTATTTATGTACCATTTATCATGATAAAATGTAAACAAGCTTCTTTTGGGTTCCGCCCGGATGTACCATTGTGTGACCGTCTTTTCAAATAACTCATTTTACAGCATTAAAATGATTGATACAAGTAAGCAATCGAAAATATAACTTATGCAAAAACAAGTTGTTATTATATGACTGGCAATAGAAAACATACTGAGCGCCGATGAAAACACAACACTGTTACAATATGCAAATTTTATAAACTTTAATGGTAATAAATATTTTACTGACAAAAAATCTTTATTTTATTACAAAGTCATACATTTCGAGAGTCGTTTCCTACCAGTGAGTTAGTCAAAGATTGCCCATGAATGGGGATGAGACAAACGTTTCAACGCTACCCCCCAAAAAATCATTTTCATACTTTCATAATCTGATGTGGCCACCATTTGCCGCCACACAAGCACGACACCTACGTGGCATGGACCGAACCAGACGCTGAATTCTAACTGGCTGAATATTCCTCCACTCCTCCTAAAGGGCAATTTCAAGTTCACGTCGATTTTGCGGTTGTGGCTGACGTAGTTTCACTGCTTGACCTAACTGGTTCCACAAGTATTCAATCGGAGGTCAGGGGAGAAGGCAGGCCAGGGCAGTGTTTGAATGATCTTTTGATTGAGGAAGTCTGTGGTCAACCTTGGTGAGTGCGCACGAGCATTGTCTTGCTGTAGAATGTCGACGTCGGGATGATTACGAAAGAACGGTACAACGATAGTTTGTAGGACGTCGTCGATGTAACGCGGTGCCATCAGATTTCCGTCCACGATAACAAGGGGCGCCCTGCGGTCGAAAGATATCCCTCCCCCACACAATGACATTGTCACCACCCCAACGGTCACATTCGCGGACGCACGGATCGACGTAACGCTCTCCTCGTCGTCTCCACACGCGAATTCTACCGTCACTATTACGGAGATGGAAGCGGGATTCATCCGTGAACAGTACGCGTCTCCATTGACGCACGGCCAACGTCGATGCCTCCGGGTCCACGTCAGGTGATTTTGACGTCGACGTTATGTCAACGTGTTCCCACGGAAGGGTCTTCAGGCTTTCAAACCGGCGTTACGCAAACGTCGGCGGACAGTAGAAACCGAAACTCGTCTTCCATTGATACCTGTCGTTGTTCTGGCCGTTTGGGAGGCAATTTGGAAGCGGTCACGGAGATGGGTGACCCGGATGTAACGGTCCTGTCGATCCGACGTTACGCGTTGCCTCCAAGGGCGCGGTCTATCATTCAGAGAACCCGTTTGAACGTACCGCTGATGAAGCCTCACAATAGTAGAAGGCGCACATCCAATTCTACGCGCAATTTCACGCCGTGAAAGTCCGCCTGCCAACATACCCCTTACTTCGTGACGCTTGGTATCCGTAAGTCGTGGCATCGTTTCCAAACTAAACGGCGTTTTCAAAATCTGAATGTGGAAAACAGTCTTCCTATCCACAAAGACTGTGCACGTGTAATGGGTAGACCAAGCGCGCATTGATACCGAGTGCACGTGCAGATAGGTACTTTTTCAACAATCGACCGTTTCACGACCCAAGAGCAAGTTCAGTCATGCGAATCATTATTGTATACAAAGGTAAGGAGCTCAAAATTGTACATTATTAATTTGCTTGATATGAACAAAACATTTTTTTTGAAAAAATAAAGTGTTGCGTTTTCATCGGCGCTCAGTATAGAAACATTTCATGAGATTAAATGTTAATGAGTATATCTCCTCAAAGATGCTCATCTTCAATTTTATGCTCAAAACAATCTTGAATTTCATTATACATCACGTGACAGTATACTGGATTCTGACTGCCTTCACACATGAGTACTATTTGCAATAGTGCCGGGGGAAGCGTTCACTACTAAAGTGGCATGAAATTGAACGTGAATGAATTGTGACGTCACCATTATATGACGTCATTATAACGACCAAGACGTAAAGATGCGGCGGACAGGATGTTGTGTGCGGGGATGGAAGCAAAGTGTCCCAGAAAACAATAACTGGAAGTTGGTAGGGCCTAAATTTTTACGAAATCATGTGACACTTGCATGTGAAAACTAGAAAGGAAACGGAATTCGAAGCAAAAGGATATGGATATTCAACTCACTGGACTCTTCATCGACAGCATCGGTCATTATAGAAATTTAAGGTAACCTTAACTACGAGGGAGGCAAAGCTTCCATAGGGAAACCACAGGCGATATCGTTCATTTCAACATCTTTAAGTTTGATAACAAATTGCTGCAAATGGGTTTCCTTATATTTGCACCTAATTTATATTTCCCGCAAACTCCCTTCCAAACCTTTTGCTTTTGCGTTTTCACTTTATTGTATAAGTTGTACTGGGTCGCGACCAGTTACCGTGATGTACCAGTTACCGTGATTTCTTCGCACTATCTCCCGCACAAATTTTTGGATTTTTTTGAACAGTTGAAATACGATAGCCATGCAAGTGTTCATGCAACTAAAATATTCATTTGCAACCTATATTGCTAACAAACCTACGTTTTCCTTTTGTAATCAAAGTTTGCAGCACCCGATCACAACGGAGGATAGCTTGAAACCATGACATATTAATCCTTAACTGTCATGAAATCATCGTTTATTTTGTTTGTCAGTAGTTTTCAAAAATCGTCTGCAACAAAGTAGGTCAAAGTATGCAGATATAACGACAAGTTACCCGATCAAGGATAGCCAGAATCGTAAAAGAGAAGGTAGTTTTACCCTGGTGCATACGTTTTGTGTTTACTTTTTTTCAAAACAAAGTGAACTTATATGTATTTATTGAACGTATGTAAGTTTTAGTTCGTCTACACCTATGTTTGTCTATTTTACTCCTGCCCAGAGCTAAATCCTGTTTTAGAGATTCCCTGGTCACCTATCGAACACACCTTCAGACAGTCCTTTTTTGCCGTTATGCTTTCGATCAGTCACAAAAATAACAATACATTATGATTATAGTATTCCACTAAAAGATATCAAATAGATATTGGTCGCTTTGATGAAACACAAACTAAGTTTTGGTGCAATAAACAGGTTTTTAAAAGGGCATTTCCTTTATATTTTGAAATCACGGTAACTGCTACTGTTGGTATCGTTAACTGTACCAATTAGCGATAAAAATAAATGGTCAAAAAACATATCATCAAAATTAAACAACGACTATTGTTACTGAAGTATCTAGGACTTAAGAGAATTCATGTCGATTTTCAACGCCTTCTGTGCGTTAGTTTTGACAAAATCCTTAAAAAACCTTGAAAAAATCACGGTAACTGGTCGCGACCCAGTAGTAGCAATAAATCAATGTCAAGCAATATTTTCTATTTATAATTAGTCGATATAATTCCACGAAAGTGATCAATCTTTAGACCAACCAAATAAATAAAATAAAACAACTGCATGATCTCTAGTAATTGAGATTAAAGCACGCTTTAAACATTGAAAACCTAGCAATTACTTAGTCAACAGATAACTAATAATTGAATATGACCAACTTTATCCTTATAACCCATCCTATGTTACCATATGTTGTAATAATCTTATCCAGGTCATGTAAAGATTCACATACAGTACTAAAAGTCCATGCCAAGCTATCAAATCGTTGTAGAATAGAAGGGTTTCCGCAAAATAAATAACGTTTTGATGTTAAAATAGAACAATTCTGAATAAGGTCACTGTGACCTACATTGTACCTCTTCAACTTTTCATCTGTGTTCTGAATTGAATATCACAAATCCATGCTTTGCAGGCAAAAACTGAAAACAGCATTATTTCAACTCAATTAAAACTAATTTAATTAGGACTTAAACAATGAAAACAACTCATTTTTACCGTTTAACATTTTACACCATAAATTACCACGAACTCAGAAAAATCACTCTGAAGAACATGCAATATGCAGCTGACCCTCAGGTATACTCATGCAAAGTATTTGTTGATCACTGAGTGGCCATAAAATGGTCCAAAGTGATATCCCTCCTTTCAATCTGGATTTCCAAATTTATATTATTTTTATCTATGAATACTTACCTGTCAGAAAAATACTTTTGAAACGAACCATTAAACGCCAACCGGTAGCCGTATCAACATTCTGCGCAGAGCTCAATTTTCTATGCGCATGGGCCATTTCGAAGGGTCTATTTTTCGTTAAGTTGGTCGTTCCTTTACGCACGGAGTTTACGAAATACGAATACTAACGTAACCCCACAGTATATGGAACCGAATATAACTAACTAAAATTATATTTACGAGGAATGGAAATTAAGCATGAACACGCAGTAACCCATCATTATGAAACTTGACCATTATTTTTTTTCGATAATCACTTATTGAGTTTTGACTAAAATAAACAAAACTTTATTTCACGTGAAGATTCAAGTAACAAGTATGGGAACTGTTATAAAACAAATTAATAAAAACATACGTTCGGTTTGAATGAAAATATCTTTATTGATCACACAAGTGAAATAAGGTAGTATGTATAGATAAATAAGAAACGAAATTTATATTGTAACTGTAAATTATTTCTAAATTTTTGATGGAAGTATCAAAAGTTCAGATTGTCCTCAGATTGTTAAAGCTGAAAATAGCAGTAAAGAAGGAGAACAATAAACTATATCACACACGCACAAAATTGCCTGTTTGAATTTTAAGGTCACCTACAGCTTCCAAGTACAAATAAATATAAGTACATCGGTAAAATATTGAAAAGCCAGCAGTAAGGAAAAGAAAATGTAATAGCAAAAGAATAATAAACAATATCTTTATTTGGCGGTGTTTCACTTGAGGCAACAAAAACACTGGTAAAGGATTTGTAAGTTTAATCGTATACAACAATTTTTGTTTTGCTCCACTTTTAGTATCAGCTATTTTTAAATTTCATTCTAAAGCCTTGGTCAACCTCTGTCATTCTTATGCAGTTATATTATATCTATATAGATTAAGTCTTATATAATAGTGCTCTCAGTGCATTTAGCATTTATGGTACATGTATGTTTTGAGACCCCATCTGGCATCGTAATTCATTGAGTTATTTGATCATTTGAAATTTGAAAAAGAAGAATTTTGTTTACAACAACTGAAAATTGATATACATAATGTATGTTGTTCACACAGATAATCTTGTGTATAATGTAGTTTGAACAATCATTAATTTTCGATCTCAAATATTTACGATGTAAAGCTTCTAACAATCTATATATTTGTTTTGGATTGGTATCTGATTCAATATACATTCTCCATATTTCTTATTAGAAGGTATTGTGTATCCAGTTTGCAATACCATTTTCCCTAACAACTGCGAATAAAAATACAGGTTTTTACCTGTTTATCAACGTGGAATGGGCTGAGCTGTCTTGCACTATTCCGGAGGAGGAATACGCATAACAAATTTAATCCGCATTGTCTCCCTATATTGCCAATAAATTCTCATTACTTATGATGGCTGTTGTATTAAACATTTCACAGGGTGGGATCCATAATTGATTGCAATATCTTACGCAGTATAGCGAAGTGCAATCAACCGTGGGCCTTACACGAATTTCGGAAAAAAATAATCCATGATTTTAGATATTACTTGACTAACACTTGCTACATTTAAAATTGCTAATAGGCATTTAAGATTGTTTCAGAAAACTGTTATAACTTTGGCATGGAAAATCACAATCGCACGAATTAATACATTAAAAGTAAGTGATGTGACCATTTGTTAGAATACAATAATTTACAGCTAGAGTTTCATAATAAAACAGGAAATATTAATTCGATTACAGCAAGGCAAATGAAAAACTAAATATAAGGTGTCACATGTCAAAATGTCAGTAGCAAAGGACGAGGTGTATCAAAAGTGTGCGTGGTCTCCATCACTATGACGAAAATGAAACAGTTAGCAAAAACGCATTCTGATCAGTATGGTGATAACGCAACCTCAAGGCACACTTTTCAGTACTGGATAGATATAATACTGATGAAAACGACATGGAGAATCTGATAACAATATATAAAGGAATGATGACGTCATATAGCATCGCGAAAGAGAAATAAGAATATATCGAAAATTGATTTATAGTCTTCATCGCCTGCACGTCAACACATCAACAACTATAATGAAAATAAATAGACACAACTTAAAAAGGTTAGTTCTATGAATCGCAATATGCTAATGACTTGTTTTCCTTTCAAAAATATTATTTTATTTAATACATAATAGAAACATGTCTTTAACTGAGAAATACTGTTAATACTGTATTGATTCCGTTAGCTTAGAACAACGACTGATTACAGATGTCAAGTTGTATGATACGGTCACTTTCTACTTTACGTTTATTTCAGTAAGTTGGAAAGACACATACCAGTAAGCTTAACGACATGTTTTCATGTTCATGTTAAAACGCCCCACTCTGCAACAGAAGCAGGTAAGAAAAGTGCCTCCTCCTCCTACTCCTCCAAGACTACCTAATACCATTAATACAATTGCCCATCCAGGTAACCCTAGAAAAATACAAAAGTATGTAAATAAATTGCAATATATCAAAAATATTTCTTAATAAAGCATGTACATTGTTTCACTATATTAGACATCTTGTGATTTTCTAATTTTCATTGACTAATACACTGTCACGTCTCATTGACTAATACACTGTCACATCTCATTGACTAATACACTGTCACATCTCATTGACTAATACACTGTTACGTCTCATTGACTAAAACACTGTCACGTCTCATTGACCAATACACTGTCACGTCTCATTGACTAATACAATGTCACGTCTCATTGACCAATACACTGTCACGTCTCATTGACTAAAACACTGTCACGTCTCATTGACCAATACACTGTCACGTCTCATTGACTAATACACTGGCACGTCTCATTGACTAATCCACTGTCACGTCTCATTAACTAATACACTGTCACGTCTCATTGACTAATACACTATCACGTCTCATTGACTAATACACTATCACGTCTCATTGACTAATACACTATCACGTCTCATTGACTAATACACTGTCACGTCTCATTGACTAATACACTATCACGTCTCATTGACTAATACACTGTCACGTCTCATTGACTAATACACTCTTAGTTTTCATTGACTAATACACTGTCACGTCTTATTGATTAATACACTGTCACGTCTCATTGACTAATACACTGTCACGTCTCATTGACTAATACACTGTCACGTCTCATTGATTAATACACTGTCACGTCTTATTGACTAACACACTGTCACGTCTCATTGACTAATAAAATGTCACGTCTCATTGACTAATAAGATCGTCACGTCTCATTGACTAATACACTGTCACGTCTCATTGACTAAAACACTGTCACGTCTCATTGACTAATACACTGTCACGTCTCATTGACTAATACACTGTCACGTCTCATTGATTAATACACTGTCACGTCTTATTGACTAACACACTGTCACGTCTCATTGACTAATAAAATGTCACGTCTCATTGACTAATACACTGTCACGTCTCATTGACTAAAACACTGTCACGTCTCATTGACCAATACACTGTCACGTCTCATTGACTAATACACTGTCACGTCTCATTGACTAATACACTGTCACGTCTCATTGACTAATACACTGTCACGTCTCATTGACTAATACACTGTCACGTCTCATTGACTAATACACTGTCACGTCTCATTAACTAATACACTGTCACGTCTCATTGATTAATACACTGTCACGTCTCATTGACTAATACACTGTCACTTCTCATTGACTAATACACTGTCACGTCTCATTGACTAATACACTGTCACGTCTCATTGACTAATACACTGTCACGTCTCATTGACTAATAAAATGTCACGTCTCATTGACTAATACACTGTCACGTCTCATTGACTAATACACTGTCACGTCTCATTGACTTATACCCTGTCACGTCTCATTGTTTATACACTGTTACGTCGCATTGACTAATACTCTGTTACGTCTCATTGATTAATACACTGCCACGTCTCATTGACTAATACACTCTCAGTTTTCATTGACTAATACACTGGCACGTCTCATTGACCAATACACTGTCACGTCTCATTGACTAATACACTTGCACGTCTCATTGACTAATACACTGTCACGTCTCATTAACTAATACACTGTCACGTCTCATTGACTAATACACTGTCACGTCTCATTGACTAATACACTGTCACGTCTCATTGACTAATACACTGTCACGTCTCATTAACTAATACACTGTCACGTCTCATTGACTAATACACTGTCAAGTCTCATTTGATTAATACACTGTCACGTCTCATTGATTAATACACTGTCACGTCTCATTGACTAATACACTGTCACGTCTCATTGACTAATACACTGTCACGTCTCATTGACTAATACACTGTCACGTCTCATTGACTAATACACTGTCACGTCTCATTGACTAATACACTGTCACGTCTCATTGACTAATACACTGTCACGTCTCATTGACTAATACACTGTCACGTCTCATTGACTAATACACTGTCACGTCTCATTGACTAATACACTGTCACGTCTCATTGACTAATACACTGTCACGTCTCATTGACTAATACACTGTCACGTCTCATTGACTAATACACTGTCACGTCTCATTGACTAATACACTGTTACGTCTCATTGACTAATACACTGTCACGTCTCATTGACTAATACACTGTCACGTCTCATTGACTAATACACTGTCACGTCTCATTGACTAATACACTGTCACGTCTCATTGACTGTCACTGTCACGTCTCATTGACTAATACACTGTCACGTCTCATTGACTAATACACTGTCACGTCTCATTGACTAATACCTGTACGTCTCATTGACTAATACACTGTCACTCTCATTGACTAATTCACTATGCTCACTGTCACTCTCATTGACTAATACACTGTCACGTCTCATTGATAATACACTGTCACGTCTCATTGACTAATACACTGTCACGTCATCTATTGACTAATACACTAAAACTGTCACGTCTCATTGACTAAATACATGTACGTCTCATTGACTAATACACCGTCATACAACTATACACTGTCATCTATCTCATTGACTAATACACTGTCGTCTCATTGACTAATACACTGTCACGTCTCATTGACTAATACACTGTCACGTCTCATTGACTAATACACTGTCACGTCTCATTGACTAATACACTGTCACGTCTCATTGACTAATACACTGTCACGTCTCATAGACTAATACACTGTCACGTTAAATGAAACTAATGCACACTGAATTCCCAACCAGCAGGCTCCGAAACATTCATCTTGTTATCAAATGCTTTGCCCTAAAAGGGGATTTCCAGTAATCTATTTTTGACTCTGCGATCCCTGTATCGCACTGGTAAAATATAAATGCAAGCTATACGTATAGCTAATTTTATGTACTGACACATATAGAAGTAATTGTGTACAATTTAAGAAGGAGTTGTTCCCCTTTGCTTGACTGTCCCTTATTTGGGGTACCGTATGACGTCACCTTTTGTAAAAGAATCTGATTAGCTAAGTCATCAGCCCTTCATCTAAGAAAAAAATTCACGGGCGCCATATTGGCAAACATTTTGTGCAACATTTTATTGATAATAACTCAACAAATTGCCAAAAAATTTGTGTTTTTGAGCTTTCCGGATCAACTTGTCATGGTGTTTTTCACAATACTCTACGTATACGTCTTCGCCGTTCCGGTTGGACAAACAGGAGTGTAAACAACGAACAGCCTGGCGTGCAGATTTCCCGATTTTGTGTGAAGTCCTTCGACAGCCACCAAAGCCAGAAAGTTTATTGAGAACAATACAATTAAGTATATCTATATTATTATAAGCATGAGTAGTAATGTGTATCGTTGTTTGATACTAGGACATAGTTTTGTACGTCGTCTGGAAAGATCCCTTCATACAGAAGCAGGCCTATCGCCTGATTTCAATTTAGCACAAGCGGAGATCAGTCTTGTGGGATACCCAGGTGGCACTGTACACAAACTTAGAACTAGCTCTAAATTACATGAACACTTATTATCATTGCAACCACACGTGATAATTCTACAGATCGATGGCAATGATTTGTGTGATAAATCTACGGCACCTGTACAGATAGCGACTGA
This sequence comes from Argopecten irradians, assembly GCF_041381155.1. Lineage (NCBI taxonomy): Eukaryota > Metazoa > Mollusca > Bivalvia > Pectinida > Pectinidae > Argopecten > Argopecten irradians. Next base: position 14,805,757 of record NC_091140.1, on the reverse strand, counting down.
CATTGTACGTTTTACTAGCCACCTACGTCGCAACTAGGCCCGAACCCTAGAGGCATGCATCCCCATGTATATGAAATTCGTAGAGAGGAGACCAATGCTGACATTTTTAAATTAGTACAGTTATGTGAAGGTTTACTGATGTGGCGTCACAAGCGCATGCATGAAAGCCCACACGACTTGTTTTTACCTGACGGATGCCATCTTAACTCACTAGGCACTTCTAAGTTTTATCGGAACCTAAGACTGGCCATTAAACATGCATGTATGGCTCATAGTGAGGGTAGGTTTTAGCTTATTATAAGCGGTGATTATTAATGTTCAATTTTTACAGAGAGTCCAGCTTTATATCTGGCCTTTGGCTTGATATTTCAGTATGTACTATACGGATTATTTAATTTATATTACTCTTTAGCTTTTGATTGAATCTAATATCTCAGTTCAGTCAAACTGTGACAGGTTAATCAAATACAAGTTACAGCTTCACACATTGGTTTGATAATTCAGTACAGTCCAGCTACATGACTGGTTAATATTTTTAGTACAGCCCAGCTATAACTGGTATAATATTTTAGTACAACCCAGCTATGACTGGTTATTATATATTTCAGTACAGCCCAGCTATGACTGGTTATTATATTCAGTACAGCCCAGCTATGACTGGTTATTACATTTTAGTACAGCCCAACTATGACCGGTTATTACATTTTAGTATAGCCCGGCCAGCTATATCTGGTTAATAATTTGTAGTACAGCCCAGTTATTAATGGTTATAAAATTTTAGTACAGCCCAGCTATTACTGGTTATAATATTAAGTACAGCCCAGCTATGACTGGTTATATATTTTAGTACAGCCCAGATATGTCTGGCTACGTGGGTTTTATACATATATAGCCAATACATATGACTGTTTTATATGCTGGTCTTCTTTTTCCTTATACAGTGTCCAATTAATATGGCATCCAGACCTAAGTCTACCAGCTCACCTCCAGTGCCCATTATAAGCGCACCAGCCCAAGAAGACTCTGCAGGAGCCATTCCAGCAGCTACCATCTCCGCTATTAACAAAAACTGTAACTGCAGCAGTTTTGGAGGAGCTCCGAAAGCCACCTGCCCCCTTGACCAGTGAAACTACCTTATCATCATGTGAACAAGCTGCTGCAGCTGGGAGCTCAGCAACACAGGCCCGCGATGCGCCAGCTGTGATACCTCCGAACACTTCCGGCGATCATGGACATACGGACACAGGTGCTAATTTTGATATGAACTATCATGTACCTAACAGTAACAGTAATATGTTTGTACCTGATATGCCATTTGTCAAGCCACCACAGATATCATGTCGTCCATTATATCAATACGTTGCTCCTAAATAAAGGCAAAAAATATGGGATGGGGAATTCTTAGACCTATCACAAATTTTGGACGAGCAAACTGCTCCAAAGTACACTTTACAATTGGACGACTCTGGTAGTGTTGGCTTGACTCAGGCAAACCAGAAAAAGTTTTTAAATATAGAAAGATGGACAGATGCATTTAATATCTTTTCCTCTGTTTATAGACAGAAGTATCCAGAGGCCACTGAGGGTTTGGCTACTTACCGACATTTAGTTCGCAATATTGCGAAAGCCGGTGGTGCCTGGTATACGTACGATACTAGTTTTCGCCGTCTCAAGCAAACAGCCATAGATATGGATCGGGGCTCTTTAGAGCAAGAGCTATACTGCATAGCTATGACAGCATCAAAGTCAAAACCCCAATCATCCAATCGAAAACAAACATTGCCTTCATCTTCTCCGCATACATCAGGGAATCATACTTTTCGTTCCAATCCAGGAACCTGCTTTCGATTTAACAAGGGAGCACACTGTGGGGGTTGCTCCTTTTCCCATGTCTGTGGAAAATGTGGTGGCAAACACCCTTAGTTCAAATGTTCCGAAAAACCTAAACCAACCACAGCTTCATCCTCCTAACTCTAGAATATGTTCTTCTTCAGTGACAACACCTATAAATGTTGATGAACTTAGAGAGTATTTACAAGGCTACAGTTCAGATAAATTGTCATACCTTATTCGGGGTTTTACAAATGGGTTTCATTTACATTTTCAAGGTGAAAGGCGGCCACAAACTAGCCCTAATTTACAATCAGCTTTCACTAATCCTACCATCGTTCAAAATAATATTGATAAGGAAGTCAAACTGGGGCGAGTTAAGGGTCCTTTTCCAACTATCCCTTTAAAAAATTTGAAATTATCTCCCCTGGGCTTAGTTCCTAAGAAAACACTATTTTAGATTAATTCACCACCTGTCTTACCCTCGCAATGGGTCACAGTCACATTCTGTAAATAGCGGTATTCTCTCTGAATATTCAGAAGTCCATTATGCTGGCATAGAAGACGCAATATCACATGTGAAGCAGTGTGGGTCAGGATGTTTCATGGCAAAAACTGATATTAAATAGGCCTTTAGAATTATACCAGTTCTAGAGTGGATAGCTGTCACTAAGTTAAAATGTAATCATGTTATACATATTTTGGATGACTTCATGTTTGTAGAGGAGTCACACGACTTAGCAGAATCTGCTTTACAAAGGTTTATTTGGATGTGTAATGATATAGGAGTTCCCATAGCTGTAATGAAAACTTTCCCGCCTAGCCAACAAATGTCGTTTGTCGGTATAGCACTTGATAGTGTAACTTCTACAGCTTCACTACCATCAGATAAAGTTGAAAAGTCTATCATAGCTATACAATCTTTACTCAACAAGTCAAAATGCTCGCTGAAAGACTTACAATCTCTGATAGGTTTGCACAACTTTGTGTGCTCTGTGGTTGTGCCTGGTCGTCCCTTCCTTCGACGTCTCATTGATTTAACTATTGGAGTTTTTGAACCCTTTTATCACATCCGTATTACATTAGAAGCAAAGGATGATTTACGAGTATGGTTACAGTTTCTCCAAGAGTATAATGGGCGCACAATTTTCATAAAGGAAAAATCCCTGTCCAATCACACCTTACAGTTGTATACAGATGCTTCCTCTACTATTGGTTATGGAGCTGTTTTCAAAAATAGTTGGCTGTACGGCGTTTTTTCCTAAGTCATTTAGAAAGTTTAATATCTCAGTGCTTGAGTTTTACCCTATTTTATTAGCTGTGTATACCTGGGGTCACCTCTGGGCTAATCATTCCATCATCTTCTTCACTGACAATGAAGCACCCGTATCGGTCATTAACAAACAAACTAGTAAGGAGGAAACACTCTTAAAAATGGTCAGATGTTTAATTCTAAAATGTCTACAATTTAATTTGAATTTTAGATGTAGACATGTTGCTGGAAAACGCAACATCCTTGCTGATTCCCTTTCTCGGTTACAGATTGCCAAGTTCAAGACTCTCGCCCAACAGGCGGATGTTCTTCCAACAGAAGTTCCCAACCACTTGGTACCACACAACTTCTTCCAGTCATTGAACATCTACTGACAGCTTCCCTGGCACCATGAAGTCGCAATATTTATGATAGAGCTCTGAAATACTTTCAAGAGTTTGCTGTAGCAAGTCAATTTGACTCTTTTAGTCAACACCTTTGCCCATCTCATATTTCACTTTTCGTTGCTCATTTGTATTATCACAAGTTTTCACCTAGAACTATTTCTACATATTTGTCTGCTATTACCTATGTTCATAAACTATTGCATAGATCTGATTCAACAGCATCCTTCCTGGTTAAGAAAGTAGTTACTGGTGCGTATCGCTTAGCTCCTTCCATTGATATGAGATTGCCCATTACTGTACCAATATTAGACCGTCTCATACAGGCAGTGGTTCATACAGCCACAACAGCATACTACCGTGTTCTCTTCCAAGCAATGTTTTTATTTGCTTTCAATACTTTTGCAAGCGTAGGTGAAATCAAAATGACTGGCAATAATCAGAACAATTTACTGCTTTCTGATGTTCAGCTGGAACAATCTAGTTCTGGTCTTGTTATTAATGTGTTTTTTAGTCGCTTTAAACACAATCTCAACAATGCTCGACACAAATTCAGTTTTGGCTATGGACCGACAAAATCATCTGCTGCTAAAGCTTTGCATGATTATTTACTTTTAAGGGGATCAAATTCAGGCCCCCTGTTTGTTATTCCTGGCAACACCCCGGTCCCCCGCCCCCTTTTTGACAGACAGTTACACAGATGTCTAGCTTTTTGTAAGTTAGATAGTACATGTTATAAAGGCCATAGCTTTAGGATCGGGGCGGCATCCTATGTTGCAGAACAAGGCTATTCTGATGCCAAAATTTGTTACATGGGGAGATGGCATTCCTCAGCCTTCCGGAAATACATTAGGGCAAATTCAGTGATGTAGTGATATCATTTTCACTTAGTATGTGTTGTTTTTATATGTTTTAAATATGTACAGTATTTGCAAGTAATATAGTGTACATGGGATAGCTTGCTTGGGCTGGCTTCCTCATCTATACATTTTTTCCATGTGGTTTGGTTTTTCTACTAAATAAAATTTTGGTGTATTTTTAACATTTTCCTGTTTAGGAAAGCTTGCTTGGGCCGGCTTCCTTGTTCACATAATATATAGGTATTAAGTTTAATTGCAAAGATATTTGGCAATATAAATCTTATCATGGTTGACTTTAAATATTTTTGTACATCGCCTAATATGTGTTATTTTGTTTTAGTAATCTTGACAGGAACTTGCTTGAGCCAGTTTCCTGGATTTACTGTACCTCATAACTTTTTTTATTGTTTCTTTATATATATTAGCACCTGTCTCCAAACAACAAATTATGGTCAATGCAGTATAGGAATTCAGGGACTGCGTATGTGATGAATTCCGTCAACTAACTCGAACATTCGGAAATCCAAATACATATTGTGGAAATCTCCGAATGTGGACCATGAGGAAGATATATGTGATCAAAGTGTTGATATATTAGTGAAGAACTTGTGTATTTATCTTGCCATGCTTGGGCTTGGCAAGGTATATTAGTGGGAAAAATTTATATCAGCTGATATTAATTTTATTATTGAGTCCTTTTTTGAACAAACAAATTGACTGTTGATATACTCTACTTTAAAAACCTTGAACTGTTTCTTTCATTTACTTGAATGTGTTTTAAAGTGAACTTTGTGTGTTGGTGGGGAAGTTAAAAATCCTCTTTGAGATATTTTTAACTTTGTGGCCGTGTTCTATCGAACTCCCACCTTTATATCAATATTGAGATTATTCTAGATTATGTTATGTTTCATAATCTTTTAACATAATTCTATAAAACTGAATTATGTGTCAATTTGTTTGCATAATATTTGTTTTGATACTTTGATATGAGTTTTAAACAATTTTTATAATAAATATGTCACCTTATGGTGGTTATTTTCAATTCATTTAACTCTTTGTTTTCTCTATGTGGATTGTGCATAAATGCAAGCTATACGTATAGCTAATTTTATGTACTGACACATATAGAAGTAATTGTGTACAATTTAAGTAGGAGTTGTTCCCCTTTGCTTGACTGTCCCTTATTTGGGGTACCGTATGACGTCACCTTTTGTAAAAGAATCTGATTGGCTAAGCCATCAGCCCTTCATCTAAGAAAAATTTTCACGGGCGCCATATTGGCAAACATTTTGTGCAACATTTTATTGATAATAACTCAACAAATTGCCAAAAACCCACCCTTTGTAGACCCGCCCAATTTCTATTATTTTAGTTCCTCTTTGAGATTTTTTCATATTTTTAGGCCGTGTTCTATCGAACCCCCACCTTTATATCAATATTGAGATGTTCTAGATTATGTTATGTTTCATAATCTTTTAACATAATTCTATAAAACTGAATTATGTGTCAATTTGTTTGCATAATATTTGTTTTATTACTTTGATATGAGTTTTAAACAATTTTTATAATAAATATGTCACCTTATGGTGGCCATTTTCAATTCATTTAACTCTTTGTTTTCTGTATGTGGAGTGTGCATAAAATGATTCTACCAGGGCGGTATAATACCATATGAACATCAGCAATTGATAAATCTTACAGTCCGTCAATGAACATACAAAAAGAATATCATTCAGTGCTAGATTAGAAAGGAGCACCATAATTAGATTTGAATAACGAATTGTGAAAAACTGTGTACAAACCTCCGTTTTCATCGGTTTGGTGGTAGTTGATATTCAAATCCCCGGAAACCACAGTTCCGGTGTTTGTAACATATTGCACAAACATATCGTTTCCGCTGCTTGTCAGTGTTGGGTTCTTGTCACAATAACGGCCCATGAGTGGAGCTTGCTTGTTTGAGCCTGTAATATCCCCGAACATACAGAAGTAAAAAAAATAATAGCATTTAGTTATGCTTTCATTGTATGAAGTTTGAACAAATCCTGTTGATGTGTTCTCTAGTTATCGTCCGGAAACGAAGATTTGTGAAACATTTTTTAATTAGAATGACCTTTGTAGTTGACCTTTTCACCCAAAATTCAATCCCAAGCTATCTCCTAGCTATGTTATCATTGTATGAAGTTTGAACAAATTCCGTTGATGTTTTCTCAAGTTATCATCCGGAAGCTAAATTTGTGAAACAATCAATGTTTAGTAACAATGCCTTTTGTAGTTGACCTTCTGACCCCAAATTCAATCCCAAGCTGTATTTACCCATATGCTACTATTCTGTGAAGTCTGATTAAAACTCATCCATAAATTCTCAAGTTATGATCTGGAAACCAAATACGGAAAGACAGCCGGACGGACGGACAGACAGACAGACTGACAGACAGACGGGAACAAACACTATAGTCCCCTCCGGTTTCCCGGCAGGGGACTAGTCAAATCTGTCACACTGGGTTCGAAACAAGAAAATTTCAGTCCCATGAAAATTTAAAGTTTGGAAGCAATTGTTTTCAGATTTAAGAAATTTTAACATACGGTCACAATCTAAATTTAACACAATAAAGAAAGTAGCTATGCTAGTGATATAGCAGATATGATAAACGATATGAATTTTAATATTGATTAAACTAATATTTCTTTAGAAATCACATGACCTGTGGTTTTACGCTTACATGTATATTTTTATGTTATGGAAATATAATACATAAGTCAGTAACATATTTGCTACAGGCAATATTGGATTATGTAATTATAATCGCTATACCATCGTACACGTTTAAGTATGCATCACAGGAATTGCCTTGTGGAAGGGATAAGACCTCCAAAGTCACTTTCTCCGAGGAGTCTTCAGTGTGGATGTTCCATGATGCATTCACGTATCTACAGTTGAAAAAAAAATAAAATAAACAATGAATTTCACGGGATTGATATAATAACTATCCATATCACTTTTTCAGAGTTCAATATTATGGCGACACAACACCAATTAATATACTGTTTATAGAACAGCCTCCCAAAACATGCAGACATTCACACAAGAATATATTGCATACATCAGAGGTCGTCTTTGAATGACATTAACCCAACCAAACAGCCAATGGCCGACACCAGGAATAACCAATAGAACTTGAAAGTTGATGTACAAGTCAATAAAATGCTAAAAGTACGTCAATTGAGTTTTATCCAAAAGGAAATGGGAATAAAGAGAGAATATATGTGAAATCTTAGTATCAGGAAAATAAGTATCCCTGACCAATTACATTATACCTTATTCCTTTTCATTTTTCTGGATTTATTAGATGTTCGGTACCTTATAAATTATGGATATATTATTTTATTTATTTTCTATACAATATTAGTAACAACTACAACTAACTGTTAATGCAGTACATCATATTATCGTTGCGTTCAGTTGTAAAACAGTTATTGAAAACTGTTAATTAACCGTAATATTTCCATAGGAAAAAGTGTTTTTTACAAAAACAAAAAATGCTTTGTATATAATGTAAACATGCAATTAAAATCAACCAGATCGAATAATTCCAATAAAATGTAACTAATATCCGAATTTAACATCATACTACATGTACACCATAAATATTGTCAGATAATTCTGTAATGCTGATTTCAATTTGCTCAGTTTATACGTTATTAAAGAAACAAAAATGGTTTTTGAAACACAGAAACCAGGAAATGCCAATTGATAAAGATTTTACATAGGTAAAACATCATTGGTGATATTATGTGCTGTCGCTTCGAGTGTAGCTAATGTCGCTGTACCGATTATAAACAGTTTATACTTTGCACAATAACACCCAATGGCACACCGTGTGTTAAATATAATGTTAATCTTTATTTTTTTCTTAAAATATTTTTATAGATTGATTTATTTACAGTTGAAACAAGACAAACGAATTAGTAAAATGTAAGGTTTCACTAGTTTTATATATTTACCCATCAGCCTCTATAGAATTGATGCCATCTTTAGCCGTCAGTAGTGTGGGATTGGCGGACAAGGCAAAGTCTAAATACAAAACAAGGTGACAATTTTCTTTCAACTTTCTGGAATGTTCTGCTCATAACGAAAGTTTGATTTATTTTAGTAGGGTTAAACGCTTTTAAAAATGCTATAGTAAAGTAAAAGACTTGTCAACATTTGTATCAAAAAACTTCAGCTCTACTGTTCAGCTGTTGTCCTGCCTTTTTAAAATAACGTCTGTATAATATCTATTTTAGGACATGCTTTTTACTTCATGTCTTTATTATAACAATAATATGGTGGCATATTTCTGCCATCGAGTTAGTTTAGGTCGACTTAGGGTAACTCAACTTTGACCAGATAGTTATGTCGGCAAGTCGAGCTATAACATGACTTTTTGATAAAGTTATGTTGACCAGTCGAGTTATAACATGACTTGTTGAGATATTTATGTCGGTAAGATGAGTTTTAACACGACAAATCCACATAATCATATTGGAAAGTCGAGTTACACTATCGCGACTGACTATACTGGATCTCGTCGTAATAAGGTAAGTCAATTTTCCAGGATATAAGTCGACTTTCCGTGATGTAAGTCGGCTTGCCGACATAAATATCTCAACAAGTCATGATATAACTCGACAGGTCGACATAACTATCTCGGCAAAGTTACGTTACATAACTCGACCTAATATAACACGATGGCAGAAATATGCCACCATACAATAAGGCATCGCAACTCCAAGCCATTTAAATAACACGCCCCATGCAATTTCAAGCTCGCACTAGCAAGTTTTTTTTTACCTTTTGTATATCTTTACATTTAACCGGAACGTAATCAACGATTAATGTTAATGTCGATATGTTTTGAGCCAGAAGTACTTTTCCCCTCGTATCAAATACCGCAGCGTCTTATTCTCTCGTTCAGTTTTTATTTATTAGTGTGGCAGCATAAAAAGACATTACGCGGTTCAAAGAAAAAATGAACCACTTCCAAGTACTGCAACTTGTGTATTTTCTAACTCTTTCCAAAACGGGTGATTAATTTTTAATTAAGTCAATAACAATCAATTTTCTTAATCATATTCATATTCACACGCAAGTTAAAATGTACACTTACGTATCAGGATTAGAAGAACCACTTTCAAGAGATATCTTTTTCCCAGCATCGTTTCTCTGTTGGTCAGAATGATGTTGTAATAAATTGTATTGGATATCTCTGACTCCGTTGGTGATCTCTGAGTTACGTGATCTAAACATAAATGGATATGTTATTTTAAACATAGTAAATTTAAGATGAACATAATTCTGTATATTCTATTAATGTCTCTAATTTATCACGTTTAAATATAATCTTCAATTAAGCTATAACCCGTCTCTTTCAAGAAGATAAACGTTAAGTTTTATTTTCATCAATAATAGCTCATAAAATCCTTATAATTTTGATATTCCATGGTATAAAATAAAAACTGTCGTTTTCTCCGTATCAACGTAACACGAGCCTGTGCTTCGTCTCGGCGAAATCTAACTCATTACTCTCAGTGGGTGTCTTCACCGACGCTCGAGCATATCAGGAAAAAAAATCAATAAAATAACAAACAAAGATTATCGTATACCAGGTATATTAAAGAACAACAAAAAACTTTTATCTGCTTCTTATAAAAAAATAACGGTAGGCTATATAAAAAAGCAGAAATCTGGCTTAGTGTTAACGTGCAGATCTTCTGATCTTTCGATTCTCACCACCGGCGACAATTTTTTTTCGTTTTTTTTTTTTTTTTAGTAATATATCATGCAAACATGCCTATTCAAACTATTCACGATATCTGAAAATGAACTAATAATCAGAAAAAGTCTAATTCTGAGCAAACTGGTCTAAAAATAACCACCATGGTACTAATTTCCATGACCCTGGTCTAATATTACAGCAGCGGCCTAATTTTCAGTGATGGCTCTAGTTTTCAGTGACTGGGTCTAATTTTCAGTGACCGGGGGTTGATTTTCAGTGATGGGTCTAATTTTCAGTGACCGGGTCTAATTTTCAGTGATGGGTCTAATTTTCAGTGACCGGTCTAATTTCGGTGACCACAGTCTAATATTACAGCGGTGGTCTAATTTTCAGTGACCTGGGCTAATTTTCAGTGACCGGTCTAATTTTGGTGAACACAGTCTAATATTACAGCGGTGGTCTAGTTTTCAGTGACGGGTCTAATTTTGATGACCTCAGTCTAATTTTATAGCGGTGGTCTAATTTTCAGCGACTGGGTCAAATTGTGGTGGCTTCAGTCTATTACAGCAATGGTCTAATTTAAGCGACCGGGTCTAATATTGATAACGGCAGTCTAATTTTATAGTGGTGGTTAATTTTCAGCAACCGGGACTAATGTTGGTGACATCAGTCTAATATTATAGACAGTCAAGGCGAGTCCACCATTGAAGGACAGCGTATACGTATTAGATCTCGGCGAAATGAACAACTGTGTCTGATTGATTATTCAATGGAGTCCAAATTTCCTTATTATGTGCCGTTTAGTTTCTCTACTAGTTTGAATTTTGACACCATTTTCTAAAAACATCACTGATTATCCATGTCCAGCCTGAAATATATTTGACCGTCCGAATTATGACGACCTTATCTAAACTTACCCTCACTAGTCGATTACATCGTGCCATATCTAAAATTATAGCCAGGTTTAAATAAAATAGTCTGTGGTTATAACTAATTTGTTTTTATAAGATCGGTTTTGTATACGTATAGTGTATCGTCTCTATTGTAGCTTACGACCGCTATTTAGCTATACCAATATACTTCCAAGAATTCATGTTTACAAAAAGGAACTTATCGGTTTCTCAATACGAGTTTCATACTCATTGTCTAATGAAGATGACCTTTATTTTAAACTAAATGTGTGCAAGCCTCATCCGCAGACTCCATTTTTCAGCCTCCCGCTGTGATAGACAGTTTTACCTGTGCCCGCCGCATAACTGGTCATCAGAAGCAAGGACGAATTGATCTTTGTCGGAAGATAATTCTGCCGTTTAAAGTCCCATTACGTTTTCGTAATACATTTAATCGTAACCAATTATCCAATTTCGTCAAATGATAGAGTTGATATCCTTATGGTGATATATATTTCTTAATTAAAAATATCGTAGTTTAATCAGGATTGCACCAATGATGGGGGAGTCCACACGCGGGTAAATATCACATATGAGAACCGCTTTGTATAACCTTTGACCCATGGTATGTTTGTCAACTGATAAATATTGACAGACGACGCTAATGCATTGTCATCTTATTTTCGTCGTTTTTATAAATGGGTCTCTTTAAACATTAACTTAAATCCTACTTAAAATCTTTAAATCCTTTAAAAAACTATTATCAGAGATTGGTGATATGAAAACAGTTAAGGAGTTAACCGGAGAAGTTAATTACTTGGGAATATACAATGCACTCTACACAGGTAAGGGCGAAGCGAGTACACACGCTCGATTAAGAGGCAACTGAGGGGTATTACTTCGCTCTTTTGTAGTTTTGGCGTACAAGCGCGTGTTTAAAGGATTTGTGCAGCCATTTTTTTTTTTTTTATATAATACGTCAGGATATTGCTTTAGATGAATGAAAAATCGATTCCCATCCAACGAATTGTCTAGCTTTTAGCGCTATCGGTTGGTTTTGGTCGTGATTTACGGGTAGTGTCGACTACGGTTCAGAGATAATGAGCTAGGCGGTCACCATCCTCGATACTCCAGGGCTTCCGATCACTTACGATCTCTACACCCCGGGGTGTAGGGAACGTAAGTGGTCGTAAGCACTGATGTATCGAGGATGGGCGGTCACGTGGTCTTGTGATGTCGGAGTAGTCCGCGGCTACACAAGGTAAACCTAGTACTATACATGTATACAGCATATATACGTACAATGTATACGTTAGATCTACAATATGAGTTTTAATAAAAAACCAATAACCGTATAAACAATTGTTATTCATAGCTTTTTTATTGTTTCTTATTGTAGATAATTTATATTTTTGTATTTACAGTTTCAAAACATTCCATTTTTACACACAATTTTTGAATAGATCATTGATTTTTTATGGTTGTAAAACGTTTCTGGTATACATGAAAAAAAACAAATACAAAATATAACGCATTGTGAACCACATTGCCAGACCACGGCCGCTATCGCTGGTAACTTTAATATTTATTACGAACATCAATCAGTCTTGTAAAAGTTATATATTTGTTCTTTTCCGTGTAATTTGATAGACACTGTATATGCAAAAATGATGTTCGTAAAACCGTTAATCAGTCTGGACTGAGATTTAGATATTCCATGCAATATCTCAAATTGAAGATAAATTTTGAATGCATGTTAGATAATACATTTAAAATAGTAATAAAATGCCGACAGGACAATAAAAATCCAACTAAAAGTTCCCTTAATAAATTTACGAGTAAAATCTGACAAAAATAAAGCAATTTTGAAAAAAGGGCGAAAACGATAAATATCTAGTACTGTACGTAATTGGCGTGTTTTTTATATTTCAAAAACTCTTAAGGTGTTTTTACAAAGTAAGCCATAACGATGCAAAATTTTAATTTGTAATTTCACGATATTTGCACAGTTTTATAATTCGTGTTTTTCCTCGTGGCGCCGAAAATAAAATGTGAATTCCATATATTTTTATCTGTACATATTTTATTTACCACTTATGAAATTAAGTTTGGATGGTAGTAATTTTTATTTCCAGTTGTGTTCCCCTCCTTGTTATTGTTATATACAGAGTTGGGGCCCGGATGTACCTTTGTGTGACGTCATCGCCATACAGAGTTTTCCGTATATTTTGTTTTTCTAGCTTTACCGAACTACAATTTGTATGTTGCCTTTGAAACTTTAATCCATAACGTTTACTAAATAGCAGAAATACATCAATGATATTTCTTATATATGTTTCTAAATTACAGTACATATGTATAAGTGTAGATTTTAAATTCATTATTTCAAAATTATATTAAATCCTTAAAATAGTATATTCATTGTCGATCCTTTTGTATATCATACCGAGATTTAATAGTATGATATATGAACATTTATCGTATAATCCAAAAAGTAACTACATTTAGTGTTCAAATGAAGAATGAAATTACTGGTATACAGGCATTATAAATAGATATAATATTTTGTACCTTTTCAAAACTACACTTAGTGATAATTAGATAAGTGTATTTAGTGTGGTAATACTGTAACCCTTCTTGTATGACTATACATGTAGATTCGAAACGGTGAAAATACATGCTTAGAATTTTTACTAATACCTTAGAATTACGGAAGATTTCTATATGCCACGATTCCGTAATTACAGTTCTAGATTGGAATAATTTTTAAGGTTAAATCTTTAGTTGAAATATTTCTTAGAACCATTTTTGTTTCTGAATAAGTCAACTTCCATTATTGTTTTACCTGTGTACGACATATATATATGTAATATATATTCCTAGGTATGATAATACTGGGTTTAATGATATTTGGTCACTTCAACTATCTTGTACAGTTAATAGAAATTATCTTAAAACAATTATTAAACACAAGACTACAAGATCAATTTATTCAAAAATGGCATCATGAAATTGACAGTTCCTCGCGAGGACAAATGTATTCTTTTTTAAAGTCTCAATTCAATTTTGAACCATACCTTTTGAAACTGAATCATAACCAACGTAAATATCTGTGTAAATTTAGAACTTCTAATTTAAAATTCCCTATAGAGACAGGCAGATGGAACAACATCCCTCGCGAGGAAAGGTTATGTCCTCTCTGTACAAATTGTGTTGGAGATGAGTACCACTATCTATATGTATGTAATCATGAATCTGTTGTAGCATTACGAGAAATTTATATGCCAAGATACTACTTTACTTAATAATAATTATCACAAAATGAAAAGAATGTTTACTATATGCAATACAGCTCTATTAAGTAAAGTAAGTAGTTTTATTCAAAGAGTAATTAAGCTTCTTTAAACTATATAAGGAAAAATAGAATTGTTAGTTTCAATGTATTATTTAAATGTGCCTATTGATGACTGTGTCCATCTATTATTTCCTTCTTTATTTTCATTTTTTATAATTATTATTTTTTGTTCCTTTTGACCTCTTGTTGCATATGTACATATGTCATTAGTGAATAAAAAAAAATCTTGAAATCTTAGGTATGATCAGGTATATTTTATTTCCATTTGCTTTTACATTTTCAATTTAAAAATGGAGGTGACAATAAAAAACCTAGATCATAGATGTACGGGGTTTCCATAATTCAAATCACAATCCAATTAACGGATGTCCTAACCTGATTGACAGTAAGACTATAGCAAATACCCGATATAGTCCACCGAATAGCAAATTGCCCGCGGCCAGGTAATTACAGGTGAGTTCGATGAACGGCGTTGTGTACAGGTAAACAACATCCTGGTCCTGGTATTACATAACCATCAAACCAAAGGCATGGCTAATTATATATCCTATATCGGAGTGGTTCATTCGGTTTATAATGATAGATTTTTTTCATATTTTTTTCAAACCATTTGGATTAATTTGTGTCATATTTTCAATTATATTATTTTGGTAATAGGCTAAAATATTTAATTCTATATAAGATATTCATTGTTTTACTAGTATTTCACATACAATATCTCAGTATCTGCATTTACGTGAAAACCTAGTATATATGAGAATAGGCTAATGAAAAATAACTATATTACAGCAGTATTATAAAACAGTTCTATCATCTAATTAAAGGGAGAAAAGTTACATTTGTTAATTTAACTTTATTTTTATATCTAAATGCTCCGAAAGCAAATATATATATTAAAAACTCCAATTAGAAGCTGCTCGTGTAATTACCGTCTTACCGTCTTACACGATCAGATATTCTTTGTACTCTGAAACTGGACTGGAACCACTCGCAAATAGAAGATCCAGAAGAATACTGCAGCTTTTTTACAAAATAAAAAAACAATCTAGCACCAATTTACCTAACAGCTCTTCTTCCAGCTTTAGTCTCAGAAAATTCTCAATATAACCTTCGTAATGCCAATAATTTCTCTATATCAAATTATCGTTTACAATTAACAAATTCATCCCTTTTTCCCCTCTACAATCCAACTTTGGAACCAGTTAGACCTTGGAATTCGACAAAGTGTATCATATTCGGCATTTCAACATTCTCTTCGTAGTTTTAGAGATACTCAAATACCCATTTACTTTCTCATTGGTGATAGAAAAACATAACATTTTGCATGCCAGATTAAGAAACAAATCCAGCACTCTTAATAATGACTTATTTCAAGCTAATTTAATAAATTACAAACACTGTTAAAGCGGACATCCTATCGAAGATGCACATCATTTCTTTTTCGTATGCAACAATTATACTAATCAACGCCTAAAATTATTTCGTGAGCTAAATGATTTCATCCCGTTAGACCTGCACCTACTTCTATTCGGTAATTCTATTTTATCCAAGCAAGATAACGAAACTATTTGCCAATCCACCCAGCAGTTCATTAAAGATACTAATAGATTTAATTAGAATTGCTTTGTTTGTTTTAATAAATTACATCATTTTGGTATCCCGGCTCGGGTGACAAATATGTTTGTGATAAGATTTTATAGAAGGATCAACGAACGAAAAGGAGAAAGACATCGAAGGCACGGTATGTGATAGACATTAGATAGTTTGAATGGCATGAACAGTGGAATAGTTTAACACCGGTGATTGTCACCTGAGCCGGGATGGACCATCTACTTTATTAAATATATATATATATATATATATATATATATATGTTATATATGCTAATAAGTCTCTCCCCCCCCCCTCTCTCTCTCTCTCTCTCTCTCTGTATATACATGTATATTTGTATATAGTTAAAGCGAATAGTCGGGCAAAGAAGGGCTAAAATCGGTAAAATGGTGTTAATATATCCAGTATAATTTCTTATGAAATAGGAAAATAAAATCTCCCATCAAAATCGCTCTGTATGCGAAGAAATTAATATTTATTATGGGAATCCTAATGCGTCCTCCCGGCCGGCTATCTGTAACGAAGCTGAGCTGTGCGCTTCGTTGCTATATTTTCCGGAAATTATATTAACCGGGACTTTGGCGGGAATTTGCTGTGCACGAGATCTCGGGACTGCGCCGAGGCTTTCAGTTTTCTACCGGCCTTGAGAGTTTGCTGTATACTGGTGCCCCTGACCTGGGGGGAGGAACTAAGGAAGAGGACCCAGGGCCCCTGTGTCGTTGCTGGATCCACAACGTCAAAGCGGTTTGGGGAAATGCGTACGGCCCTGCCTGGACCCAGACGTCCTTATTGTTATTCCGGAGATGAACCGGGAATAAAAAAACCTTTTTCCTCAACAAATACATGTCTTATCGAGTCAAAGAAACACCATGTGTTTATATAAAGTGCCGGAGGAACTTTGCACCGCCAAGCTACATCAAGGCTGCGCCAGGTGATAAGTATCGGGACATTGGGTCCTTGCGGAGTGTTGCTTCTGGCCAGGGTAACAAAAACCCCCAGTACTTGATTCCAGGGAATTTCAGTGTTACGCAAGGAGAACATTATAGTTTGGGCCCGATCGGGCAGGGTAATAACCCCGAACCGCGCAGCACAGGGGTCTGGAGGACACCGTGTCGACCCCTGAATATCCCTTCCCCCAGGGGGCATCAGAACTATTGGATAATGTGTGTAGTGAACATTCAAATTTCAATGTATTGAAAAGTATTCCTGAAATTTTCATATCTGTTTTATATTTTTTTCGTTTTGTTATTGGTAGGCTAAATATGGCTATAGTCATGTAGTGTTAGGTATAATTTGGGGGGGGGGGGGGGGGGCTATTTATAATATTGTCTATATAATGGGGAAGGTTATGTAGGTGAACTGGTGGTATGTAATGTTAAGTGAAATTGGTGGGGGCGTCCAGGGGTATGTAGATAAGACTATAGGTATAATTTGTAGTTAGTTAGGGAGAAGGTCCAGGTGGTTGGGGGTGTCTCAGCGGGGGGTAAGAGTTAACATGACCAACACCTCGAGGTAACCCTAACAAGGACTTCTCCTATTCAAAATTGTTGGGGTAGGTATTTTTGGCTGTTAGGTATTCTGGCCACTGTGGGGACTATGGTTCTGGTGGTTAGAGTTGATATGACCAACAACTGGGGTCTTGTACTCACGTGGTCAGACTTAATTAGTTTGGGAGGGAGCTATATAAGTAACGGGAAAAAAGTCTCTGGTCGACCCCAAATTTTCATTCGAGTTGGGTTAAGTAAAATCATAAGAGTGGCTTCCCCAGTCTTGTAGGATCGTTTAGGGCCCGGTGGAAAACTTTGGTTGTTAATTGTATGTTTTTGTATTTGTGTATTTTTTTTTTTCCCCATAACGTCCTATTTTTTTTCCTTTTGTTCTAAAGTCATGTAAAAAGGAGGTGGTGTCCAAGGCAGAAAGAAAAATTATCTATGGGTACTTTTCTGATTTTGGAATTGTCTAAAAATATAAAGGAAATTTAACTTGGTTAAAAGACTCTTGGGACATTGTTCTGTGTTTTTTTTATATAAATGCTGGAATCTTGTGAAACCCACAAGGTTAAAGCGAATAGTCGGGCAAGTGACTGTAAAATCGGTAAAAATGGTATTAATATATCCGGTATAATTTCTTATGAATTAGAAAAATAAAAACTTTCCGTCAAAATCGCTGTACATGCGAAGAAAATAATAATATCTATGGGAATCCTAAAATTCCTCCCGACCGGCTATGAGTGCAGTTCAACCTTAAACGCATGCGCAACATCCACCACTTCTCCGTAGTAAACAAAACATGGCTATCGTAGTTTTGAACCAAAAAGTTTCCGCCAAAACAACCAACTGACTCACCTAAAATGCGAAAGGAAAGGCAATGGAGCAGCGACAATCCCAACAAATGACTCGGTAAACATTACGACGCATTGAGAGTGTTAATACAACTTGTTATAGTGAAGAGAACAGTTCAAACGAGCACGCGGCTCCGGACCGCTACTGTACGTACCTAGGCCTACTACCCGGTACTCCTACTCCAACAATGTTAGAGGTATAGCACGACGAGACACTTTTGGAACATTACGTCGTGTCTAACCTCTAACTTCCGATAGGCCATTTACCCGATGCTGAGGGTAACATTTTCAAAGTTTGGATTGTGACAATATAAAACGTTTAAATCATATATAAATCGTCATCAATGTCAAATACCTACCTCTTTTTCATAAATCAACAAGTATTTTGACAAAATCAGCAGTAAAATCCATCTAAAACAAATATTTACATCTCCTAACGTAAACTTTCATGACCCAGACAAAACTTCATGATGAAAGCGATCCAGTCGGTAAATAGAAAAAACGAATTGCAAAGTCCCCAAAACGCTTGATCTGCCTTTACTTTTACTTGCATGCTGCCCGCTTGAATTCACGTTCCGTTTTTTGTAGTAACCAGCCGCCATATTTAAAACTAGGTCAAAATGTTACGGAAGGGATTCATCATATCTAATCTGCTAAAATACTATTTTATGAGGCCCCAAGTTATGGTTTTCCTAGATAAATGGGATAATTAATACATAAAACTGTAAGTACACGTCAATGTTTATCACTGTTAGAGCAAGAAAAATAATGATATTATTGCACTTTTCCTTCCGCCTTCATCTGACGTCGGAAGCTGCATCAAAGAAATAGGCCTTCGGAAATGAGAGTCGACAGTCAGCAAAGTAACGTCCGATAAAAAAACGGCTGACCAGTCGACTCTCATGTTATGGGAGTACCGGTACTCCCTGCTCAGCTGATAGTGAGTGAGTCTTCGTATTTTGATCATTATGTAAATAGTCCCTAGCAGTATTTTTTCATAAATGAGTGGTCACATATGGTCACATGTTTCAAACCTGTTCCCCAATCGCGTAAAACGTAACCCTGGGGTAAATAGCGGTTCTTTCGTGGGGCCTCTTTAGGGGTAATGAATGCCCTGTATATTTATAAAATGAACCGTTGTAACGCATGTACAGTTAGAATGTAACCGCTAGTGCATTATCAAGCTAAGATTTGTTTCAATTAATCTATAATATTATGCTACCGGTCAATTCATACAGTTCTGATGTATATATTTATAGATTTTTAATTTGTAAATTTTTGTTCTGTACATGTTCTGGTAGTGTTATACACATACATTGTATATAGGATTTACATTGTAGGTTAATTGGTAAAATTGTATTGTATATGTTCTGATATACACATATACATATGTACATGTAGGTTTTAGCTTGTTCTTTAGATAGATTTGGAGGACACATACAGTATTATTTCTGGTCATAATAATAAATAGTGTTTGCATATTTATTACAACTGTACCTGGTTCATGTGTATATGACAAACTTTACAGAGTTGAAATGTACTGCAGCCATGTATCATTTATAATTATTCTGAATTTTTGTTGGAACTATAGATAATGAATTTTGTATCTTTTTTGAAACAATATTTGATTCTATCAAATGCATCAGTGACACATTCACAACTTATAAAATGTTTTCTCTAAAATAAAAAAAAAAAATTATTTATATTATATATATATTTGAAATTGATCATTTCAATTTTTGTCATATTCAACAGATATAAAAAATTGTTGGTTCTTTTTTTCAGGCACCATGCATGCATAGTGACATGAATACAGAAAGTTCATCCCTTGGACCTGTATACAAGTGTATGTATACATATACATACAATTAGCATCATATGAAGACTGAAGAATGTTGATATGAGTGCTCTTGAAAGTAAACTTTTCCAATATGGACCTAGAAGATCATGAACAGAACATTTAAAACAGTATTAATTCATTAAATGTTCCTTTCAACTGTAATCATTAAATAAAATTATGATGCAATACTTTTTCATTGTTTAACTTTGTAGAAATATTTGTTTATATTAGTCCTCTAGATCCAGTGATTATAATTCTTGCATCCATATGCCGGCCCATTTGTTTGTCAGGGCTTGTGAGATAGCTTTTCAATTACTTTTAAAATATAAGGATTTTTTTACATATAGCAATATAGATACCATTGTCTTAGGATTTCTAAATTCTACTTTACAAGAGAGTAGACTCAACATATAAATAAAACCATAAAACTAGCAAGTTATCTGAAATGTTAAAAATCTTTTTGTCTGAACCAAATTTCACATTTATTGTCTATGTGTAACTTGTACATAGACCATTTATGTATTAATACTGTAGTAACAGTGATTACAAACACATAGACTAAAAAGGAATATGTAGTACTATGTACATCTGTCTTTGATTTGAGTTCTAAACAAAAAAGTGGTACCTATTGGGAAGTTGTGACTTGGGCGGAGGGTGACATACAGAAGAAAAGCTACACATGGAAAAAAGAAAGATATACAGTACCATATGGATTCAAAGTTGCTCCAAAATCAATGAGACTAAATAACCAAAAAAAAAGCCATGTAAACCCCAAATATGCAATGACCAGATCAATGATAAAGCACCCTTCCACTTCCAGTTATCTGTAGCTATTTCTTCTATATTTCAACCCCCACTCAAGTTACAACTTCCCATCCTCATGATTCTTCTGTCTTTTAGCCCCACCCCCACCCCCACCCCCCAACACACACATACCTGATTGATTGTCATGTTATTTCAGGTTCCTTTCAGGTATTATTCCTAAAAACCAAAAAGGGTATCACTGTGTACTCTCAAAGGAGGGGAACCACTTCATTCAAAAATGGAATTTACAATTTCATCTTAATTTTGAAATTTTCAATTTAATTATTAATTACTGGACTATTAAAACAGTATAGAACCCCTCGGCTACAGACAAAGTTCTGTGGTACACATTTCTCTTAATTAATTACTTTTCTTCAACTCAATCATCTTTTTCTCCAGAGCACAAAAAAGAACAGGAAACAACAGAAAAGGAAAGTAACATACATGTAGGCCTATATGTTTTCTGGAAATATATATGATGTGTTAATTCTCACAGCACAGGCCTACATGAATGTGAAGAATTAAATATTATCAATGTTTGAGAGAATTTCCTAGTTGTAATTCTATAGCAGCTACATGGAATGTACGTTTACATATATACATTGTACGATACATATACATCATAAAAGTTTCTTTCCTTCCAGCTGGACATTCATGTCATCTCTCTCCAGAACTCAAATATTGTTTACAAAAAAAAAACACCCAGAGACATAGATAATTTAATTAAATCTCTGCAAAAAACTACACGAATAATTGAACACATATATTGTACTTGTAAAATATCTATGTATGAGCTAATTTATTTTCACATCTTTGACAGCTACATGCATGGACGTTCTATGGAACGTTTTCGTGTGGTTTTAAATGGGAAATTATGTTACGATTATTTGTATTTAACCTTCATGATTCGGTTCATGTAAAATACGACGAATGCGATGCTGCAATAATTGCCCCTTGCCGGGGCCCCATCTCTGCATCGGCCGAATATTTGTGTCGATTTCCATGTACAAGATGCTTTTATCGAAAAATGATTACAAAGCATTGTCATTAATGTAAGAATACTTCATTTGCATCAAATGTATCATCTCAAAACAACAATTTGCATACCGCATTAGTGGTTTATCACACGAAACGAAACCGACACGACTGAGAAACACGTCCATGTTGACATTTCAACGCAGCCTCGTTTTCAAAGAGTTTGGCGAATTTATATTTAGAACTGTGCTAAATTTACACGGGGCTTCCCCAAAATTTCAATGGTCAAAACTGGACACCGTAAGCAGAACTTGACCATCATTATGGTATACAATGACTTTTGGAAGGCCAAAGAACGCATTTAGACTGGTTTCCTTTGCCCGACTATTCACTTAAATGACAGCAAGGGATTATTACGTTTATCTATAATCTTAAAGTTTTTGTGTACGGAGTTCCGGGACTTAAACTTTTTCTGCCTTGGAAAATTATTCAACTCTCTAAGTTATGTTTGGTGGTGTCTAACTTTGCACAGTGGAAGGTGTAACGCGTGCAAATATATATGTTAGGGGTAAAATCAATTGCTGATTGATGTCCATTTCATAATAATTATTATGGTCTCACCATTGTAATACTCGACAGCATCTTCTAATATACATTTATTGCAAAAGTAAGCAAGGGTGCCTGTTACAATTCTTTTAGCACCCATTTCTGCGCTGAAATTCTCCAGTCTGCTCTGAGGTCACTTGGCATTGTACATACCTCAGGTGGTAGTACAATGTATATATACGAGGCATCTGCAGTTGATTGCTAGGGCTGTAAATCAGGTATACAAAGAGAAAGAAATACAAAAGAAAAGGAATGAAAAACAACCATGCCCTAAGCTATATATATATAATCGCTACTAAACAGAAGTGATTGATGTACTCGTAGAGAAAATAAGTGATATTACAGGTGAGCTGAGTATTGAATTTTGCTAGCCACCAGCTACTACCTATACCAAGGGCACATAACTCATGTGACTCTCTGAGCTGTCTGGGGGTTTCATAGCTTGTCTCTGACAATGCTACATTTAATACAACAGGGTTGTTTAAAGTGGAGGTTTTCGGGTACGTACCAGTGGTGTTACGAAATAAAGATATAATAATTAAATATCTGGAAAAAACAACCATAAAGATAAATACAAGATAAGGAAGTACTCGTGTAATTGGTTGAAAATGAAAATTCGTAGATTTGTACAGGATTGCTTGATGAAATAAAATACTTTCATTGTCTTAACCTTTGATGCGCTAGCATTGTGGTTATTTAGCAAGAATATCAATGTTGAACATCTTAGGGATAATTAATCGGTGATACTTGTACATGTTCTATACTTGTGATGTGATATAATTAATATTGTGTACTGGCATTGGGATGATTGTTATCTTTTTAAATCCCAATTCCACTTCAGGATAATTGTTATATAGAGAGTCCACCTCCTTTGTTTTTTTTGGTACCTTGTTGTACAATTGTTTTTTTTTTTTTTTTTTTTTGTTGTTGTACATGTTATGATGGAGATTTTGGCCAGTGAGGAACAATTGAAGGATAATGACAGGTTCTATCTCCTGTTTAGATTGGCCGCGGTATGTTGATGCAGTTCTCACATTATTTTTTTTCGTGCAGTAAATTGTTAGTGGCTGCGGGTCGCATCCTGTCTAGGTGGTTGGGGGGACAATATAGGTAGGTTTTTTTTTCTTTTTCTTTTTCCTTAGCTGACGTTTCCTTATTAGGCATGTTTGTATTTGTGCAAAGTTTTGGGGTTTATTTTTTTTTCCTTGGATTACCTCCCTGTATTAAGAGATGTTTGACTCTGTATACTTAAGGTTTTTCTTTCCTTAAATTACCTCCCCTTGATGGGTTCTTTAAAATTTAGTTTGGTTTTTTCCATCCTATTTTTTCATTCTTGTTCAAGTTCGTGAACTGGATAGATAGGTTCTTTAAAATTTAGTTTGTTTTTTTTCCATCCTATTTTTTTTATTCTATTTTTATTCTAGTTCGAGTTCGTGAACTGGATACTTCCAAATTCGAAATTTGTGCATCTTGCTTTTGGCTTTAAATGTTTCAACTTTTGTTAGGAACTTTTTGGGTTATTTTTTTTCCAAATTATCTCCCTTAGATCAGTTTTACGGCTACGGGTCGCAGCCTGTCTAGGTGGTTTGGGGGTATGTAACGAAGCTGCGGTGCGCTTCGTTGCTATATTTTCCGGAAATTATATTAACCGGGACTTTGGCGGGAATTTGCTGTGCACGAGATCTCGGGACTGCGCCGAGGCTTTCAGTTTTTCTACCGGGCCTTGAGAGGTGAGGGTTGTGTTTTTGAAACCTATGTAATTTTTATATATTTGTCGCCCATCCTTTCCCTAATTTGCTGTTATCGTATAGTATGGAAATGCATTAACATTACTGTGTGTGTATTTTTCGCTGTCAGTCGATATTTTTGCTATATTTTTGAGGTTGAAATACTTGTGAAATTGTGCAATGTCGGACTTGGCATGTCTCGCTTTTAGACGGGTTTCGATAGTATTTAAAAGTCTTCACTCTTGTGTTGAGAGCCGTTGGTAGGCTGGAAAAGAGTGGGAGCCTCCTGTGTTGAATTTCGGGGTTAACCGTTAAGGAGATATTTTGAGAATCTTCGCTGGAGAACGGTGAAATTGGAGGTTAAACTATCGATAATCGGCCCGGTGTGTAGCGCCACGTGCTCGGTCTTTCATTGATGGGTAGGAGTTAATTCTGCTAGCGAAAACGTGAGAATATTAGCAGCAAAATTGTCCATTTCACAGTACTTCCCACTGAGCCACGCGGGTATTTTTGTTGTTGTCGCCTTTACACATGTTGAATATTAATAAACGGTAAAATGAATTTGATGTCGTCCATTGTCCATACTCACTAGTACCTTTGAATATTGTAGCGAGACATAGGAATCTGCAAGCTACCGCGGCAGTCGAACCCAGGGCAAAACAAATTAATTGTATCATTCTTACTCTACGCTAATGACTGCGGTCGTAGCGAAACAAGTCGTTACATATCAGTGCAGTTCAACCTTAACGCATGCGCAACATCCACCACTCTCCGTAGTAAACAAAACATGGCTACCGTAGTTTTTAACCAAAAGGTTTCCGCCAAAACAACCAACTGACTCACCTAAAATGCGAAAGGAAAGGCAATGGAGCAGCGACAATCCCAACAAATGACTCGGTAAACATTACGACGCATGGAGAGTGTAATACAACTTGTTATAGTGAAGAGAACAGTTCAAACGAGCACGCGGCTCCGGACCGCTACTGTACGTACCTTAGGCCTACTACCCGGTACTCC
Organism: Argopecten irradians; assembly: GCF_041381155.1. Taxonomy (NCBI): domain Eukaryota; kingdom Metazoa; phylum Mollusca; class Bivalvia; order Pectinida; family Pectinidae; genus Argopecten; species Argopecten irradians. The sequence goes on along the minus strand of NC_091140.1, from coordinate 14,780,489 downwards.
CTGCTCAGCTGATAGTGAGTGAGTCTTCGTATTTTGATCATTATGTAAATAGTCCCTAGCAGTATTTTTTCATGAATGAGTGTTCACATATGGTCACATGTTTCATACCTGTTCCCCAATCGCGTAAAACGTAACCCTGGGGTAAATAGCGGTTCTTTCGTGGGGCCTCTTTAGGGGTAATGAATGCCCTGTATATTTATAAAATGTACCGTTGTAATGCATGTACAGTTAGAATGTAACCGCTAGTGCATTATCAAGCTAAGATTTGTTTCAATTAATCTATAATATTATGCTACCGGTCAATTCATACAGTTCTGATGTATATAATTGTTCTGTATATGTTCTGGTAGTGTACGTTATACCAGAGATTTAAATATAACTGGGATAAGTAACTGGTGCTGTTCTCGCGATATCACGTACCCACCTATTGTTATCGTAAACGGATGAACGGTTACCGCGAGACCAAGCCGTGCGTCTGCGCACTAATAGCTGGAGGCGAGTTATCATAGTGTTAGCCCATGAAGCTGTGTACGGCATATTTGACTACAAACCAATTTTTACTGTTACATTAGAGACGCTCATCTTATGCATGTATATATATTTCTGTGTTGTTTTTTTATGAAAAATTGTAAAATTAAAACCTGTGCATTGAAAATTCTGTAAGTAATTGTAAGTAATGATCAAAATGTTGGTAAATTTTGGTGATAATGACATATTATAAAAGCTTTTCTTGATTCGTTAGAATGAAAAATACGACACATATAAATTTAATGAGTTAAAACCTGGAAATTCAATTCGGCTTTAGTGAAAAAAAAAATTGCTTGGTGAAGTAGGATATTTAAATAAATTATATTCAAATCTCTGGTAAAGCGGAATATTTACATTTCACTAAAATTGACTTTTATTTCAATATGGTTCTATGCATTATAAATAAAGCTGTTCGGGAAAATTAAGATTAGAAGAATATTATCTATTTTACAAACTTACTGTATAGCCTCCGAGACTCAGACACAGGTAAATGGACCCCCGTTGAGTTAAGTGAGGCGATGACCTGGGGCGGTGGCCAGGTGTTCTGGCCGACGGTTCAACTGATGACAGAATGACACTTGTACATAGCAGTTGCAAATTACTTTCCGTTAATTAGATATCAAATTATGCTATCTATCGATTCGATTCGATTCAAACATATTTTTTATTGTGAAAAAATACAATAATGGATTAGGCACAAGTTATCACAACTTAATAATGCCTTCTCCATAATACATGTATATACAATACTTTGACAGCATACAATCATATAATTATGTATATATACAGAAAATATTGAAGAAGAAATAGAAAAAAAAAATCAAAATGAGTTTGTTGTTACAGACTTGACCTCAAATCTAGCACTATCTTTAATAAAGGTTTGTACCCATTGAAATATCATTTGGTTTTCCACGTTGGACAAGTATCACTATCTATCACAGCTCGATCGGCACTGTATCTCTTCGCCATGGTATATTGGGTACCTTCGATAATTTGTTAACACTTGTACTTGATTATTGAAATCAGAGTACGTGGTTTTAATTGTGCTATCTTTCACGACCCTGTCGGAACAGTATCGTCGCCATTATAAATTTAGGGTAGCTTCGATAATTTGTGTACAGTTTTACCTCTGAAAATTCAAAAAGTTCAATATGTTCAAATTAGATCAATTTAATATATTAACATTTAAAATTTACCAAGCAACAAATATTTGAAAACTAAATGGAAATCGGTCAACTATTGAAATCAGAGTACGTGGGTTTTATTATATTAATATTTCACGGGGCGATAGATCGTACCGATCGATGAAGTAATCATGCCGGGATGAGGACATTCACAGTTAACAGTACGTTTATTAAGTGTAACACCTCTACATTTATGAAAATGTGATGGATTATTCAAATAAATTACATTTTCAATAAAGAGCAAAGTTGAAGCTATTCGGGTTTTTTTTCTGTTCATCTCCTGAATTATAGCCTAGATCGCTTCATCGGACGAAGCGTAGTTTCAATATGGCGTCGTTAGACTGTACTCGACTGTAATTTAGACACGCGATGCACTCTGGGATTGCTTCCGCTACGGGCGTCGTTAAGTAAGGCTATGAGCTACCTTCTTATACGTTGTAGGTTAATTGGTAAAATTGTATTGTATATGTTCTGATATACACATATACATATGTACATGTAGGGTTTAGCTTGTTCTTTAGATATATTTGGAGGACACATACAGTATTATTTCTGGTCATAATAATAAATAGTGTTTGTATATTTATTACAACTGTACCTGGTTCATGTGTATATGACAAACTTTACAGAGTTGAAATGTACTGCAGCCATGTATCATTTATAATTATTCTGAATTTTTGTTGGATAATGAATTTTGTATCTTTTTTGAAACAATATGTGATTCTATTAAATGCATCAGTGACACATTCACAACTTATAAAATGATCATTTCAATTTTTGTCATATTCAACAGATATAAAAAAATTGTTGGTTCTTTTTTTCAGGCACCATGCATGCATAGTGACATGAATACAGAAAGTTCATCCCTTGGACCTGTATACAAGTGTATGTATACATGTACATACAATTAGCATCATATGAAGACTGAAGAATGTTGATTTGAGTGCTCTTGAAAGTAAACTTTACCAATATGGACCTATAAGATCATGAACAGAACATTTAAACAGTATTAAGTTATTAAATGTTTCTTTCAACTGTAATCATTAAATAAAATTATAATGCAATACTTTTTCATTGTTTAACTTTGTAGAAATATTTGTTTATATTAGTCCCCTAGATCCAGTGATTATAATTCTTGCATCCATATGCCTGCCCATTTGTTTGTCAGGGCTTGTGAGATTGCTTTTCAATTACTTTTAAAATACAAGGATTTTTTTTACATATAGCAATATAGATACCATTGACTTAGGATTTCTAAATTCTACTTTACAAGAGTAGACTCAACATATAAATCAAACCATAAAACTAGCAAGTTATCTGAAATGTTACAAATCTTTTTGTCTGAACCAAATTTCGCATTTATTGTCTATGTGTAACTTGTACATAGACCATTTATGTATCAATACTGTAGTAACAGTGATTACAAACACATAGACTAAAATGTAGTATGTAGTACTATGTACATCTGTCTTTGATTTGAGTTCTAAACAAAAAAGTGGTACCTATTGGGAAGTTGTAACTTGGGCGGGGGGGGGGGGGGGGGGGGGAATACAGAAGAAATAGCTACACATGGAAAAAAGAAAGATATACAGTACCATATGGATTCAAAGTTGCTCCAAAATCAATGAGACTAAATAACACAAAAAACGCCATGTAAACCCCAAATATGCAATGACCAGATCAATGATAAAGCACCCTTCCACTTCCAGTTATCTGTAGCTATTTCTTCTATATTTCAACCCCCCACCCAAGTTACAACTTCCCAACCTCATGATTCTTCTGTCTTTTAGCCCCCCCCCCTTTAGCCCCCCCCCACCTCCACCCAACACACACATACCTGATTGATTGTCATGTTATTTCAGGTTCCTATTCAGGTATTATTCCTAAAAACCAACAAGGGTATACACACTGTGTACTCGCAAAGGAGGGGAACCACTTCATTCAAAAATGGAATTTACATTTCCATCTTAATTTTGAAATTTTCAATTTAATTATTAATTACTGGACTATTAAAACAGTATAGAACCCCTCGGCTACAGACAAAGTACTTTGGTACTCATTTCTCTTAATTAATTACTTTTCTTCCAACTCAATCATCTTTTTCTCCAGAGCACAAAAAGAACAGGAAACAACAGAAAAGGAAAGTAACATACATGTAGGCCTATATGTTTTCTGGAAATATATACGATGTGTTAATTCTCACAGCATAGGCCTACATGATTGAAGAATTAAATATTATCAATGTTTGAGAGAATTTCCTAGTTGTAATTCTATAGCAGCTACATGGAATGTACGTTTACATATATACATTGTACAATACATATACATCATAAAAGTTTCTTTCCTTCCAGCTGGACATTCATGTCATCTCTCTCCAAAACTCAAATATTGTTTACAAAAAAAAAAAAAAAAAAAAAAAAAAAAAAAAAAAAACAGAGACATAGATAATTTAATTAAATCTCTGCAAAAAAACTACACGAATAATTGAACACATATATTGTACTTGTAAAATATCTATGTATGAGCTAATTTATTTTCACATCTTTGACAGCTACATGCATGGACGTTGTATGGAACGTTTTCGTGTGGTTTTAAATGGGAAATTATGTTACGATTATTTGTGTTTAACCTTCATGATTCGGTTGATGTAAAATACGACGAATGCGATGCTGCAATAATTGCCCCTTGCCGGGGCCCCATCTCTGCATCGGCAGAATATTTGTGTCGATTTCCATGTATAAAGATGCTTTTATCGAAAAATGATTACAAAGCATTGTCATTAATGTAAGAATACTTCATTTGCATCAAATGTATCATCTCAAAACAACAATTTACATACCGCATTAGTGGTTTATCACACGAAACGAAACCGACACGACTGAGAAACACATGTCCATGTTGACATTTCCACGCAGCCTCGTTTTCAAAGAGTTTGGCGAATTTATATTTAGAACTGTGCTAAATTTACACGGGGCTTCCCCAAAATTTCAATGGTCAAAACTGGACACCGTAAGCAGAACTTGACCATAATTATGGTATGCAATGACTTTTGGAAGGCCAAAGAACGCATTTAGACTGGTTTCCTTTCCCCGACTATTCACTTTAAGGTCATCCGTTTGTTGTTGTATATAATAGATACTAATTGGAGCGGCCTTAATATAAGTTTGTGAACTTGTGCCCAATCCTTTTTGTGTATGAATTTACAAATAAACTATGTTTAAATAAAAAAATATATATAGATCTACAAAATGATTGTTCGATTGCCATCAAGATGTTGAAAATTAACTATATGTAAGTTTTGTGTAAAATGATAGATCTTTAGATCTTTTGGCTCGAATGTAAATAACTAAAAGAGTGATTTTTGATGTTTCAAATACTCTAATTTATGCTCTAATAGCAGGTATCTTCGTGTAATTATGAAAGAAAATCCGCACAGAAATAAAAGTTTCGGATTTTTTGTCGTCGAGGAATTCAGCAACGAATAAGCTTTAATTAGATAATATTTTCCTGTAGTCTGTATCTTTGATACATTGTGAATTGCAAAGTTTGTGACTGTAAAATGAAATTTTACGTAACAAGTAAAGAAATCCTTGATTAAAGCATCGAGGATATGATGCTTGACGTACGTACACACTGATGATTGATCATTACAAACATTGTGTTGTGTGTTTTCTAACCGAATAAATTGAGATACATTTATTACAATACCGTAATACGTTTCAACATGTGGTAGAAAGAATTTATTTTTGATATTATAAAAGATCAAAATATTGAAATATTAAGCAAAACAAACTATTTTTTAAGACAGTACGGTCGCGTTCAATTTTTAATCGATATACGAATAGATACACCGATATAGATATATAATTAGCATTGTCTTTGGTTTGATTGTTATGTAATACCAGGACCAGGATGTTGTTTACCTGTACGCAACGCCATTCATCGAACTCACCTGTAATTACCTGGCCGCGGGCAATTTGCTATTCTTAAATATTTAGGTTGGTAGACACCATAACATTTTACGTAGAAATAGAATATGTATTAAGTGTATTAAGCAATATAAAGTCTATGAGAGAAAGATGAAACGCACCTATAATAGTATGGAAGGCAATATGTTAGATGTTTTGAAACGTAATAACCCTGTGGAATTTTATCGTAATTTTTCAAGACGAAAGACCTCAAAGAATGGAAATGTATCATTAACAGATTTTTTCAATTATTTCAAAGATCTGGCGGGTGAAGCAGATACTAGTAACTTATCAAATAGGGATGATTGTGAGTGTGTATATCCAGAGTTAGATGTAGATTTTAGTATTGAGGAAATAGCTGAAGTAATTAAGGCTCTGCCTAAGGGCAAAGCTGCTGGCATCGATATGGTTCTTAACGAATACTTCATTGAATATAAAAATATGTTTTTACCAGTTTTGTTAAAATTATTTAATACCATGTTACAAATTGGTTATTTTCCAGAGTCATGGGCCCATGGTGTCATAATTCCTCTGCATAAAAAGGGGGATATTAATAATGTTAACAATTATAGAGGTATAACATTAATTAGTCATTTAGCTAAATTATTTACGTCCTTGTTAAATAAGCGCTTGTTAAAGTGGAGTGCTCGTGAAGATATTGTCACCGATGCACAATTTGGTTTTAAGCCTGGGTTTGGTACTAGTGATGCTATCTTTGCGTTGCAAAGTTTAATTATTAATTCTATAGAGCAAAACAAACGACTATATTGTGCTTTTATTGATTACAGTAAGGCTTTTGATAGTATTAATCATCGATATTTATGGCATAAACTTTGGAAAAGTGGTATAGAGGGCGATTACTTAATGTAATTTCATCAATTTATGATAATGTACGTTCATGCGTGAAACTAAATGGTAAACTATCCGCCATGTTCGATTTGCATGTCGGTTTATTACAAGGGGAATCTTTGTCTCCCAGGCTATATTCTTTATTTGTAAATGATATGGAAAGTGAATTTATAAACTCGGATTGTCAAAGTTACCCCTTACAGTTACTTAATCTTTTTATGCTAATGTATGCAGACGATACAGTCTTATTTTCCGAAGACGCTACTGACCTCCACCACGCATATGCTCAACTGTTTTACAGACTTACACAGTTAAATGGAATTTAAAAGGATAAAACAAAAATTGTTATTTAAAAGTAAACACAGATAAAACAAAAATTGTTGATATTTTAGGGGAAAAGGAGAAGAATATACTTTTTGATGTCATATTAAATTATGGTTGTGAAGGTATTGTGTGGGGGCACGCCCAAAGTGAAAAAATTCACCTCCATATCCTTAAAGGACATACTTAATGTTAGAAAAACAGTCAATACATCTATGGTGTTTTTCGAAACGGGTAGATATTCATTGTATGTTCAACGTAAGACAGCTGTTATGAAATATTGGTTAAAACTATTGAAAACAAACAATTGCATTCTGAAATCTTGTTATGATGCACTAGTCGAATTGAATAGCAGAAAACCTCATTGTAAAACGAATTGGGTCTATCATATTAAGCACGAACTTTGTAGTTTGGGATTTGGATATGTTTGGAAAAATCAATGTGTTTTAAATGAAAATCATTTTTTGCAAATATACCACCAACGTATTAATGATGTTTTTGTTCAAGAACTATATAGTGCGTTTGATGTATCTCCTAAATGTTATTTGTATAAACATATTGTTGATAATTTTTGTACACAGTTCTATCTAATTAAGCCTGTAAATAATAAATTCAAGAAGTTTTTAAGCCAATTCCGTATGCAATGTCATAGTCTTAATATCGAATCCGGGCGTTATAATAATATTCCTAGAAATCAAAGGATTTGTTCATTATGTGATAAAAATGACGTCGAAGATGAAGTACATTTTGTTCTTCTATGTCCGGCATATTCTGAATTAAGAGAAAAATACATTAACAGATATTTTTATCATAGACCAAGCGTGCATAAGTTTATAGAATTATTCTCTAGTAAAAATGTTAAAATTTTGAATATGTTGGGTAACTTTTTATTTCGTGCAACAGAGAAAAGAAAAACTCTGCTCACAATTAATTAAATGATAAAATTGCCTTTTTATTTGCCGTCAGCATCAACGTAGGTTCTGTTGTGATCACGTCTTTTATACATATGTAGCTTATTAGTATATTGAAATACTGAAATATTGTCCTCCGCCATCTTATACTTGTATACATTGTATGTCATATTATAATGATAATAGTTGTACTGTTTCCTATATGCTTGTTATGCATTTGGATGAAATAAAAAACTTGAAAAAAACTTGAAGTGTAACCTAAGAGATGTAGAAGATGAATTTCATTTTATTCTGATGTGTCCTTTTTATAATGATTTAAGGTTGAAATACATAAAAAAATACTATTATAAAAGACCATCTGTTTTCAAATTAATACAGCTCCTAAGTATTAATAATGTAAGAGAATTATCCAATCTAGGTAAATATCTATATTTAGCATGCAAAAGGAGGAATTGAAAGCCTTATTAATATATATTTAGTATATAACAAATGTAATATATATATATATATAAGTATCCTTGTTAATTATCTTTCATTTATTAGATTTGAGTTTGAAATCTGTCAACTGTCTCGCATTGAATTCATAATATATTATTTTGCTATATGAATATTATTATTACTATTATGAACCTAAGTAATATTCCAATATTTGTTGATCACTCTCCTTATATGGATTGGTACGTTGCAATTAATAAATACATGTTGTTATTTTCACCTATAGGTCGAAAGGCCTACGGAATAAAACGAATGAATGAGCGAAAAAAGCTATTCGGTGGACTATATCGGGTATTTGGTATTGTCTTACTGTCAATCAGGCTAGGACATCCGTTAATTGGATTGTGATTTGAATTATGGAAACCACGTACATCAATGCTCTAGGTATTTTATTGTCACCTCCATTTTTAAAATGAAGATGTAAAAGCAAATGGAAATTAAATATCCCTGATCATATCTAGGAATATATACCACACACACACACACACACACACACACACACACACACACACACACACACACACACACACACACATATATATATATATATATGTATATATGTATATATATATGTCGTACACAGATAAAATAATAATGGAAGTTGACTTATTCAGAAACAAAAATGGTTCTAAGAACTATTTCAACTAAAGGTTTAACCTTTAAAAATTATTCCAGTCAAGTACTGTAATAACGTAATCGTGGCATATATAGCAATCTTCCGTAATTTCTAAGGTATAAGTAAGAATTCTAAGCATGTATTTTCACCGTTTTCGAATCTACATGTATAGTCATACAAGAAGGGTTACAGCATTACCACACTAAATATACTTATTTAAATATCACTAAGTATGTTCATATATCACAGTATTAAAATCTCGGTATGATATACAAAAGGATCGACAATGAATAGGCTATTTTAAGGATTAGTATAATTTTTAGATTATGATTTTTTTTTTAAATCTACACTTATACTATATCTAAAATCATATATCAGAAATATCATTGTTGTATGTCTGCTTTTTAGTAAACGTTATGGATAAAGTTTCAAAGGCAACAATCAGCCAACAATATAGATATACATATTATTTTCGGTATAAGATCGGGGCTCGGCACCATAAAACTTTCTCAGACATATTTTTTACTCAAGTCTATGTTAAATCATATAATTGAGTAAAAAACCTGTCTGAGAATAGTTTCATGGTGCCGGGCCCTGTACTGCTACTCCAATATCACATAACTGACAACCGTCCACATTTTATTTTTACTCAAAAACTATGAAATAAAAACACGCATTATAGATATATTCATGCTTATTTTTATGATTTTACTCGTAAAAAGATAGTGTGACATTATACTGTTTTTTATTACACAGAATTTTACATAATATTAATATTCTATCTAAATCTCAGTCCAGACTGATCCGAACATCATTTTGATATCGTTATCAAAGTGGACAGATTATCTAATCTAAAGTTAGATATATACTTGTTTGAATGTTTGAAATGTTGTAAATGGAATGTTTTGAAACTGAAAATGTCTACATCATAAAGCTAGAATAATCATTTACTCGAAAAGCTCAAATTGTAGATCTAACGTATACGTATATATGCTGTATAAATGTATAGTACTAGGCTTACCTTGTGTAGCCGCGGACTACTCTGACATCACAAGACCACGTGACCGCCTAGCTCATTATCTCTGAACCGTAGTCGACATTACCCGTAAATCACGACCAAAGCCAACCAATAGCGCTAAAAGCTAGGCGATTCGTTGGGTGGGACTTGAATTTTCATTCATCCAAAGCAATATCCTGACGTATTATCGAATAAAAATTTTGGCTGCACAAATCCTTTAATTAGGGTAATAGTTTTTATGAATAAGAAAGACAAAAAGGTAAATTTTGAAAGGATCATCCCTGAACTACATGTATAACGATGTAATTACAAATTCTGTTAATTGTGTTTACCCAGTAATCAAATGTGTATGAATATATACGTGCATAGAAAATAACGTGTCTGTATATATCGAGCACTTACTTAATACTAGTCCCCTAAACCTGCCTATATTATTAGGCTTTTTTAAATTTTTTTTGCCTAATATATAGTCAGCTCGCGGTACCTCTTAAAAATGTGAAATCGTAGGCCAGATTTGGCCTACGCTACGTCAGCGGCATATTTCTAATATATCGTCCATGCAATGCCGGGAAAACGTACACGTACCTTTATATTAGGATCTTATGTACTCCTTTGCCCCCATGCTACATCCCATTTATGAAATTAAACAACTGTGTACAATGAAATACTTCCGAGACCCTTCTATTTCACACATTTGTAATGGCCGCCGTATACACATTTAGTAGAGCCAACGGCAGCCAATCAACTTCGCTTCCGGTTCCTTTTTGTAAACATAAATTCTTGGAAGTATATTGGTATAGCTAAATAGCGGTCGTAAGCTACAATATAGACGATACACTATACGTACACAAAACCGATCTTATGAAAACAAATTAGTTATTACCACAGACTATTTTATTTAGACCTGGCTATAATTTTAGACTTGGCACGATGTAATCGACTAGTGAGGGTAAGTTTAGATAAGGTCTTCATAATTCGGACGGTCAAATGTATTTCAGGCTGGACATGGATAATCAGTGATGTTTTTAGAAAACGGTGTCAAAATTCAAACTAGTAGAAAAACTAAACGGCACATAATAAGGAAATTTGGACTCCATTGAATAATCAATCGGACACAGTGGTTCATTTCGCCGAGATCTAGTACGTATACGTGGTCCTTCAATAGTGGACTCGGCTTGACTGTCTATAATATTAGACTGATGTCACCAACATTAGTCCCGGTTGCTGAAAATTAACCACCACTATAAAATTAGACTGCCGTTATCAATATTAGACCCGGTCGCTTAAATTCGACCATTGCTGTAATAGACTGAAGCCACCACAATTTGACCCAGTCGCTGAAAATTAGACCCGTCACTGAAAATTAGACCACCGCTATAAAATTAGACTGAGGTCATCAAAATTAGACCCGTCACTGAAAACTAGACCACCGCTGTAATATTAGACTGTGTTCACCAAAATTAGACCGGTCACTAAAAATTAGACCAGGTCACTGAAAATTAGACCACCGCTGTAATATTAGACTGTGGTCACCGAAATAAGACCGGTCACTGAAAATTAGACCCATCACTGAAAATTAGACCCGGTCACTGAAAATTAGACCCATCACTGAAAATTAGTCCCGGTCACTGAAAATTAGACCGCTGCTGTAATATTAGACCGGATTCATGGAAATTAGTACCATAGTGGTTATTTTTAGACCAGTTTGCTCAAAATTAGACTTTTTCTGATTATTAGGCCATTTTCTCTCAATATTAGGCCTGTTTTGAAAATTAGGGCAATTTTTGTCAAAATTAGGCCTTTATGGTCTTCCAGTGTAGGCCAAGGACGTGTCCTTGAATAGGCCTGTTATTTTTATTTTAGTGTTGACACGGAAAGACGAGATGACTCCTGTCTCCTGGACATTAAAACAAATCATTTATTTCATCTAGGCAAATAATAACTTGAAAATTCCATATACGAGACGTCCTAGGCCTATCGCTACCCACAATAAAACTCGATCATGGTCTTACAGTGAAATGCGTTCAAGCGTCCGGAATTGCCTTTCGGATCGTTCAAACCACAAATCACGTGAATAGTTTCAACCAGTCGTACGCGCGTTTATCGGCTCGGGAATAGCGTCAGTCAAACTGTGGGCGGAGTTTAGTAACAGCGATAATCTAACTGAGGGCGGATTTTACCTGTTATAGCTGTTACACATTCAAAAACTTTCGTAATTTCAATCATTAATACCGTAACAATTTGGCATACAAAATCGTAAAATAAAAACAGCATTACGTGTATGTATATAGTCATGACCTACAGGTACATAGCCATAGTCACAGGTTAAAGTGAGTGGAAATTTGGTATTTGGTATCTTAACTTAATAATACTATTTTATTTGAAATCACATGAGCTAGAGAGTCGTTACTTTATACATGTACATGTATATTCCAAACGTCAAATTATGCTTTCTTGAACTACAATAGAGGGTTTTTAGACACAACTTATCATAGGTTTGAATAGAAATCTACATATTTATAAGCATACTTTTAAACATTACGATTCAAACAACTAACAATTAGACGTGGGATGTCTGCTTCCGGATGAAACATCTACATTAGGCCAAACAATGTCCATTTAGTGTTACCCAACCGACCCTAATTTTTTACCCCCGACCCTGATTTTTTTTTCTGTACCTAAAGGGATACTCCAATTAATAGTTTTACTCTAGGCCAATCTAATCTGTTAATACCTTCTTCATTAGTCAAATCTCCAATAATTCATTGTTAAATAAAGAGTGAAGAGTAAAAGACACTAATGTTTAATCATTTTATTGATAAATAGGAGCCATATATGTTTAGTAAACAGCTCGCTATTGCATCTGAACTTGACAAAAAATATATAAATATATATAAAAATTAAAAAAGAATCGCTACCTACCGACCCTATTTTTTTGCCAATGTAACCCTAAACAAATATATTTTTTGAGCTTATATATACAGCTACAACCGTGTATGTTCCAGGGAACGTTTTACGAAGCTATCAAGATATAGTGTTGTTGTCTTTCGATGGTTATATGGTACTATTGAATTAAAAAAAAACATGTTTGAAACCTTTTATCTCCAAGTGTATGCTAACAAATCTTTGGTACAAAGGTGTGACCAAGTCAAATCAGTAGATTTCTTTGAAGTCAACATTGTTTGAGCTACACTACATGGAGTCTAACCAATCGAGGTAACTTCCCAGAGATTTCATTGGCTGTCGTAACAGAATGTTACAACATTTGAGGGAGGAGTCTAATCCGGACGCTTGAACGCAGTTCACTGTATACATATCTATTATGTAACGTTTCATCGATAATTTGATCCAGATATATCTGTCTTCGACAGTTATATTTAGAATTATGGATATGTGGAAGGAACGTATGTACAAGATAAAAACAACCCATTTCAACTGCTATTCCGGGACCGTGAAATATAATATTGGTCACCTCAGCCCAAGCAAAGGGGCACGCAAATTATTCATCATGTAAAATAATTCCATGTACGTCATGTCCACATGACTGAAAATTGCGAAAAATGAATTATATATTATGTAAATATCGGTTAGCTTGTTACTTACATAATATATACTACTAATAATAAAAATACTGTTATAGGTATCATCATAATTCCAACTGTTCCGAAATCAGAATGATTTTTTTAGTGTTCCAGCAAAATTAATGTATTTTATTTTTCTCACTTTTTGAGAAAATCAACTTTTTATGTCCCTGTTCCCCGGATGCAAAAATTCACTTGGAAGGTCTTTATCGCTACGGTGTTGATTCCGGTTGAAAACAAGCGTTCTGACGCCCTTCGAATTTGCGAATTCAAACTCAAAAAAATAGCGGAACAATATCAATAAACCAGATATTTTCAGCACTAATATCGAGATTAACCAGGCATAGAACTCGATACCAGGTAATAAGAATTTCCTTTAACAGTTGCGATATGAAAATATTGCGATATGAGTAAATAAATGATAGGAAATACTAAATCATACATCATCAAAAAAAAATAACAATATTATCTGCTTCTTATAAAAAATCACTGTATATAGAAAAACAGAAATCTGGCTTAGTGTTACTTCTGATCTTTCGATTCTCACCACCGGCGGCAATTTTTTTTTCATTTTTTTTTTCTTTACGGTGGCTGGGTACGGTGGCTGCGAGCGGACATGAAATAAATAAAATTATTGCGTTCGAACGAAATATTATTGCGTGGGAACGAAATACTATTGCGTTCGAACGAAATATTATTGCGTGGGAACGAAATATTATTGCGTGGGAACGAAATATTATTGCGTGGGAACGAAATATTATTGCGTGGGAACGAAATATTATTGCGTTCGAACGAAATATTATTGCGTGGGAACGAAATATTATTGCATTCGAACGAAATATTAATGCGTGGGAACGAAATATTATTGCGAGGGAACGAAATATTATTGCGTGGGAACGAAATATTATTGCGTGGGAACGAAATATTATTGCGTTCGAACGAAATTTTATTGCGTTCGAACGAAATAATTATTGCGTGCGAACGAGATAATTATTGCGTTCAAACGAAATAACTATTGAGCTCATTCTAGATGATATGACAGTTATCATGCCACCGTAGTAATATGATATGGCCTACAACTTATGAAACGGCACCTTATCTAAAAAAGAAGATATTTTCTTTATTTTTTTTACCATTTAAAGTTTTGTTTATTGTATTATGTATGAACAACTTAGTATATAAACTTGTTAACTTACATTATATATAATAATAATAAAACAAATACTGTAAGAGATATCTTCATAATTCCAATTGTTCTGAAATCAAAACGATTTTTGAAGTGTTCCAGCAAAATTAAAGTAGTGTAACTTACTTACTTTTGGAGAAAATCGTCTTTTTGTGTCCCTATTTCCCTGATGCAAATTTTCACTTGGAAGGTCTTTATCACTACGGTGTTTATTCACGTTGAAAACAAGCGTTCTGACGCCCTTCGCGGGTGAAGTTCATTTTACGAATTTAAAATCAACAAAAGGAGCGGAATAATATCAAGAAACAATGCATTTCCAGCTCTAATATCGACATTAGTCGGGCACAAAACCCGATATCGGATAATAAGAATTTCCTGTAATAGTTGCAATAGGAAAATATTACGATGTCAGTAAATAAATGTTTAATTTCTTTCGTTTGATTCAATTTCTAAATTTGTTGACTTGATCCCCAACATTCCAGTGACGTCACTTTTAGTAGGAATGAATGAAACGGCAGTCAGTCCCGCCAAACAGTGACGTCACAATCACCGGAATGACGTCGCTTACATAATTCCCACGGTAGTAAAAAGGAGTACACACTCATTCGGTTTAGTGAATGCAACTTTTCTTGATCATCAAAGAAGCGTTTCGCTTTGAGCGAAATCGTGTAAATAACAGACAATTTGCTTTCGTTTTGAATACCATCTGCTGTATGTATAATGAAAAAGATACAGGATAAACAGAATATCCGGTCACTATCTTACAATACAAGTTTTATTTTGGTGTCGACAGGGAAAACAGAGATGACTCTGCAAAACCTCCTTATCTCATCTCATCGCAAAAACGATAGCAGTATCGATATTAATTATAGTAAAATAACAATGTCCAACGTTGGAAATAATGCAAGTACATTCATTATTTACATAAACCAGTAATTATAATAATCATTTATTTCATCTAGACTAAATAATTTGCGAATCCCATACACCGCCTGCAAGGAGACGACCTTGGCCTATCGCTACCCACGATGCTCTCGATCGTGGTCTAATATTATGTAACTTTTCATGGGATATTGAATCTAGATATATCTGTTTTCGACAGCTAAATTTCTATGAACATGTGTAAAACAAGCAGTCTCAACTGCTATTCCGTGGCCGTAAAATGCTATCTTGATCACCTCAGCCAAAACACAGGGGCATGCAAATTATGACAGAAACGTTTACTAGTAATTTGATACGTATGTCATTTTAAAGTATTGGGGACCTTTTGATATGCACGTGTATATATCGTGACGTTTCAAGTGGCTGCCCGTATTATTTTTTGTGAAAAATGAATTATATATATCATATATATGTTATAAAATTCGGTTAGTTTTTTTATTGTCATTATTGTTATATACACTGTATGTGATATTTAAACGAAAACACATATTTTACCTAAAAAGCCAATGGTATATATAATGTAAGTATCGGTTAACTTGTTAACTTACATTATTAACTTACATTATATATAATAATAATAATAATAAACATACTGTAAGAGGTATCTTCATAATTCCAATTATTCTGAAATCAGAACGATTTTTTAAGTGTTCCAGCAAAATTAATGTAGTGTAACTTACTTACTTTTGGAGAAAATCGTCTTTTTGTGTCCCTATTTCCCTGATGCAAATTTTCACTTGGAAGGTCTTTATCACTACGGTGTTTATTCACGTTGAAAACAAGCGTTCTGACGCCCTTCGCGGGTTAAGTTCATTTTACGAATTAAAAGTCAACAGAAGAAGCGGAATAATATCAAGAAACAATGCATTTTCAGCTCTGATATCGACATTAGTCGGGCACAAAACCCAATATCGGATAATAAGAATTTCCTGTAATAGTAGCAATAGGAAAATATTACGATGTCAGTAAATAGATGTTTAATTTCTTTCGCTTGATTCAATTTCTAAAGTTGTTGACTTGATCCCGAACATTCCAGTGACGTCACTTTTAGTAGGAATGAATGAAACGGCAGTCAATCCCGCCAAACAGTGACGTCACAATCACCGGAATGAACATTCTGTGTAAATAACAGGCAATTTGCTTTCGTTTTGATTACCATCTTCTGTATGTATAATGAAAAAGTTGCAGGATAAACAGAATACCAGGTCGCTATCTTACAATACAAGTTTTATTTTGGTGTCGACAGGGAAAACAGAGATGACTCTGCAAAACCTCCTCATCTCATCTCATCTCATCTCATCTCATCGCACAAACGATAGCAGCAGCGATATTAATTATAGCAAAATAAAAATGTCCAACGTTGGAAATATTGCAAGTACATTCATTATTTACATAAACCAATAATTAGAATAATCATTTATTTCATCTAGACTAAATAATTTGCGAGTCCCGTACACCGCCTGCAAGGAGACGACCTTGGCATATCGCTACCCACGATGCTCTCGATCGTGGTCTTATATTATGTAACTTTTCCTGGGATATTAATTCTAGATATATCTGTTTTCGACAGTTAAATTTCTTTGAACATGTGTAAAACAAGCAGTCTCAACTGCTATTCCGAGACCGTAAAATTCAATCTTGATCACCTCAGCCAAGACACAGGGGCACGCAAATTATGACAGAAACGTTTACTAGTAATTTGATACCTATGTCATTTGAAAGTATTGGAGACCTTTTGATATGCACGTGTATATCATGATGTTTCAAGTGGATGCCCGTATGAAAAATTAATTATATATATTATATACATGTTATAAAATTCGGTTAGCTTTTTTATTGTCATTATTGTTATATACACTGTATATGATATTTAAACGAAAACACATATTTTACCTAAGAAGCCGATCACATATATAATGTAAGTATCGGTTAGCTTGTATATAATAATAATAATAATAATAATACTGTAAGAGATATCTTCATAATTCCAATTGTTCTGAAACCAGAACGATTTTTTAAGTGTTCCAGCATAATTAATGTTGTGTAACTTACTTACTTTTGAAGAAAATCGTCTTTTTGTGTCCCTATTTCCCTGATGCAAATTTTCACTCGGAAGGTCTTTATCACTACGGTGTTTATTCACGTTGAAAACAAGCGTTCTGACGCCCATTCGTGGGTTAAGTTCATTTTACGAATTTAAAATCAACAAAAGGAGCGGAATAATATAAAAAAACAACAATGCATTTTCAGCTCTAATATCGACATTAGTCGGGCACAAAACCGATATCGGATAATAAGAATTTCCTGTAATAGTTGCAATAGGAAAATATTACGATGTCAGTAAATAAATGTTTAATTTCTTTCGTTTGATTCAATTTCTAAATTTGTTGACTTGATCACCAACATTCCAGTGACGTCACTTTTACATGTAGTAGGAGTGAATGAAACGGCAGTCAGTCCCGCCAAACAGTGACGTCACAATCACCGGAATGACGTCGCTTACATAATTCCCACGGTAGTAAAAAGGAGTAAACACTCATTCGGTTTAGTGAATGCAACTTATCTTGATCATCAAAGAAGCGTTTCGCTTTGAGCGAAATCGTGTAAATAACAGACAATTTGCTTTCGTTTTGAATACCATCTTCTGTATGTATAATGAAAAAGTTACAGGATAAACAGAATACCAGGTCACTATCTTACAATACAAGTTTTATTTTGGTGTCGACAGGGAATACAGAGATGACTCTGCAAAACCTCCTCATCTCATCTCATCGCAAAAAACGATAGCAGCATCGATATTAATTATAGCAAAATAAAAATGTCCAACGTTGGAAATATTGCAAGTTCATTCATTATTTACATAAACCAGTAATTAGAATACTTATTTATTTCGTCTAGACTAAATAATTTGCGAATCCCATACACCGCCTGCAAGGAGACGACATTGGCCTATCGCTACCCACGATGCTCTCGATCGTGGTCTTATATTATGTAACTTTTCGTGAGATACTAAATCTAGATATATCTGTTTTCGACAGTTAAATATCTATGAACATGTGTAAAACAAGCAGTCTCAACTGCTATTCCGAGGCCGTAAAATGCAATCTTGATCACCTCAGCCAAAACACAGGGGCACGCAAATTATAACAGAAACGTTTACTAGTAATTTGATACGTATGTCATTTAAAAGTATTGGAGACCTTTTGATATGCACGTGTATATATCATGACGTTTCAAGTGGCTGCCCGTATTATTTTTTGTGAAAAATGAATTATATATATTATATATATGTTATAAAATTCGGTTAGCTTTTTTATTGTCATTATTGTTATATACACTGTATGTGATATTTAAACGAAAACACATATTTTACCTAAGAAGCCAATTATATATATAATGTAAGTATCGGTTAGCTTGTTACTTACATAATATATAATAATAATAATAAAAATACTGTTAGAGGTATCTTCATGATTCCAACTGTTCCGAAATCAGAATGATTTTTTTAGTGTTCCAGTAAAATTAATGTATTTTATTTTTCTTACTTTTTGAGAAAATCAACTTTTTATGTCGATGAAAAAAATCCACCTGGAAGGTCTTTATCACTACGGTGTTGATTCCGGTTGAAAACAAGCGTTCTGACGCCCTTCGAATTTGCGAATTCAAACTCAACAAAAGTAGCGGAATAATATCAATAAACCAGATATTTTCAACACTAAATATCGAGATTAAGCAGGCATAGAACTCGATACCAGGTAATGAGAATTTCCTGTAACAGTTGCGATATGAAAATATTGCGATGTGAGTAAATAAATGATTAATTTCTTTATTCTGATTACCATTTCTAAATTTGACGATTTGATCCCGAACATTCCAATGACGTCACTTTTTAGTCCTCTATGAGCCCGGGTGATTCGACCTTGCAAGCTGACGTTTTGAAGGATTGAATAAGCCCTCATTTGCGGTATTATGGTGACAATTTGCACTCATATACAGCTTAACATAGTTTAAAATAATGGCGTTACTTTATCTTGGAACATTTCATTATTTAAACGTCACTTTGACAAAAAGAAACAGTAGGCATACGTAGGCTACAATGTAAATCTTACAGCGTTTGAGGATACAAGGCTTCGTTTAGTAGATGAATTTCATGAAATATTGCACAAAAAACATCATTAACATGCTTCTGACACATATAATTAATGCGTTGAATTGAATATGTTTGACATTGTGTGTAAAAAATCTATTTTGGTCTTTCGCCGTCGAAAACCGATGAACCGCGGTACCATGCACTGGGTTGCGAGCAGCTATCGTGATTTTTTCGTGTTTTATTTTTTCTTATTCATTAAAAAAGCGATCTTTGACTATCTCTGAGTCCAAAAGGTTTCGGCTATAGCATTCATTTCTTTATATTTGAGTTGAATGCATCAAATCGGATCTGTTCTCGACATCGACTGTGCATTGTATAACATTAGGCCTACTATACCTGTACCTGCAGTTATCGTGATTTTTTTCATGCAACTTAGTAGAATTTTACGATGCATACGCAGTAGAAAGATATAATCTAAAAAAGATTGTATTGTACAATTTCTCAATGCATAATATAACTTTGATATTCCATGGTATAAAATGAAAACTGTCGTTTTCTCCGTATCAACGTAACACGAGCGTGTGCTTCGTCTCGGCGAAATCTAGCTCATTCCTCTCAGGGGGTGTCTTCAACGACGTTCGAGCATATCAGAAAAAATCAATAAAATAACAAAGATTATCGTGTATTAAAGAACAACAAAAAACTTTGTGATTTGTTATCAATGTGTTATTATCCTTTTTTCACTTTTCTTCATGCTGAAACAACAGCTACATGCACATTACATTTACAATTTTTTTTATTTTTCCTATAAGGAAATACTCTATCATACAACAATGTTATCTGCTTCTTATAAAAAAAATCACTGTATATAAAAAAGCAGAAATCTGGTTTAGTGTTAACGTGCAGATCTTCTGATCTTTCGATTCTCCACCGGCGGCAATTTTTTTCATTTTTTTTTAATATATCATGCAAACATGCCTATTCAAACTATTCACAATATCTGGCGAGGGCTACATGTACATGTAGCTCTATTACTACAGAATAAATAATTATATATCTGAGGATTTACATCGGATATATACATGGTCAGTATCTTACAGTAGCTAGGCCAAGGACGTGTCCTTGAACGGGCCTGTTTGTTTTATTTTGGTGTTGACACGGAAAGACGAGATGACTCCTGTCTCATGGACATTAAAACAAATCATTTATTTCATCTAGGCAAATAATAATTTGAAAATCCATATACCGCCTGCAAGGACCCTTAAATGTAATATTGGTCACCTCAGCCCAAGCACAGGGACACGCAAATTATTCATTATGTAAAATAATTCCTATGTACGTCATGTCCACATGACTGAAAATTATATATTATGTAAATATCGGTTAGCTTGTAATAATAATAATAATAACAATAAACAACAGTATTTCAGAAGAAAATATTTCAATGGCAGTAATTCTTTGTTATTACTGTTTTGGTTTACTT
Organism: Argopecten irradians; assembly: GCF_041381155.1. NCBI lineage: Eukaryota > Metazoa > Mollusca > Bivalvia > Pectinida > Pectinidae > Argopecten > Argopecten irradians. The sequence goes on along the minus strand of NC_091140.1, from coordinate 14,759,317 downwards.
AACCTAGCGGGATGTATCGGACATACCTGGTAACTACATATCAAAAAAGTACATTATAACTTTATATGCAATACTTATCAACCAATGCTTTGGTTGTATTTGTTCAACAACAGACAGGGTCATTTAAGTTTGGAGGTAGGAGCAAGTCGGAATATCCGGCAAAAACACCAACCGTAATGTATCCTATAAAACAAATATTTGATTGAATGTTGAATGCGTATGAAGGGAAATGTTTGCTTCTGTGGTCAGCTTAAAAAATCGTAGACGTGTGGCTGACGGCTAGCTTTTGTGCATTATTTTGTTGAAAACCAACTACAGCTACCCTGCGGTTTTTTTTGCGATCTGTTGAATTTATCCTGTGCTGTGAGGGTTCATACATGTATATGTATGCACTTTGATAGTAGGTCACTCTACTCTTAGTGTCCCGTTGTAGGTTGTTTTGTTGTATAAGCCCTAAATCATAATTCGAGTGTACTACAATGCATTTTGTTAATAATGATATTAATGATATTGCAAATGGCTTGATGAAAATTCAATAGTTAATCAGTATCCATAGCATAGTGTACGTCAGAATTTACACAATAACAATTTCATTTTGGTCAATAAATAAAAGCCTCGATGACATCAATGAAGTAGTTGGAGGCAAGGTGTGTTTTGAAAACAGCCATTGGTTGAATTATCTTTTGATAATTCAATCCATCTGGATTAAGTTGAGTCTGCCCAGGTTTAAGATAAGACAGCATCTATGTTTTAAAATCGCGCGAATGCAAATCTGGCAAAGCATCCCTGAATTCTCGATTAACAGTGACAATGATATATTATCAATGATGGCGTTTGTTTTCATCGCATCATTATCGCATCCAGAAAAATGTCATATTGTGTCCAGAATGTATGCACCAGTTGGGCTATGCTCATGAACTTCAATTAATTCTACTTCATCTGGCCACGGTAGGGGATTCTCTATTAGTAACTTGTGATCAAAACTCTTAGGAACAAATATGTACTATGTACTTTCAAGTATGACAGTTGTCCGCTTGTCTATAAATGCTTTGATAACTATTGGCTGAGAGTGTTTAATATATATATAGAATACTTAAACAATTTAATCATTTTATAAAAAAAGGCTCGGTTAGGACTTCATTTGATAGAACGAATTTGTAAAAAAAGGTTTTCTACCAGACATGTTTTATTAGGCCTGTCTACCTTTTTCGCTATGTTAAATAACCCAATGTTATTTGAAACACTTCCACAACATGTATGCAGAATGCGTGAACCTGGTATCAGGGCTGGAGCAGCCATGCTGTTCGGCAGAACGCTTTGTTTGTTTGTTTGATTAATTAACGTCCTACTAACAGCTATGGTCATGTAAGGACGGCCTCCCATGTATGCGGTGTGTTGCGTGTATGTTGTGCGAGGTGCGTGTTTTGGGAGACTGCGGTAAATTCATGTTATGTCTTATAGTGGAACTATCGCCCTTTTTATAGTGCTATATCACTGAAGCATGCCGCCGAAGACACCAAGCAACACACCCCACCCGGTCACATTATACTGACAACGGGCGAACCAGTCGTCCCACTCCCCGTTTGCTGAGCGCTAAGCAGGAGCAGAAACTACCACTTTTATAGACTTTGGTGTGTCTCGGCCAGGGGACAGAACCCAGAGCCTTCCTCACAGGGGCGAACGCTCAACGCAAGGCCAAAAGTGAGGCGGTGCCAAGGAAGGCATTAGGAAAGATAAAGTCAGTTAGGAAGAAAAGATAAGATCCTAAATTTAGTCGCCTTTTACGATCATGTAATAGGGGCAGCAGGTACAATTCAAACGCCCTACCTGCAAGGCTCCGGCAGAACGATAAAAGATGACTGGTGTACATGTATATCAATACAATATCATACATCTTTAGTTTAAAAGTACAAGAATTGAATGATCACGTGTCAGTTATGATATATATATATATATACTTTTACAAGTATGTATAAAGCTTTAAAAGAGATAACTACATGCAGTTGTATCACAATGTTTTCTGAGCAGACAGTTCATTAACGATGTATTTTTGTCTTCCTACAATAAAAAAAAAACATTTTTAAACGTGAATAATTGAAATTATGCTAAAAAACGAGCTACGTATTTCATGTCTAGACTATATTATGGTAAAAATAACTAATGGAATCTGGGTTTCTCTCTCCATATTGCATGTTTTTTTTTATTTATTTCAAAGTGTATAGCGTGGAACAAATTAACATGATCGTATTGACGGATAAAACCTTTCGAATTGACAGATAAAACCTTTCGAATTGACAGATAAATCCTTTCGTATTGACAGATAAAGCAAAAGTTTGTCCTGCAGTATTTACAATGTATCAGTCAGTATGTGTGGCAGTTGCAAGATAAAATATACAACTATATCTGGTAAGTTCTACCACGACCGGATCTTTGTTATTACATACAACAGGCCATTTAAATCTTTACAAAGCGAATTCGACGAAGGCTAAAAATATAAACTAAATGTACCTGGAAGAGGAACTAGGTTAGGTAGGCTTTCGAGCCAGACACCAGTATTTATCGGTAGACCAGAAAGGTAAGTTTGCTATTTGTTTTGCTTTAATATGAAGATTGTTGATATTGTATGTAAGAAGGAAATTCAGAAGTAAAACAGCCCAACTGTCAGATTTTGCTTCCACAGTAAAAAATGAATCGTGTGTGTAATTATAATCTATTAATTGATTGGTCAGATTGTTTACGTTTACGGGTAAAAGATTTGTTGGCAATGTATCACACACATATATATAGGGGTCAAAGAAGTAATATCTACAGGATTTTCCAGATGACACGGGATCCCATCAAACGTAGGTCTGTATGATACGAATTACGGTCAGGGCTTTATGTGGTAAGTTTGTTATGTGAAAAACATTTCTGACAGTCATAGCAGGTATATCGGGTCTTTTAGACCTAGTAAACGTAAATAAATTAACGTATGCAGAATGTTATTTTGAGCGTCTGCCCTGTGTATTTGTTGATAACTATCTTAACCACTGCAATGACAGCGTTCCAATATCTGATATCATACCTATCATAAGGCATATGGGTCCATTGTTTGCCAGGTCAATACATACGTCTTAAGTATGTATGTGTACCAAACTAGACTTTACAATTAGATATAAAGGCACTGTGTCAATGCATACATCGCATAGTAACTAGTAAATCAGTTTTTTATTAATAGTGCCTTTATGATATACCCTTCATCTGATATAGAGACAGTATCTAATTTTACAGATTTCCAAAAGGCATTTGTCTTTATTACACACATTTGCTATGGAATATGAATATGGTGTTATATTAAGGTTATCGAAAAACAAGGTCAGGGTATGGCCTTTTTTCTTATTATTTTGTAAAACGAAATTAGGCCATTGTCATTATAAACGGACGTCCAATTTTCGTCTACATTACTTAACGACGATAATTATTGTTTAATCCACTAAATTTTTTTTGAAGTCCGCAATTGTTTAAATTGTTTTCATATTATTCATATTAGAAAATTGTAAGGATAAATTAATAAAATAGAAAAAAAAAAACAAAAACGACATGAAAATATTTAAGATTGTTTTGTTATGATTTTGATTGTAATGATCCTTTCTAAACAGAACAAGATGGCGTATTCTGGAGGACCCCTAATAGTGGCAGCTATAGATTTTGGAACGACATATTCTGGATATGCTTTCTCAACTTACAACGACTTCGAGAGAGACCCGTTGAATATTTCTACTTGTTCCTGGCCAAATGCATATGGTCAGTCCCCTAAAAATTCGACAAGTGTGTTGTTTGATGATGAAGGAAATTTCCATTCATTTGGTTACCCCGCTGAAAAGAAATATGCACAACTAGCGTTAGTAGGGAATCACAAGAAATGGAAGTTCTTTAAAAGATTTAAAATGGAGCTATATCGAACGCAGGTAAAGATATAATTCTGGTAGCGTAGTCAGACAACGTACGAATTATCATATCTAAACATGTTTTGTCTCTTACTGAAATCATATCTGAGATTATTGTAACCAAAATAGTTTTTGTTTTCAATTTTTTATTGTAAGGGCAATCAGAAATAGAACTTGAATTGGAAATTTCGTGGCAAGTAGAAACGGAAAGCCTATTTTTGTAAGCGAGTAGTTCAATTAGTTTACTCGTAGAATTTCCCGTCGAATTATTTTTCTTGTCCTTTATAAACTGACCATCCTGAAATAAATCGATTTATTTTATCAGTTTTGCTTAAGTGATAGTTAGCCGTCACTTGAATCTTTTAGATTTTACTGAAATAGAAACATATAAAATTGTTTAACCAAATCGTTTATTTAACCAGACATTCTGTATTTGTATGAAATTGAACGCTTCCCACTATTTCAATATCATATTGGCAGTATAAATCTCATTGTGGATTTCACTGTGAAGAAGAGTCTGTTTAATAAAGGTTTCTAACTTGTTAAAATTATTACTTCTTTTTTCTTTTTTTTTCTTCAAAATATGTGTTGAAAGGTTATGATGTGATTTTAATATCGATGACTTTATCAGCCCTTTTGACATAATATCGGCGCTTGATGGGGCTTCCGGCCTTTGGACTAATATGACGGTCTCGGGTGCGGTATCAAAACTTATAATAATAACAAATATTAACTAATTAACAAAGCGTTAAGAATAAATGCTAGTGTTGGTATCACAGCAGCTGAAATATTCGCAAATATCACACCGAAACAGTACAGTTATTACATTTTCTGATGATGTCATTCGTAAAATCTCATAGGGGAACCACTTTTTATAACACATATTTCTGCTGATGTAACAGTAATTATGTATGGTATGTAAATCACTTGAATTGATTTTATATTTATAGAAACTGAATCGACATCTCACCATTACCGATGACAATGGCAACAAAATGTCAGCCATGGATGTCATTGCAGCAGTGATCCGATATCTAAAGGAACATGCTAAAAAAACGTGTTTCGCAGCCGTTACAAATCTTGAGGAGTCTGACATATTATGGGTGCTCACAGTTCCTGCGATATGGTCAGATGATGCCAAACAATTCATGCGAGAAGCTGCCAAGAAGGTACGTGAGTGTTTAATAATCATATCTTCACAATGAAGTTGCGGGTATACTGAACTCGCCCTGTCTGAATGTCTGTCTGTCGTCCGCAAATCTTCTCTCCTCTTAAACTACTGGACCGATTTCAACGTAACAACAGTTATGCTTCAGACAATATGTGTAACTTGGGCGTATATTCCGAGTGTTGGGTGCCATGATACCTATGTCACCATTCACAGTTTTTTTATAAAGGCAATGACTCATTGGTTTTTGAGTCATTTTGTTCAAACTTGGTGGTGTATATGATATAACATAGGGAAGCCTATTATTACGCATGTCGCATGTTTTAGTAATAGTTCCTTTAGAAACGAAAGCTTCTGGTCAACATTTATATATTGTCCAATTTAGCTAAAATTGCTATATAGATTTTTTGAAGCATTAGAAATTTAATGGTTATAATTTTCAACACGTCAGGTGTCATCTGGTCGCAATGGTAATCAACTGAATCGTCGTTATGAACATAAATGTCACTGTCTGTCATCCGCAAATATTGTCCGGAAAATACTAGACGACTTTTAATGAGACTGATAATATTGATGGGGGAACTAGCTCACTAAACCCATGTTTTGTGTTCATTACTCACAAGTCTTTACATGAAGGTCGTATAGTAAAGGATTATTATTTTGTTAATGATTCTGAACAATAAAATATTATCATTAAGACCCATTTTTAGCACTTATTTATATTTTTTTTCTATCCACAATTTATATATCCATAATCCCGTCCATCAATCCTCCCTTCCTCTATCCATCCACCATCAACCTATAAACCCATCCTTCCTTCCTCCCTACCTCCATCCATCCACCATCCACCCATTATCCCGTCCACCCTTCCTCCCTGCCACAATTCATCAACCATTCATCTTAATATCGCCCATCAATCCTCCCTTCCTCTATCCATCTACCAACCTTCCATAATCCCGTCCCTCCTTCTCCCTACCTCTTTTATTCCACCATCCATCCATAATCCCGTCCATCCGTTCTCCCTACCTCTATCCATCCATCATCCATATATCTATAATCCCGTCCATCCTTCCTCCCTACCTCTATCCATCCACAATCCTTATATCTATAATCCCGTCCCTCCTTCCTCCCTGCCTCCATTCATCCCCATCCATCCATCCATCCATCTTTAATCCCGCCCATCCTTTCTCCTTACCTCCATCCATCCATAATCCCGTCCATTCTTCCTCCCTGCCTCCATCCATCCATCCATCCATCCAGTTTGGTCGTCCTTGCGTGTGTTGATTTGATTCGTTCGTTCATTTATTCAACTATGCTCACCTCGAACGGAGCATAACCAATATTTATCCTTGGGACAATAGTTGCTATTTAAGCACGTTTATATGTATAATCAACACAAAAATACATATAAAATAAATAGTTTGGTTTTTGGGGTCAGCAAAATCAGCACACCATTCCCGATGTATAAAGTACGTAACTGTTGCTTTTGACAAAAATACATATTCGTCTACTCCTGTTTTTAATAGATGGAAATTACCATTCGTCGATGGTGTTGCACGTTTAATCAATCAATTGAGTGTCACTCAATTTCTCCGTTTCTATTTTCTAATGTAGGCTGGAATCCAGAGAGAAAGACTTTTGATAGTGCTGGAGTCGGAAGTAGCTTCTATCTACGAAAAGCAGAATGCCTTACAGAAGAGTGGAGATGGCAGTCTCCAAAGATTACCTCCGGGCACTCGTTATCTTGTTTTGGACGCAGGAGGTGAGAATCTAGTTTTTTAGCTGAAGGTTAAAAAGAAATGTTTTTTTTTCTATATAATGTCTTATATCGATCAAACGTTAATTAGGTAATGACAAATTTTATAGATTTTGAAACATATTATTCAGGTTGGTAAAGACTATTATATATATGGTTATTTGACACAACCAACGAAATTTTTACTTGTGACGTTTCGATAACCACACTGTTATCTTCATCAGACGCGTATGACCAATACAATATGTTTACACTTACAAGAGTAATTTGGTACGAGATGGAAACCTCAGCGTATAAGGGTCTACGAGATGGAACAAACAGTCGAGAGGGGCTTGCGTACATCTAGTAATACCGTACAAGCACTCGGCATGCCCTTTTACAGACCCCAACTCGACAATTTGACCATTATAATGAGTTGCCGAGTTGCATATTGTACTGGTCATTTACGTCTGATGAAGATAATGTTTTATAATTTTGTGAATTTATCTTATAATTTTCCTTTACGTGATTGTTTTTGACGAACATTGAAGCATTTTATAAGGACAGATAATATTTAGTTATCCATATTGAGTATATTACCCAAATATTAAGCATTTCGCGAAAGGGATAGCTGTTCATGATTTTTTTTTAAGTTATATGTGCCGTAACTGGGACTGGGCAAAAAAATCATTTTCAGCTCTAATCTATACATGTAAAACGCTATTAAAATGTTATAGACCACAATTTGGCTTCATGGTGTAACCGTATATACTCATTTCATTCAATAAAAAAAGTAAATATAATGATTTTTAGCAGTACTGCCAAAAATCATTTTCAGCTCTTATTTGTACCTGTAAAATTGAAACCTATACCTTAAAAGTACAGGAATTCTCAATTAGTAACTTTTGTTGATGAATAACACATTAAAAGCTCATCTTGATTCGTAAGTATGAAAAATACGGCACATATAACTTTAAGTATGTACTATTCTCTAGGACATTACCATGACAATATAAACTCAAACTTATTGTATTATATTCGTCATGATTATATCACAGTAGCCCTGACATGCCGTGTTTGTTACATAACAGGCGGAACTGTAGACATATCAATACAAGAAGTACAGGAAAACGATAAGCTGAAATCAATAAGTTGTGCCTGTGGAGGAGATTGGGGAGGGACCAAAGTGGACGAAGCTTTCTTTGGTTTTCTGGCGGAAATAATAGGCAAGCCTGCGCTTCAGGACTTTATTTCGTGTCACAACTTAGAATTTCTGGAGCTAAGCCAAGACCTGGAGATGAAGAAAAGAGGGGTAGAGTACAAAGAATCTGACAGCTCCGTCTTCTTTACGATACCATATTCAATGAATGAATGTTGCAAAAAATTTAACGATGGAAGAACTATTGCGAACGTTATCGAATCGTCCGATGAATTCAATACACGCGTCTCGGTTGTCGCCGGAAACAAGCTCAAAGTTGACGATGCTCTAGCGAAGAGCTGGTTTCGCGGATCAGTGACACGTATTACTGAACAATTGGAAGAGATAATAAGAAACCCAAACATGAAGGGGATCAAGGCGATTCTGATGGTTGGTGGATTTTCCGAATCGGAATTGCTCAAAGAAGCAATCGTGAACATTACACAAGTCAAAGAAAACCAAATTGATATCATCAGGCCAAAAGATGCATCATTAGCTGTGCTGAAGGGTGCGGTCATGTATGGTCATAAACCGATTATTCAATCCAGAATTTTGCGCTATACATATGGTGTGGACACGACTGTGTTGTATAAAGAAGGTGTGCATAAACGTTCTAAGCAGTACAAAACCAAGAGCGGGGAAGTAAGATGCAAAGATATATTTGATATTCACGCCGTCAAAGGAAATACTGTCGTTATTGGCGAACCACAGAAGAAAATGACATATGAGATATCTGAAGCAGACTCGACTGGAATGGATTTCCCCGTCTTTCGGTCAACGGAGAGTGACCCTTTATATGTCACAGACCCCAGCTGTGAAAGAATAGGAACGCTCTCTGTTGAAATGCCTGACATTTCGAGAGGCTTGAACCGGTCAGTGGAACTGAAAATTACATTTTGGGATACAGAGCTGAAAGTGACAGCAATCGATCCAGAGTCCAAGGAATCTTTCGAAGCTGCAATAGATTGCCTCGAATAGAGATCTACATCTTCTATTCAAGTGACAATTACTTAAAAGACGCACAAAAAAAAAACACAAAAAAAACAAAAAAACATAAAAGAGTATTTCTAGGCATCAAGCCAAGATTACTCATTCTAAGTGGTTTATTCATATGACAATAATTAACAACATTTGTGTTTTCTTTGTGTGTTACGTGCTTAAATATTAAATTAAAAATGATTATTATTAGCTGTGGTATAATCACATCCTTTGGCGTTAAACATCGTCCTCTTTCTAACATTCTAGTACAATATAATGTAACTGTACTATACAAGTTGGTGGCACAATCCAATTATAGCGCACTAGCGATCTCATCACTATATAACACACTATATAACGAATTTATAGCATTGATGACCACTGGTTTGTTTCATTAGGTCTTTACTTCCTATTTGTTTTGTCAAGAATCTGACATCAAACTTGAATCATGTTGGCGAAGGATAATAACAATCGCCGCTTTTTAAATAATTCGGAATTGACATAGGCTTAAATGTTTATTTATGTATTTGTTTGCAAATATACTGTATATACATCATGCATAAATGAATTAATATCGGCATTCCTAGTGTACAAGATCTACCTCAATACGACACCAGACTGGCTGTATATTAAAAGCATCCGAAACTTAAGTGACAAAAACATCCATCCAACTTCTAAAGTGCAAATTCTTTGATCATCTCTGCATTCTCGCTAGATAATCAAGGATTAAGTTATACCGATAAATTGATTGTAGGGTGAGGATTGATCTTAAGGTACGAACTCGTCATTTTGTTTACAATCTCATTCTAGAAAACACTTGAATTGTTACGTTTGACTTTAACCGTGTCATCAACTTTCAAACTAGCGTAGGGAAAGCAATCGTAATTTCATTTTAAGTATTATAACAATTTAAGTTAATTTTATACTCATAACTAACAAGTAAATTAATATATATTTTTAGGGTAATGAAATCATATACTTAGTTGAAGATAATCAGTTTAAATTTTGAAGCGAGATCAACAGCCGCCATATTGCATCATAAAAGATATTACTGACCCCCTAACGTCATTGTACCCAAATTGATACTGTACCCAAATTGATACTGTACCCAAATTGATACCCTAATTGAAAAAAAATACGTTAAACATTTGTGGTGTTAAAGTTTACTTCATTTCTCAGTGTTGATACCAAAGATGCATCATTTATTGATAATTACGCTTCGTTTTATATAACTATTTTTGTTATTTTCTCTGAAAGATAACTTTTGATAATATAATTGATAACTCTGTCTGACACGTGTTAATCCCTAGAAATGTGGCCGTGCGACAATTACTATTTGTACTATAATAGTGTTTTTTTTTTCAAAGCGTAAGGCCTCCCCAATGAACATTTTCTTAAATAATGAAATTTAAGATATAAACACTTATCAGAAATAGATAAAATATAGTTGCCACACATTATTTTTTTATTTAGTCGCGTTCAAATTGCTCTTTGTATAGCGTTATTTCTCCATCTTAATTTTTACTAAAACTGTTACTAGATTCAAGTATTGATTGGTTCATAATTATGTTTGTAGTTTTTTTTTACATTGAAATTTTTGCAATCATTAGAAATAATTGATAATTGTCTTTTGACATATACACCACATTGGAACTATATAAGCTCAAGTGAATGCCACAGAAAACTGAAATTAAATAATTGAAATATCACACAAGTCATTACGTGGTGTTACGGGGTACCAAATTAGCACAGGTACTGTTGTGAAAACACTTGTACAATTTTTACAGTAAAATGTATAACTGTATTCAGTATAACTCGTATAAATAAACGCAACTACGTCCCGTTTATTAAGTAAAATCACAAAAATCTATATTAATTGATTCTTCTTAATTTTATGCAATTTTCTTGCTGGGTATCAATTTTGGTACACATCATGTGACAAAACTAGAAATCCGAGATATTATGTAAATCGTTCTCACAATAAAAATAAGCACTGTGATAAGAAAAAAATATCATTTGATCAGTTATATGGTAAATCTCATTGAGGGCCATAGAGTAACAATGTATTTATAGCATTGCATAAGAACTTGGATAGTCTGGTGTTAAATCATTTTAATGTTGTCGAATTCTGTTGTCAGAAATGAAGTACGAAAACACTACCTTAATAATCTGTACCTTTGTGCTTTTAAGTATCAATTGTACCAAAAACAAATGTTCTTTGAACGGAAAAATATTTATCATGTTTTATGTCAATGTATTGGTTATGTGAATATCCGTAGTGTGTTTTGTTCTACGGCAAGTATAACATCGGTGAATCAAACATGGACATTAACATGTTTAATTGAAATAAGTGTGTGTTGTAGGTATTCAAAATGAAAAGATTGCTAAGTATTATATCACATTCTCCTATTGAAAAAGACGTCCATCTTTGTAATTTTTGAAACAAAGGTCGCAATTAGAGAAAAACTCAGAAGTTTAGAGTCTTTGTCACCTAAATAAAGTATAGTCGACTTTATATCGCGCATATTTACAATGCGTACTTTAAATCGCGCATATTTACAATGCGTATGAGTACGTTGAATAAATCTAGTTTTCAAGTGTTTTCATTTTATTGAACCATTTTATTTATTTATTAATCGAAAACTCACTGTTGGTAGTAAAACATATCAGCTTCCGCACTGTAACGCTTATAACTACTGCAATGGAAAAAAGTAATCACAATTAACATTCAGTACAATATTCTCTTAGTCATGTCTCATGGGTAAACCTCAATGAATTTCTTCCATTCGCCTTTTTTCAATCGTCAAAAATACACTACCACCCAATGCTAGAAGGTTTCTACGAACGTGTCTATTGTCTCCTATTGTTCTAATACCTGTGCAGGATACTCACTTCACTATAATAACAGGTATGTTTACGAATAACAATAACTCATCGTTAAAACGATATTGCATCAGCTATAGATTTACTTAAACTGATAAGACATAAAGTTTAGTCATAGTATTTGTAGAACAAAGTAAAAACATCTCATGCGAAAAATCCAGATTTCCCCGTATTATTTACTGTCGTATTATCAAGGGTCTACTTCCGGTTGATTTACTTACTTGTGGGTTGACCGAGTGGAAGAGATTTCGCGATGAATAGCGTATCTTGATTGATTAATACTTAAAAGATATTCCACATTTTTGTGTGTGAACCGATTCATTCTACAGATAACAGATTCGTTAGTTTAGACATTTTATTCGAAATAGAAGAATAAATAAAAGGAAATTTGGAGGTTTATTTTCTTCCTTAAGTTCGTGTTTGTTATTAATTTAAACATAATGATATATATATATAATAAATAAAGCCTTAAGTGTGTATACTTGAAATAAAACACGGTCAAGTGTGTGGTGAACACGAAGGATGTGATGTACGATATACTCGCTCCCTTAACTACATGTTATACTCATCCCTGTATAATTGTATCTAATAACTATGTGGTAGAGTAGGAGTGGTATTTCTTGACATACAAGTGGTGGTGGGCGACAAACAATTAATGAATCATTATCATATGCTTCATGATTAAACGTGAGCAAATATCATATCATTATGATGTAATGGACAGGAACAAATTAGCAACGAGGTGATGCATATCACTGATAAACAACAACGTGTATATACTTAATTCTTAGCGTCTAAAATAGTCTTCATAAACATGTGGGGTTTATACAGATGTAAGAAGAAATGGGAAAACAAGTTTGTTTGTCGGTACTGATTCCATTTTATATGTACATGTATTTGAACAATTTGTATAAACTCATTATTTTACAGTATTCGCTCGTCGTGAATTTATAGTCAAAACCATACCATGGTCACAGAAATTAATATTTCAATATTTAGATGGATACTTACAGAATAATATCTAAAAGTAACGATTTGAATATAAAAAAAACCGTAAATACAGTGAAATTAGTATTTGTTAGACTGTGTTGTTCATATTAAATATTTATCCGTTTTAATACTTCGCACCTCTGGCATGGAGCCATTTCGTCATCGTACTTTTTTTCATTTTTATTCGTACTTTTTTGTTTTGGTTTATTGTACATTTATACATTTTGTATACCTTTTCATTTTCATTTTTTGCATTTGACTGCATTCTAATTCATACTCTCTTGTTCTCTTTCTCACTTTACTACGGGCAAAACCTGTTAACAAACACTACTTTAACCTTGTCATAATAGTAAATAGTATATCACTCTGTTTCTGGACATATTCATTCCTTTGCATTCCCCTCCCTCTGTTAGTCTTCCTGTTGGGTGTTAATATAACTGGTGTTAGTTAGTGTTGTTTATTATATTTAACAACAGATAAATAAAAGAGAAGGAAATATGTCATGTGTAAAAAAACAAAACAAAACAAACAGATTGTATCCAGAACATCGCAGTCAAAGACATTAGACAAAATCTACTTTAAACATTATAGTTTCCATTTTAGTACCGTTTTATTTCCGGCATGATTATTCAACTGAACCAGGACGAGAGCATTGTTCAATTCATATAGCGGCATATGGAGGCTTCACGTACATTTTTCCAGATTTACATACATTACGCACATCATGTGATAAAATTAATACATATATATTTCGTTTGAAATGAATTGTTTTATTTTTATGAGCTTATATGTCATCATTTACTATTTTGTATTAACAACTAGTTGCCATAACACCTTCCTTCTTGTTCTGAATACCTGGTACCTTGCAGTGTATACTACCAACTAAAATGTTGTTTATAAAAACCATATACAACAGGAAGTTTAATTGCGTACTTTCCCTAGACATAAACCGCAAGCTGGACGAGGAAGACGGGCTTAAATTTGATATCATAAGTGGCCGCTGTCTATATAATTGATGTCAAAAGGTCCCTCTAAAATACTTATCATCTGTACTGCAGTAGATACGACGTCTGGATGACGTCCCAGTCACACAGGTAAGTCAAGCGTTAACACTTTAGAACAGTAATTATATAATGTAAAAACTGCGAGGAACTGTATCCTATTCTCCATTTCACATCTAAGTGCCATTATACAAAAGGGGACAGAATTAATTTTATTATAAAGGTTCTCGCGACATATGGACCCGAATTATGTACCAAACTACCAGATAAATATAATTAACATGTAATGTACGATACAAACATTGTAAAAATGTTTTGAAATTTCTTTTGTTTTGTAAATTTCATCTTTGAGGAATAAAAGAATTGATAGATTGATTTGATTTGTTCCACTGAAATGCCGACGACAAGAGACAATTGTTTACAGTTCACAGTTCATCTTTACGTTGCTTTGATATCTCAAGTTAAATTTGACATTTCTGTCAACAAGAGATACAAAACATACTGAACAAGTCCATCAGTCAATATATACGAACATGGTTACTTTAGCAACTGATCTGATTATAAAATGTATTATCATGTCAAATGTTATAAGTGATGAAAAGTATTCAAGTGCTCAGTCCATAACAAGGTAAGGTAGATATATGTGTACGTGTGTTTTCTGTGAAGGTAAACTGAGATATTATCCTGAACTGTATGTTAGTACGCCCTGTTATAATAGGTTGGTAAGATGTGGGCGATCATGTGCTTCTTTACTTTGCCCTGTGGCTATTCCTACGTGTGTTATTGTTGCTGATCAATTTCAACGTCAAGTTAAATAACATTCACGACAGTTTGTGACATCTTTGATATATATCACGGATATTGTAAAATAATGATACCGATTTAAAGGATCTTACCATAAAAATAGATATAGGTACACCTTTCATTTCTGATTTATCAAATCAATTTCTTACGTATGAATATATGAATATTTTAGGTATAATAAAGCAATTTCACGTGTAATGCATCACTTGATATACTAGACACAGCACTTGCAGCCTAAAATGTGTGTATTGTAAAGAGTAGTTATGACATTACTTCTCCTATCATAAACACTTTTTTTTTACTAGATAGTCATTTTTGACGCATTGTCAATTTATGTTTGGGGAAATTACTCCCTCAGAGCTAACGACATTCTGAAAATAATTCATAAAACAAAATATCAAAACATTTTCTATTCATTTTTCTTCATTAGCTTAAAACATGCCAACTTGCGGGTTAGCGGATAATAATGGTGGTTATCGTAATTGTACGACACCGTATCTATGAAAATGGGTTTACATTGTATCAAAGAGGTAACTTAATTTATTGAAAAAAATAACAATTGGGCTAATTGAAGCCAAACCCATACTTGTTCAAATTACTGATGGTTTGCTGTAATGCTTTTTAAGACTAGTACATACTTTTAGAATTAGAAATTTTGTAGAATTTTCTTTCGCTATCTTACGTGATGCTCGCTGTAATTACGGACGTCAAGTAATCGACTTAAATAATGAAAATAATTTCAACTATATTGAAGTATATACATTTTGCTGTACAACAGACGAGCTATGCTTTCATTAAATATATCCAAACGACTATGCTTAATTAAGGACCAAGCTATGTTTTTCGGGCATTTGATGTGAGAAAGGAACTTCTTTCATGAAACACTTTATGTAACTTTTTTGTGATACATAATGTAAATGTAACACATAACGTTATACATTCAACACTTAAGCTGTTGACATTGAACTGGGATACATTAGGCTCTGCCACAGTAAAAGATCCATTAATACAATCAGACCAAATATGAATTATATGCCTCAGTAGTAATACCAACTTCAATATGATGTGCTTCTGTTTCAGATATCTGAAGGCCATTTTGAATACAAGAAGTATTATTCACAATGACGACGACCATGGCGAACAGTTTTAATACTTCTACAGATATGATTATTGGGAACGATACTTCAGGACACAGATACACCATTGAGGATCTGAATGACAGATACACCCAACAGAAACTAGGAGGAATCGTGTTTGTGGCGCTAATGATGGTAGTTGGGGTGATAGGGAATGCACATGTCCTCTACCTGTTTGCGTTAAAATTCCCTAAATCAAACCATCGAATTTACATTCTGTGTCTGGCCGTCCTCGATATGATCACGTGCTCAATCGGTATGCCATTTGTAATCGTGGATCTACAAAACACACTTACGTTTGAGTCAGCTATAGTGTGTAAACTGCTTCGGTTCCTGAATTACTTTAACTCTGGTGGATCCGCTTTTACGTTAGTGGTAATAGCTGTCGATAGGTACAAGAAAATTTGTAATCCTTTAGGAAAACAAATGAATGAACGAAAGGCTAAGATCGCATGCTCCATCGCTTTATCGATATCTCTGCTAATAGCATGGCCTGCTCCAGTACTTTACGGGAAAAGCACTGTTGATACTCACGTCGATGGGATAACAGGCGTGTCTTGTTTTACAGAGGATCAATTTAAGAAAACAAAATATCAGTTGTACTTTAACAGTGTCCTCATACTGGTTGTTTTCGGATCATTTGTGGCGCTGATTGTGCTTTATTCCTTGATTGGACGGCGTATATGGAAACAAGGTAAGGCGAGAACAAAAATGCTTAACCCAACATTGCAGGGAGCGGCTCCTGTTGTCGAACCAGCTTCGAGTTCGAATTCCGGTTCCGGAACAGAAAACTCTACTGATAACACTCTATCCACTGAAGGAGACACAGTTAAAAACGCTTCAAGTTCTGTCGAACTAACACATGTAGACTCCCTGGAGAGTCCACACAAGTCACAACACACCAAGGAAAATAAAAAGAAAGATGGAAAGAAACCCAAGCTAAATAATGAAACAAAGAGCAAAGCACATGGAAATAAAACAAAGAGAACAACTTTGATGCTGTTTATCATTACCGTGGTTTTCATTTTGAGCTTTGCTCCTCATCTCGCTCTTAAGATAACAGTGTTCTTAAATAAGACATTTCTAGAAAGTAGGACATTTGCTGAGGCTTTTCTGTATCATACATTTGTGTGGTCATTTTTTATCAACAATATGGCAAATCCAATCATTTACGGATTTTGTGACTCTCGTTTCCGCCGTGAAGTTAGAAATATGTATAGTCCTTTGCTTCGTAAACATTACAAGGCGGATGTGGTGTGACAGTATAACAGATAATCAGGCTATGACTATAACTGACGGATGCTTTATGATGTAACGTAGTTTCTTTGTCAAAGTTAGGTAGTGAAATGCTTTTTAATTATTCAATGTTTTTATATATACAATACAACATGATTGTCATCTTAATAATATGAATAAAATCTCAAGGATAAATGATTAAAGCCATCTGTAACGTCATCTTTTATTGGCTAAATATAAACTCAAGATAGTTTTGGACCTAAGATTATTTTATGATCATGTAGAGTTTCCTCCCTCATGATCTCCTTTTTACGGAATATGTAAATCTAACATGATGGTGTATTTGAAGTTTTATATTTGTAGTATAATGACCTTGGCCAATAAATAAATACACTGATAAGTTGGTGAACTGAATATTATTAATAATTGTCGTAATAATACATTTACATTTGATCCAAAAATACATTTTATCTACCTGACAATTTCCTGTAGAATAACGTCGGGGCACTTTCGTCAATGCCACGGATGGCATTCACTGGCCGGAACGGGGTGGATTAAAATGGCAGGGTGTCATTATTCAAAACTAGCTGTAAGCCGTATGCAGGGTAAATAGCTGATATTGACGAGTCTATGGCAGTACCTTGTACTTAGTTGTCCACATGGGTATTTTTGTCTCTTCTGTTCCCCTTATAAACTCATATTTATTTTTTATTACAACTTTGAAAATTAACTTTATTTCCAATTTACTCATATGTTTTGAAATTTATTTTTTTACAATTCACAACATTCTAAACGCCTATAAGGACATCTTAATTTTTAGAACCTAAATAACCTTTAAAATTTTGATATTTTTTAAACTTTTAAAATCATCTCGAAATGACCCTGGGTGTCGATGGACCGTTTCACTTTGTATTATTTTCACAATCTTTCTATTGGTAAGTCTGATAAACATTATGTTTACTTTCACACCTTCTGCGCTCACCATATCACAGAGAAATCCCATCGGGAAGTTCAAAGTGTCAGTGGAAATCCCTTTGATATATGTTGCCTTCTCAAACAAACACTTAACCTTTTTATAAATTATTCACATTATTTGTAGAGTACCATTCAAAGAATAAAGTATAACGTTTCTGTGGTTTCTGTACTTAAGTGTTAAAAGTGCGATATTATACTTAAAACGGCTAATCGACTCCTTTATATAATGATAAAAAGTGATACATCATATCGCATGTCTACTTGGCCAGGGTGAGTAGGCAAAGTAGATGTTGTTTATGACTGTATATAACGTATATTATGTCATAAATTTAACAAAAAACGATTCGTTAAATTACAAATGTGCAAATATTGATAGATGCACGTGTTACTGACTAGTGCAGGAACTCACTCAAGTATTAAAATTAAAAATAAAACTGAAACAAGAGGATGTTATCATAAATACATAGCAGATTTCATAACATATTAATATGTATCACGATTCGCAATGAGGATTAAGACATTCGGAAAAAGCAGAAATTCATCATTTAAATACATTGAAAACGATATCAAAACAGTACAATGGTTTCTCTTCGTTTGTTAAATTGTTGAGTACTTTAGATGGTACACATTCTTTGTTGAACCTTAAACTTTTCGTGAAATTCAAAATAATAATAATTTATAACCTAAGCAGTAGTATAGGAAAATAAATCAAAACAGATGATAGTAAATCTTTAGGAATAAGAAATCTACCAGCCATTACCTTAATAGGGACTTACTTGAAACAGCTAGGAAGAAGATTACAGAAAAATTCCAGACTTTTTTTTATTGGATGCTAATGTTCCGTTCTGTCTACAAAAGGGTAGTAAAGTCAAACCTTTAAACAGGCCAAGAACGCTACTTACATTATGTTTAAGTGACTCTTATTTATTTAAACAAAGAATTCAATACCACATGTATATGGCATACAAAACTTAAGAGCATGCAAGTTATATATCCCAAAACGACGTGGGTAAAGTACAATTTACCGTCGGTTAGTCCCATCTTCCGGATAGTGGGATTAATTGACAGTAAATTGTACTTTATTCACATCGATTTGGGATCTCGAAACCCCCGTATTGACAGAAACGTCGGTGGATAGGAAATAAATGTGTTCATACTCATACCTAACTAACTTAAACCAGCTGTCATTGAAATGGCTACCTGAAATATTATAATTATTTTAAAATATCCATCTTGGTCCCAGTTTACATATACCCGGACGTCTGATCTGTTTTGGTGGTTATCAGTTTTTGATGTTGTTCAAAGAATTACGCGGTATAATAAATTGTAGATGGTCATGGACATACATGTATCTGGTATCTTTTAATTACATGCATGGTAAACAGGAAATACATGATTTGAATGCAAGGTTTATTTTGGTGCTAGACATTCCGTGTCGAGAAAACACAAATTGTTCAAATTAGTGTTTCTATCTTAAAATATTGTTACCCATGGTTAACTTGTATTGAAGTTTGGTTTTGAAATAATTTTCAAAGAAGTTATTTTATTTAATTTATTTATTTACAATGTACATAAACATGGATTTCTTTTTAGACTTGCAGATATTTAGAGTATTTTTCAGTATTTAAATAGTTCGATATTTTTTATATCTCAATAATGTACTGTAAATCATTCAATGTATATTATTATATATAATTTCATCTTCTTTAACATTCTTTGATTCTTCCATGATACAATGTACAAATCTCCAATATGAATTTCAGTTAAATAAATAACACATTTTTGAAATGAAAATATGTTTAAAAAACTAAAACTTAAACGAAATGAAACTTTAAAATTACGATGGCCCATATCAGCGGACATGGCAACTGCTTTACAAAACTGTAGTTGTACACACATTTGTGGTGATTGTCACGGCAACTGCTTTAGTAAAAAGCACTCGTTTGGCAACTGCTTCACTAAAGTAACTGTTTTGTCATCCTTACGCGTGGCCCATATCAGCCGTATTGGCGAGTGTCTGGCTTTTGAGACAATTAACATTCCACACCGATATCAAGCCGAGTTTGACGCCGTACAGGTGTGCCGATAAATGACCTTTGAAACCAAAATGATATTTTACGACACTTTACCAAGACATAGGCGATTACAGTTATATACAAATAACATAGCCATATGTGGTAACAAGTTATTGTACAGTAAGTAATGGTAAATAATTTTGAGAGCCAGATGGGGAGATGTAACAGTCCTAGGAGGGGGACAACCAAATGACAGCTAGGTTATCTCCCCCTAGTTTGAAACTTAATGAGACATGTAGTAGAGACAAAAAGAATCGAGCCAAATTTCAGTGATTTTTCCCCAATATACTTGGGACTGGTAGCCAGTCTAAGAGGGAAGCAAATTCAATGCAGGCATTCAACTCGCCTAAATCTCTCATTACATGCCCCTACCTAGGGAAAACCCAAATTTTCATATAATACCTGATATTATTAAAGATGAATAAACATGAGTATTAAAGTATATTTAACGTATGTTGAGTTACTTCACTGAAAGCCTATTTTCATTCAAACGTCAACATTAGCCACAGATTGTGTCACCTACCGATGATTCTACTAAGAAAAGTGTAGTAAAATATCGTTTTGGTTTCAAAGGCCATTTAATCAGTACACGTGTACAGCGTCAAACTCGGATAGATTTCAGCGTGGACTGTTAATTGTCTCAAAAGCCAGATATTCGCCAATACGGCTGATATGGGCCACGCGTAAGAATGACAAAACAGTTACTTTAGTAAAGCAGTTGCCAAACGAGTAAAATGACAAAACATGTTGGCAACTGCTTTTAACTAAAGCAGTTGCCATGACAATCACCACAAATGTGTGTACAACTACAGTTTAGTTAAGCAGTTGCCATGTCGGCTGATATGGGCCATCATATAAAATAGACAAATGTATAAATATTTGTGTGTTTTTGTTAGTTTTATTTATAAATTTCAGCTTTATGTTGTACGCTTAATAAATCAACATAATTCTCTCTGAATGTAATACTCATATTGGAGTTATCCCCCTTCATTTGACTTTTTAGATGACTAATTCTGTTTGTTCGGTGTGTTTAAGTTAATGGATATTTGTACCTTGTACTGCTGTGTTATTATGTAGGCAATGCTTGACTGTCATAGTTTTGGTATTACGTTACAACAGGAGATTAAGTCCCTCAAAACATATTGTCTTTTCTACTATATGTGCCAAGTTTTACAGTTTGTTCTAACGTTGTGCTATTAACTATATCTTAGAGTATAATGATACCTAAACACGCGAGACCTCTCCCTCAATTGCTATGAAACAAGAACAATGACTTAGATGGGTTACTAGCATTGGCAATCATTGGCAATCTTTTGTTATGGAACATGACTTAAGTGGATAACTAGCATTGGCACTCATTGACAACCTTTTGTTAAGGAACATCATGACTTTAGTGGATAACTAGCATTGGCAATCATTGATAATCTTTTATTATGGAACATGACTTTAGTGGATAACTAGCATTGACAATCATTGGCAATCTTTTGTTATGGAGCATGACTTTAGTGGATAACTAGCATTGGCAATCTTTTGTTATGGAGCATGACGTTAGTGGATAACTAGCATTGACAATCATTGACAATCTTTTGTTATGAAACATGACTTTAGTGGATAACTGCATGATAATCTTTTGACATGACTTAGTGAAAACTCATTGAATCATATCTTTTGTTATGGAACATGACTTTAGTGGATAACTAGCATTGGAATCATGTATCTTTTGTGTTTGGAACATGACTTTAGGAAATAACTACATTGATCATTGATCATTTGAATATTAATACTTTAGGGATATAGTTGGAATCATATCTTGTTATGGAACATGACTTTAATGGATAACTAGCATTGGCAATCATTGGCAACCTTTTATTATGAAACATGACTTTAGATTTAAAGTCGAGTGTAAACCATGCATATACCAGGTACAATAGGCATTTGCGACATACCAAACTTTCATTACCCCATTGTTGTACAAAACATCAAAATTTCACGAAGCCAATAAAAATATCCCAATTTTTAATCTAGATTATAAAATAGCGGCTTATGTATTAGCAACAAGACTTAAACCACTGATGCAACGCCTGGTAAGTAAAGATCAAAACGGATATATTAAAACAGATTTATTGGTTTTAAGACAAATTCAGGACATTATTGATTATTCTTAGAAATTTAATATTGATTCGTGTTTGCTCTTTCAAGATTTCACTAAAGCGTTTGATACGATAGAGTGGGATTTTATGTTTGGATGTTTAGATAAGTTTGGTTTTGGCCAATCTTTTATTAAATGGGTTAAGGTGTTATATACCAAAATCAAAGGCTGTGTTACAAATAATAACTGGTTAACCGGAAGTTACGTAGTTTCACGTGGTATCCGGCAAGGTTGCCCCCTCTCATGTTTGACCTTCGTCCTAGCAACGGAAGTACTGGCTCAGAAAATGAAAACTGATGCAACCATTAGTGGTATCAAAATACAAAGTAGGAAAATAATAATCTCTCAACTAGCCGACGACACTACGTTATTTCTGAAGTATAGAGACATTAATAGAGCATTAGATATTGTTGATCAGTTTTGGAAAGTATCTGGTTTAAAATTAAACAAATCTAAAACGGAGGGGTTATACTTGGGTTGTAACAAAAATAAAGATAATACCTTCATGAGTATAAACTGGGTTAAGCAAGTCAAGTCGTTAGGTATACACTTTGGTACAAACTTAAAGGTATGTTCAAATCTTAATTGGGCAGACAGAATAACAAGTATTGATGCCCTAATTAAAAATTGGAGAGAAAAAACCTGTCCATGTTAGGAAAATCTGTTATGGTGCAGTCTTTATTGATACCACAAATTACGTACTTAGCAAGTGTCCAATATATAAGTAACGATCAAATTAAGGAAATTGAAAGGAAGATTTATCGATTTATTTGGAACGATGGACCAGAACGTGTTAAACGTAGTGTAATGATTGGTGATAAAACGGAAGGTGGTCTATTTATTCGGGATGTTGAATCCCATATTGATGTTTTAAATGTATCCTGGATAAAAAGGTTATCATCTACTGAAGATTCGTCTTGGAAAGTGATTCCAAATTATTATTTAAACAAATTAGGTGGAACCAGAATATTGTTTCAAATGTTTCGGGGACACATACGCAATCTTCCAAAAAATGATGTTCCAAAATTTTACATCTATATATTACAATCGTCAAAATTAATGGAAGTTCCCTTATCTGCAATACATGGATTGAATCTGAACTAATCTTCATTAATGATATAATTGGTAATGACGGAATAGATGAATTGGAATTTATCGACAATTAAAAGAAACAAGAAATTGGATAAGTGAGGTAATTCAGGTAAAGAAAGCTATTCCAAAAGAATTGAAAGATAAGCTAAAGGGAGGTAACCCACGTACGACTGTACAAACATTTTCTGATCTACTGGTGTTTGATAAAGGTGTTGGTGTTAATTGCAAAATGTAAATAATAAATTTCTTTATTCTACTTTTATTAGTACTGTAGAGGTATGTGGGATGGTATTTTTCAACTAGAAAATACTGGTTCAATTTATCATGGATTATTTGAATTAATCAATAATAACATCATAGAGAATGATGAAAAAATAAACCAATGGAAACAATTTAATAATATCCTTCCAAATGGAATTTCGCTTAAAAGATAGAATATATTTGAGGATGATACATGTTTGATATGTAAAATTAAGGATGATTATGAACACTATTTTATTGAATGTCAATGTGTAGATGCTTTGGGGAATTTAATCCATATATTTTTAGAAAAATATCACTACAATGTACAATTAAGGAAAATGATGTTCATTGTAATAGGTTACAAAATGGTTGATCAGAATTACAGCGATTTAATGTGCTGTTGTCCTCAATTGACTATACAATATACAAACATTATCATATTTCTAACAGAAGAGTTGATAAGTGTTCTATTGTTTCCCTCTTCAAACTATAACTCGATAGAAAGTTACTGTTACAACGACACAGAGATATGAAATTATTTAAGAATATGTCAATATACTTAAATGAAGAACAAAATAATTAAAAAGATGATTAAAAGAATAAATGAATAAAACATTGTGCAATGATGATAAACCTTAGGGCTCTGAGCGCTTCGCGCTTAGAATGTAGATATTGTAAAAGATGGTGGTCGAGATAAGATCGTAGTTGATGATAAGAGATAGTTGTATAGGAGAGAAGGTGGTTGAAGTGATGAGACGAGATGGTGGTAAAAGTGAGATAGCGGTTGAGACGAGATAAGGGTAGAAATGAGATGGCTGTTGAGACGAGATGGTGGTAGAAGTGAGATGGCGGTAGAAGTGAGATAGCGGTTGAGACGAGATGATGGTAGAAGTGATATGGCGGTAGAAGTGAGATAGCGGTTGAGACGAGATGGTGGAGTGATATGGCGGCTGAGAGGGGATGACTAAAATGAAATGGTGAGATGATGGTTGATACATATACGAGATGTTAGTTGGGATGAGAGGAGAGAGATAAGTAGAGAGCATGCTTGGATGTATATATATATAAAATATATTGAAAATGAATGTGTGAAATCACATCAAGAGTCAAAACGGAAAATATAATAATTGCTTTATATACGTCTGAGACTACATGTATATGAATGAGATTATAAGTAGATACAGGTGTAATGAGCCAATATCTAAGCACAAAAAAATCCCAATTTACGGTAATCAGGAACCTAACTTATGCTTTTATTGCAAATTTCCCGGATACTATAACTCCTGATGCAAACAGCAAGAACAATATCTGTACGTTGAAAACACTGAGGAAATCAAGGAAGGTACAGACAATAAAGCAGACGTAACACATTGTAATGACGTTGTTCATTCGGAAAACGACAATGACCAGGCAATGTTTTGATTGCATTAATCGCAAAATGTCTTAAATTAAAAAGTGCAATCATTAGTAAACATTACCAATGCTACCATTTCCGATTAAGTAATTGAAAAATCTGGAACAAACTCTATGCTCAAAAATAATTACGATTTGTCGAGTTGCATGTACGAATGATATTTGAAATAATCGAGACGACACTGAATGTAAAATAAGTAGTGATGATATAAACACTAAATTTGACCCCCTTTTTCCTACAAGTAAAGTATTGATAATATCATTCCCATCCGAAAGTGTTATTTTGTCGCCTGCAACGCAAGGGCGACACTTAGTTATCACTATATCGGCGTCGGCGTCGGCATCGGTGCCGTCGGCGTCCGGTAAAAAGGATTCCGTGCGATAACTTTAGTATTTATTGTCCGATTTCAACCAAATTTGATAATTATATTGTTTAATATCAATGAGAATTCGATAATAACCAAAATCTGTCGATATGAGTAACGGGACTTTAAAAAATCGTGGAAATAAGTAAATACATGGTTTCCGCTCGATAACTTAAGTATTTGTTTCCGATTCTAACCAAATTTGGTACAATGTCTAATATTAAGGTAGCTCCATACTTTTGCTAAAACCCATGTAACTTTTTTCTAATAGGTCTTATTTTCTTGCATTTGTCATGTAGATTTCAAATCTGTATAGAAAAATGGGTTTTCTCGAACTACTTTTTGAGATATTTGAGCTTGAAACATACCATCCGTACAAATTTGCTTGCCGCAAAAAGAAAAATTCATGAAAATATGTTTTTCGTATTATTAGGGTGAATGTAGTCTCAATCCTGTTGATTTTTTGTCCTTAATTTCTAACGATAAAACAATATACAAAATTATTGTATTTTTACAAATGCTTACTAATTTTCTTTATTTCCGAGGACCGTTTCAATACGTAATTATCATGTTTTGCCATTTTTGCCCCTAAAAAACCAATGAATAGGCAAAAAAGAAATGAAAACCCATGTCAATTTCACAATATTTGTATATGATATACCCAAAGTAATATATTTTTCAAATATCATATAAAAACGTGGGGTCCTCGATCAAATTTTCACAATTTTGTAAGCTTAAAGTTTGTAACTCACAACCCTACCCCCATTTCATCCAGGGATAAGATTGGTCATATTTGACTATTTTTTAAAAATCATGCCACAAAAAAACATTATGTTTTTGTCATATTCTATCTGGTTTATGTCTTTTTATTTTTATGATTTTCTCCAAATTTTGTGTTTTAAGGAAATCCGTAGGCGATTTTTGAAGACTTCCGGAATTTCAATCCGGACGGGTCCCCCTTATCATTTATTGCGACGAACGTTACTTCCGGCGTTTGAAAGGCCATTCCCATTTACGACAGGGACCGCAAAAACCTCAGAGATAGCATTTTATATTTACTTCATTGCTTTTATTTGATTTCTTTAATGATTTTAAACATTCAATAATATGTAGACAATTTTCACCTATTGAAAAAATATTCAAGTGGAATGTCGTAGCGTATCGGGAACCATTCTGGAATTCAAAAAAAAATATCTCGGTAGCTTCCAGTTTAGCGTCATATGAATTGGCGCGGATTTCAAAAGTATGGACCTACCTTAATGAGATCTCGGGGTGGTTTCATACTGGTCAAAATCCATCAATATTTGCAAGAGTTACGGGACTTGATAATGTCACCTAATTAACAATATTTTCAACTGTTAACAACATCTTTTTGTAATGCTGTTTGGCCCTGCAGGTAGGGCGTTAGAATTGTACCTGCTGCCCCTATTGCATGATCGTAAAAGGCGACTAAATTTAGGATCTTAATTTTCTCTTCTTCCTAACTGACTTGATCTTTCCTAATGCCTCCCTTGGCACCGCCTCACTTTTGGCCTTGAGTTGAGCGTTCGCCCCTGTGAGGAAGGCTCTGGGTTCTGTCCCCTTGCCGAGACACACCAAAGTCTATAAAAGTGGTAGTTTCTGCTCCCGCTTAGCGCTCAGCATACAGGGAGTGGGACGACTGGTTCGCCTGTTGTCAGTATAATGTGACCGGGTGGGGTGTGTTGCTTGGTGTCTTTGGCGGCATGCTTCAGTGATATAGCACTATAAAAAGGGCAACAGTTCCACTATACAAGAAGACACATCACGAATATACCGCAGTCTCCCAAAACAAGCACCTCGCACAACACACACGCAACACACCGCATACATGGGAGGCCGTCCTTACATGATCATAGCTGTTAATAGGACGTTAATTAATCAAACAAACAAACAAACAAACAAAAGTGATGCTTTTCAGTCGACACATCCACTTTCGTGGAATTCTTTCGTAATGAATGTATCTTTCGAGTTAAAGTGAGTATCGACTCTATACCTAACCGTATTTTTTATTTTCTCTTTTTATACCGTTGTTTTGCTAGAACGGATACGTTTGCATATGTATTCAATATTTGTCCCTCTTTGAAGGATAGACAATAGATAATACGATCGCTTTACGGAGCCTCAATCGGTGGCCGTGTGATTTAAGTGTCCCGACATAGTATCACTAGACCTATCCTATATATCTCCGTTGCGAGTTCGAAAGCCACACAGGGCTTTAATGGTTATTAAAAGAACGTAAAAAACAAAAATGCTTAATATTCTTATTTTGTTTGCTAATAATATATCTGTTGATTAAGGCGGTGAAACATGTTATTTATATGTATATTTGTTTTTTTATTAATTTATTTAATTATACCGAAATTGCAAGTATAAAAGTGTTGTATGTATTAAAACTATGTATCTATGTATGTGAAACTTCGGCTGATGTCTGGCTGTATCTTTACGTTTGTGAATCAGCTGCAAATGTACAATGTAAACATACAAATGCATCAATTTGAAAAGAATTAAGAAGCGTTTCCGACCACAATTTTATACCGATAATAGGCCAAACTGTGAAATATTACAATTCCCTTAACTCGTCTATTTCTATCTCACAGACGACAAACCCCTACCTCGTGGCTTTCATGACTTTTATGACTGATTGTTGTTATCAAACAAACCAAAGATGAAAGAAGCGCGTCCCAAATTTCATCTTTGTATTCCGTTCAATGCATGACTTCCTTGCGAAAAAAATAAGAAAGATATCAACAAATACACCTGCACTTCCGATAGCTGTACAACGTACTTGTACATGTGTATGTGACAAGACAGCTTAATGACAATGTGGTCTTATACAATACATACTCTTATATTAAAATGTGTGAAATGATATGTTAAGTTGTTTTTCAATTGTGCCATAGTTTCTCACTGATGCTTGATTGAAAATTGACTTGTTTATTTATATCCCATCGGCTTTATTAGTTACTGTATTGTACATGTGAACATAACTAGTGTGATATTTTCCTATTCATTAATATCGTTATTGCAGATTGGCATGCTAATTAACACTCCATGGCCAATAACCACACAGTACATGGTAGGTGGATATAGGTGATTATAAGTTTATAGATTGATAACTTTGAACAGCGACATAAAGCGACATGTTGTTTAACGTCCTGGTCGATTAGAGGGCGGATAAAGACTGTAATTATTTGATGAATTTGAAGTAATTTATATGACTATTATTAATCCGAACATTTTATGGAATTAGTACATAACTAGATTAACCCGTCAGTCAGTAATATGATTTTCTGTATAATCACAGGTTTATCGATTATTTTCAAACTTAATCATAATCATTCTCAACATATAGATGACAACATTTAAAATTGTTACTGCCTGCATTAACATTGATCATGCTTAGGTTGAGAAAACATATGTGTATATAAAGATTTACCCACTGCCTCGCTGTTACTACATGTTTGTGTATTATGTGTCAAGTAACTAACTTTTAAATGCACCAATTCATCCTTTTATAAAGGGAAGAACAGGTTTACGATCACAATGTAATATCGTGAATAGTTTTAAGGTACATTTTGTATTTCGATTTTGTGAACTCGTCTATTTTTATCTCACACTTACCTCGCGAGGTCTATTTCATCATTTTGATGTCTGTGATGTTTACAGATTTATATTTCTAATTTGTGTTATCAAACAAATGCAGGATGTTTTTATCGAGTCTTACGAAGGAAAAGACATTTAAAAGATTGTAAATCTTGTGTAAAGTTCAAGGAAGGTTTCTCCGTCATCGGTGACAAACTCAGGGTTACTAGACCTATCGCCATGGATCTCTTCAAGGAGCCAGTAAGGCACATCATCGGTCATCTGAAACCAATAATGAGTGATGATATCAAATCCGTCGTACTGGTTGGAGGCTTTTCGGAATCACTTGTTCTCCAATTTAAGGCCGTAAAGCCTTCCCTGATGTAAGAATATAAGACTCTTTCATATGTGGATATGAAGGATAGGGATATTCTACCCGAGGGTCACAAAATGTAGTAAAACCCGAAGCTTGCCGAGGGTTTTGCAATATTGTGTGATCCCGAGGGTAGAATTTCCCAATCCTTCATTTCCACTTATGAAAGATTATTTTTCTGTCATACCATGACGTTTTATTTTACAACTATACTAGTTCGCCATTTTAGAATAAATTCGAAGAAATCCACGGATGAAAGTCATTTTTTATACAAGGAAAATTTGTTGTTTGCATTTTTGATAGTAAAACCAGGGAAGATTGTGGAAAAAAAAGTTAAAATTTTACCAAGGAAATAGAAATTTTGTTGATGCCGTGACGTCACGAGGCTTTCTTTATTGCATAGGTAGCCATGCAATACAGCCTCAGGCGGCATGAGTGTATTGCCCTAGACCAGCCAGTATTACACCAGTAGGTATGAAAGAATAGTCGTTTCACCCGAGGCAGAGCTGGCGGTACTCAGGGGCGCTGTCATTTTTGGACACGAACCCTGAAAAACTACTACAAGAGTATGTAAGCATACCTATAGCATAGGCGCAAATGAAGACTTTAAAGATGGCGTTCATGATCCATCCAAAATGCACACAACATCTTTCGGATAGAAAATGTGTGCTAACATTTATGACATCCACGTCCATACCGGAGACTGCTTAGATATAGATGTGCCTCAGAAAAAAAAGTATTATGTTGATGAACCATATCGAAAATCCATCATGCTGAAAGTATACGCTTCTTCACAGAAAGATCCTATGTACACAACAGGTCCGGGCTGCTTTCATACAGGAATACAACATTAGATATGGCCGATACATCAAGAGGACTAGACAGCCGATGCATGTGTGATATTTGGCAACACAGAACTCAAAATAAAGGCCATCGATATATTAACTGGGGAAAGCGTCACCGCAACGTTTGACTTTTTTAAATAATTTCATAATATTATAATTTTCTCCAAAATTATATGTATGGACTATAACTGAAATTTCAATATTGGTTTTTTTATCATTTGGCGAAAACCGTTATATCTAGATTTTATATCTGATGAAAAGTGACCTAATATATGACCACGATCGAGTGCATCATGAGCATCATTAGAAGTAGGACGTCTTATTGCAGGCGGTGTATGGAATTATTTGCAATGTGTTATTAGAATAGATT
This sequence comes from Argopecten irradians, assembly GCF_041381155.1. Lineage (NCBI taxonomy): Eukaryota > Metazoa > Mollusca > Bivalvia > Pectinida > Pectinidae > Argopecten > Argopecten irradians. The sequence continues at coordinate 14,728,759 of NC_091140.1, read as the reverse complement.
TGTTCATTTGCAAACGTATATTTTAAATGTTAGGCATATTTATTTTGCTGTAATTATCGTTTACCGCTGACAAAATGACTACGTGGGGGTTTCTGACAATCAAAATTTTGTAGAGGCATGGTGTGATAGTTCATTATATATGATCTACTTTATATTTTAAAATTGTTTTGATCAAAGATGCATTATTTACTATCTTTGCTTATAGTATTCGCATATATAGGCGGAAATGTAGAGACTACGTGGTTAGTATCTAACAATTCAATGTTTAATTTGGTGCGAGACTGACATGTAGAAAAGCCGAGATGACAAATCATGTGTTATGGAATACATACACACAACTTTTGCAAAATGATATTCATTACATACTTAGATCATTGAAGCAATATTAAATATTCAAAACAAATTTAATTCACATGGGCTTTGCTAAGCTTCGTTCTAGAATAACTTGAATCGTACACATTCGTATTTGAGGTCATTGCCCTGATATACAATCGATCCTGGTAAGGTTTGTTGATTTCTACATGTACATATATATAGTTTACCGATTACTTGTTACGAACCATTATTGTTACGAACCATTACCGCTTAAAGCATTTACAAAAGGGAATGCGTTATGTTATCAATCAAATGAAAAACTAATTTCTTGTGTTTCATCGGTTGATAAAATAATCAATTTAGTATCTCTAATTAAGAAAATCGAGAAATGCCAGATTGACCGCTCGGCACCGAAGGACAAAGTGGCTCCCCCTTTTGTCTTCTCCGAAAGTATTCCGAAACTATCTAGTATTCTCCGAAATTCAATATCAGAGAGCTGCAATTGTTGACAGTTTGGCGGGATCTAGACTGTGATGTTACAACATGTAAGCTCGATTATGATTGGTTAATAGAATTTCGGCGGCAAATATAAAAGGCCCCCCGAAAACGTTGTGACTAACTCTGCAGGACATCGGATTTTCGAGATCACCCTTCTATAGAAATATGCTACTGTACTGTTACGATAGCGTCTTTAGTACAAAAACAATGGGTAGGCATTTAAGAATATTTTATATGTTATCCATAGGTTTGGTTCTTTGACCATGGGTAACGTCTTATACATGTAGTAACATTGTTTACTTATAATGCAACAAGCGCATCGCGATGCATTCTGGGATACAAGGGAAACAAAATAATTTATCAAGTTATACACCCTAATTCCATACCCTAATTATCTACTATACAATTAAAGGGAAGTAGCCTCTATTATAGAAATTACCAGCATAGTCAATATATTTCATACTCATTATATCAAATAGTGTCGCACTATCGTGCTAAAAGAAGCAGGGGTAATATATAATGTACATCGGAATGATTCTTCTATATATATTTTTAAGTAACCTCATATCATTCTTCATTCAGAATTTATAATCAGTGTGTTTTGTTACATATCTTGATAATCCATGAAACTGGGTATGAGCGAACCTGGGATAATGTAACACCCGTGAAAAACTTTGTCATTTTAATCTCCTGTATCTAGTTGGGAAAAGCGTATAAAGCAAACATTTGAAATATGTTTGGTCATTTTTAATGAAAACTGTTCAGTGGCGTAGGAAGATAAACGTAATAGGGGGGGGGGGGGAAACAAAGGTCCTCAATATTTCGTAACCACCCCCACCCCCCGCCTTCGAGCGCCCCGCACCAACAGATATATATTTTCCATATATTATTACATATAATCTTTGTACACATCGATTACAGGAAATTAATTAATAATTAGTTTTCGGGGGTCGAGGGTATCCCCTGGGAAAATATTACGATTGAGAATGATTGAGATGAGCTTTACGATGTTTTTTGTTGAATTTGCGAGCGCCGAAGGACAGATTGAAGGCGCGGGATTTTTATGTATGGGGGAGTCTGAGAGTCACACCTGGGAAAAAAGTACGATTTAGAACGACTGAGATAAGTTAAAATTATGACGTATTTTGATGTTTTTGCGAGCGCCGAAGGCGCGAGATCTTGGTGTTTGGGGGTGGGGGGTTCAGGGGTCTCCCCCGAGATAAAAATTATACGATTTAGAATTGCAGAGAAGAGTTGGTGAATAGGGGGTCTGGGGGTCACCTTGGGAAAAAATTACGATTTAAAATCTCTGAGATGAGTTTTACATTATATTTTAATAATTTTAAAGCGTGTTTAATACGGTAATTTTTCGATTTAAAGTAACCTGCATTTAGAAATGATAAATGTGACTGTTGTTATACCATTATGCAACCCAGCTCGATCTGAACATACTGGATTCACACCATCGCCACATTGTTGTGTAACTCAAATAATAATGAATTGATTGTCTTGCTAAGTCATACAAATAAATTAATTTCTTTTAAGAAGAATTTTTTGAAATAGTAAAATCATTTGATGAACATTTTTTTAGTCTAGTTCGTGTGTATTGAATTTTCTTTATTAAAGGCTTGAACATTACGTGCTTGAACGTTTTAGGAAAAAAATTGAAGAACAAAAATGTACAGAAGGACTTTTTTCTTTCAAATGTGCATTTTTAGAACATTTCAGTAGGCGAAAATGGAGGGGGGGGGTATGTTTGCCCCCCACCGCTTCCTACGCCCCTGCAGTTGATGATCAGGTGAAGTTAATATCCAAAACAGATAGAGGTCTTGCTCTCAAAGATTTCATATTGTTGATCAGCTTAATTCTTCCAAAAATTCCCAAGTCTCAAATTTCCAAACATCAGTCATGAATTCTCCATCTGAAAATGTAAATAATGAATTACTAAGAGCAATACAGTTTATCAGTGAAAATATAAATGGTCTTTCTGAAGATGTTTATGAAATATCATATCAATCATGTTGAAAATAGAATTGACAATCAAAGATCTATTAGAAGTAATGAAAGTATACCTATAGTTTGAGAAGTCATATGAACCATAGTTCTCACCTTATATTTCAAAAAGAAATGCTCATATATAGACATGACTCTCTAAATCATTATGATTGGAATACAGAGTTTGAAATAATTACTGATGATAACAATTGAGACTACAGAGAAAAATCTCTGTATTTAGCATGTTTTCTGGGTGGCAGTGCTAGAACCATTCTTACATAATTAAGTCCCCTTGAGCGAGAGGACTTTGATTCTGCGGTAAAAAATTAACATCATATACTATACAGTCTATTGAACGTTCTAACATGTTCAGACCAAGACTCCAAACTAGAAACTTAAGGTAGAGGTGGAACTTTATCCGAGTTAGTTTAGTCTATTAGAAAGCTTACTACCCAAGATTATCCAAATGCAGATTCGTCAATAACTAAGATTCGATCACATATTCTGATATAACACTGAGAGCTTCTAACCAAAAATATCAATGAAACAGAAACCAATGCTGTAAGGTATGAAACACATAGACTAGCTAGTCAGAATTTTGAAACTGAAGATGAAAAAAGTGTACATGCACTGAAAAGGGATATTCTTTTTCTTGAAAGAACTACCAAACATCTTACATTTTTACAATAAGTTTGTTTCAAAATAAATTCCAAAAGTCAAAACTAAGAGAGAAATGTATGGAAAGAAAATGGTAATAAAGAAAAAACTTAACATCAAAATCAATTTGTCAAGGGGAGGTAATCCATAACAGGGTTAACGCAATCGTCCGAATAACCAGAACTGAAAAGGTGGTCAGTATCACAATTTCGAAACCGTTTTTTTATAAACCAAATCAAATGGAGACAACTCTCAAATAAGTCCCACACAAATGACAACTCAAGAACAGATTCTTTATACGCAAGCATTAGTCAATTCACTAATCAAAATGGTCAGGGAAAATTCTATTTAAAAGGCTTGGTTCGAGGGTCAGAAGTCAGTGCCATTCCAGGAAAGACACAATAAAATAACTATAGGCAGCAAATATAGTAAAGATGATTGTTTGTCCCATTTACATTGGAACATATACATTTTGTAGATAACCGTTACTTGTAGACACTGGTGCCTCAGCCGCTATTCTCTGTAGATAATATTTCGAAAAGTAAGATCAAATAGGAATATAAAAGTACAACCAATGTCACTAAACATGGTGACTGCAACAGAGGAAAAGAAACTCTTTATTGTTTTACGAGATAGCCAGGTCATATAATACTTAATAGTTTTAAGTAATCAGTTCGACATAATTACAATGTACGATGACGCGGTAGACAAACGCGTGGTATTAACGGATGTCCGCAAACTTAAACTGCAGAATCAAAATAGAACAAACCAATTCCCACACAGTTGTGTTTACGTACTGTGTTTATGATATACAAATCGTATGAAATCTTTACATAAAAAGACGTCTTTTTCAACTTACGAGAGTGTTGGGACATATCTAAGATTATAACAAGTGAACTATCGTAACGCTTAAAGAAAACAAATAAAGAAATTATTGAACTGAAGCTAGATAAATTATATGTATATAATATAAATTAAAAAAGAGAATACATTACAAATATACTAAGAACAAAAAGAAAGGTATCACTTTTAAAAGTAAAATATTTTGAATTAAATTGTATTTTACAGTCTTGAAATGACTGCATATGTATTGGGTAAGGTCCAGGTGCAAATCTCGAGTGGTTCAAACCACGTGCATTGGTCCGTGACGGAACTCTTGTCCCACATCTCGTAGACTCGATTTCATTCTACTGTTTGGAAAGCATATATGTCACTCCTAAAGTGTTGTTCAGATGTCCAGGGTGTGGAAAAAATCTAATCGCATGAACGAAGAATGGGATGGTTGTCGAAAGAACTTCGGGAAAGGGCAATCAGCTTGTTGAAATCTGGTTTGTCCCAAAGAGTTGTTGCAGGCCGAGTTGGTGAGTCACAAAAGACAATATGCCTTCTCTTGAGACAATTCAATCAATCTTGGACGACCGACCGCGCTCCGGGTGCCCTCTTTCACAGGAAGATCCGTATATCAGACTAATTCACCTGAGCGGCAGGTTCGTAACAGAACGCACTGTCATCTGATGTCGGATTAGTGCAGGAACTGTCCGAAAAATCTCCCAGCCGCAAATCCCAAATTCCGAAGACCGTAAAGAGGGCCGATTCTAACTGTGCATCATCGCAGAAACCGCGTAGTTTGGGCTCGTGCTCATCGCTACATGATTGGTCAAGGACACTGTTCACTGTTGAATCGCGATTCTGTCTTGGGCAAGCTGATGGGAGCGTTCGAGTTTGGCGAAGGCGCACAGAACGATATGCTGCTAAAGGAGTACAGGAAATCTTGGCTAGCGCGTGTATTCCAGCCGAAACCAGCCATAAACATCACAGGAAATGGGCAAAGCTCTCATTCAGGAATATGTGGATATCATCAACCATGTTGTGAGAACGTATACACGCTCAATGAGGCGTCTTTGTGTTACTGATTTGAACGCCCAGGGTGGTCACATACGGTATATTGATGTGTGTGACTTTTGAATTTGAAATAGATAATTACAAAGATGCATTAGCAAAAAAAAATTAAATCAAATTTGATGACATCCTAATGAAATCAAAATAAATATTGATGGCTTTATACAGTGATACCTTTCTTTTTGTTCTCAGTGTATATTGAAAGCCAAGTACAGCATCAATGCTACTGGTATTAGATTTAAGGCTAGATTACATATCATGGCGTTGGATACTTACGAAGTTGAATAAAGATGGTATACAATATTTACCAAAAACCTATTAGACTATATAAAAATCTATCAGGGTGGGATAGACATGCTGCTAATTTAATAACTTGCAAATGTCGAATTAAAAATCACAAATTAACAAAGTGAAATAAACTCTCATATGAATGGTACTGACGTTCTTCATATGAAAAAACAATAAGTTTCTTGTTGAGATAGTATCGTAGTTGAATTTTATAAAACACTATTGGTATGCTATTAGGGACGATTTTCTTAAATTAACACAGGGAATATGCACAAATAAAAAAAAGTGCGGACATAAAAAATCTGGACCACTAAAGATGCTGAATATAGATTACTATTAAGAACACTATTTCAAATTCAAAGAATTAAATGATTACTCTTAAATACCATTCATCCCGATCACAAAGGATTTGTCCCAGACAAAATCATACCCGAAGCAAATTGGTTGATTCAAGATATATTTGGTTACAGTAATTTAGAAAATCAGGAAGGAGCTATTTGGAAAACATTCAATAACTTTGAATTTGGAAGTGTCGATGCATGCTAGGAAACGTTTAATATGCAGATGATATTTAAATAAACAAATATATCAATTAGTAAAGAATAAACAAGCATTTCAGATATATAGAAAACACATAGAAACTGCATGGGTAGATCTTACAATGCAAGGTTTATTTTGGTGCGAGACTTAGGGAAGCCGAGATGTATTTCATTTATCCAGCAACCATTTCCTTATAAATGACATTCACATTGAAAGCAAAATGCCGGCTAATTACTTGATTTCGCTCGAAGCGAGACGCTTCTTTGATACGCAGGAAAAGATTCATTCACTAAACTGAATGAGAATGTACTCCTTTTACTAGCGTGGGAAATATATACGTGTCTTCGGAAGCAGTTCCAGTAATCATGTTCAGTGAAGAATACCATAAAACAACATGGAGATCTATACTAAAAAAAATCAATACCCATCAAAAAATATTTACAATGCATTACCTTAGACACGGGAATACGGGGGTAACGATATGTGTATCGTAAAAGTGACATCATTCCTTGCGCCTTGGACGTTTCATTCACCGGAAGGTTAAAGTTCAAGGTCAAGTTAAATAAAAAAAGTCCATCAGATGTGGAACAAATTCACATGATCGAATTGACAATAAAGGATTTTGTATTGACGGATAAAGCACAAGTTTATCCGGCAGCAGTTATCGGTCAGTAAGTGGGACATTTGCAGGATTAAATGTAATACCGGATATAGGCCAACCTGTAAGATATTACAATTCTCTGAACTCCTATATTTCTATCCTACCTACGACAAAAGGTTACCGACTGTTTAATAACTTTTATGGCTGATTATTGTTAAACAGGATAAAAGAACTCTTCTTTCATCTTTGATTTGTTCTTTAGTTCTTGTATCCTGTTTAATTCATAACCTTACGAAAATGCAATAAGAATGATATCAACAAATAAACCTACACTCCTGATACATGTATAATATACATGAACATGGGTATGTGATAAGATAGCTTAGTGACATAGAGGTTACGCGATGAGTGGTTATTGACCACGAGTAGTGTGACCTGTTTCTACCACAATCATATTCGTTTTAACCGAAAGAAATAAGGCAGGGATACTGTAAATTGTGTTTACCCAAATATGCAAATAAGGTGTAGTAATATTTTCACCAGCAAAAAGACACTAATAAGTATTCATAAGTCATCGTTTGTAATAAAACAATATAAAACAAAGAACTTAAAACTTGATGTTATGGCTAAACTTATAGTAAGGCTAACGTGTTATATCCTTCAAACAGTAAATCGAAAAATTGAACAGGGCTACACAACAATGTGTTATAAGTATTTGCATTTCTTTTTTAATTTGAACTTTTCTTAATCACCAAAATGAAGGCGATGTTATTGGAATAATAGTATTACTATAATTGAAATTTTTAAGGTAAGACTTAAAGTGAATAGTCGGGCAAAGAAAACCAGTCTAAATGCGTTCATTGGCCTTCCAAAAGTTCTCACATATTGATACGACGGCCAAGTTCTGCTTACGTTTCCCAGTTCTGACCATTAAAGTACAGGAAAGTTGAAAGCATTGAAAGCGAGGCTGCGTGTAAATGTAACCACGGACATAGTCAGCCGGGAGGACGTTTTAGGATTCCTATACTTTAAATTAATTTCTCCGTACGCAGACAGATTTCGGCGAGAGATTTTATTATTCTATTTCATAAGAAATTATACTGGATACATTCACACCATTTTTACCGACTTTAGCCATCCTTGCCCGACTGTTCACTTTAATCCCCTTAAACTCCCAAGAATTGTTTGTGGAACTCACGAAAACCCAATTTTTTGTTTCAAAGTGATGTTTTACCTTTTGCATTAACAATTTTTGTGAACAACCCATATATATTAGAAACTTCAGATCACATCCGTTACAGATTTTGTAGGAAAAAATTATTTTTTTGCGTTAATGACGTTACCATAGCAACCGGAATTCGGGAATTTCTTAAAAATATTAAAGTTTCTTACAATTAAAGCTCTTAAGCCGATGAAAGTGATTTAAATGTTCATTTAACAACTTAATAAACAAGTATATCATAAAATAAGAGATGGGAGTTCCATTGGATGTCAAATTTTCAATTAAGTTTTGGTTGTTACCATGGTTACCAAGAAATGTTCAAAACCAATGATTTTTTTAAATGTTTTGATTAAGCGCTGTATATATCTTGCTTTCGCTGTAGCAAAAATGTTTAATATTTTAATTTTGGTTACCTTTCAACATGCATATCGATTTTTGAAGAGAACATGGTCAATTTGGTTACATATCATTTATGTTTGGGATTAAAATGATACCATGGCAACTGAAAGCGAGCCTACATGAAATGCATTTTTTTCTGCTTATAGAAACATTTATGTGGGTTTCCAGTCGAATGAAACATGGACAGATATCTTTTACAATGTTGTGCAACGTTTTGTTTAAATCATTAACTGTTAACAACATTAAATATTTTATATTTATGCACGGGTCTTATTATTCTAGATGAGTTTTTGAATGTCAATAATATTCAAATATTCATCAATACATGTATGATATTCTATATCATTTCTTACCTATTCCGTCATATGTAGTAAGCCGATAGCGTATGTGTTTCGAAATCAAGATGTTCAGATGAATAGGTTTACATATGGATATAATCAAAATTGCAAAGCAGTACTCTTCATATGTGTGCATACTGCAGTAATTTGCTAGTAACCAAGGCAACTAATTTATAAATGTACCTAGTATAACCTTTTTCTTATACATCGACACAAAAGTATCGATACCATCAACAGGATAATTGTTGACAAATCAAAAGTTTGTACAGTCAGGGACTTGCATGTATACGGAAACAAATTATGCATGTTACCTGTATCTTTACTAAAACAGGAAAAAAAAACCATTTATTATGCACGTGTACAATGCTCTATCCATATAGCTTTATACATGTAGCTAGGCAAAGAGGGTGCTAATTTATAGGACAGGAGTCCCCATCCACTAAATCCCCATTTACATGTATACAAATGTACATACATATACATTTGTGACATGTCTTGACCATATTGTATATACCATGCATTGGTACATGCGTGCCGTGTGTTGTTTAGTTTGTAGATACACTGAACCGTATATATATGTCTTGTCCATTTCATAGATACACTGCTGTATCTACATGTATGTTGTCTTGATCATATTGCAGATAAATACACATGGCGTCTACCACAGGCCTTGAACACCTCTATCTAGGGCAATACTGTGTTACACATACATGATGTGTCGTATATCTATAGAACCAAAGTCCTGTGGTGCACATGTGAAAACGCGAAAAAGCGAAAAAGCGAAAAAGCCAAAAAAACGAAAAAGCGAAAAAGCGAAAATCCAAAAACGAAAAAGCGAAAAAGCGAAAATCCATTCCGTCGCTTTTTCGTGGTATTTTTTGGCTTTTTCGCTTTTTTGTGTTAGAAAAAACGCGAAAAAGCGAAAAAGCATACATCGGATTTCCATTTTTTCGCATTTTCCCAACGCGAAAAAGCGAAAAAGCGAAAAAAACGAAAAACGAAAAAGCGAAAAAGCGAAAATCCATTCCGTCTCTTTTTCGTGATTTATTTTGGGCTTTTTCGCTTTTTCGTGTTTGGAAAAACGCGAAAAAGCGAAAAAGCAAACATTGGATTTTCGTTTTTTCGTTTTTTCGACTTCCGTCGTTGTGACATGCGCAGCACATTATATCATAAAGGAGGACGCCATTATAAGGTAGCAGACCACAGAAGGACAACCTGGCTCGGTCCATATTATTATTAAAGGGACTAAATCCATAGGTTTATTAGTTTTTTTTACTTCCTACAAACGTTCTTATACCTGAATTAGAAAGTTTTCAAAATTACAACAAGTTATTTGAAATATTGGCAATGTTTATCAACGTTAAAATATCGCAAAACGCAACCCGAAACTGTATCAGTCGGGATTGGCTGTTTATAACGGAAATAGCCGAGTGCATCTTTGACTCCGAAATCGGGATCGCTAAAAATTCTCATCCGGCTAATTGATATATATATATAATAACCCCATTAAGAGGCCACTCATAGTTTATCGGTTATCATAGCCTGATTCAGTGTAATAGCCGATTCTACATTGGCAAGTAAAACAGCATAGTTCAATGAAGCTTTATTTGAGTATTTGATGGAAATATGACAAGAAGTGAGAGGTATTTTCACTCGTTAATTATGTATACATTCTACATGTATACAGATGTACCATGTACATTATTCAGCAAACATATACATAGGCCTACAATGTATATGTAAGGTAAGTTTTTGCTTTGAATAAGATAAAATTTAGATATACAGTTAGGCTGATTTTTAACTAGGGATATGTAGGGAAGGTCCATTACACGGATAGACATTATAACTAGGAATATATAAGGAAGGTCCATTAGACGGATAGACATTATAACTAGGGATATGTAGGGAAGGTCCATTACACGGATAGACATTATAACTAGGAATATATAGGGAATGTCCATTAGACGGATAGACATTATAACTAGGGATATGTATAGAAGGTCCATTACACGGATAGACATTATAACTAGGAATATATAGGGAAGGTCCATTACACGGTTAGACATTATAACTAGGAATATATAGGGAAGGTCCATTAGACGGATAGACATTATAACTAGGGATATGTAGGGAAGGTCCATTACACGGATAGACATTATAACTAGGAATATATAGGGAATGTCCATTAGACGGATAGACATTATAACTAGGAATATATAAGGAAGGTCCATTAGATGGATAGACATTATAACTAGGAATATATAAGGAAGGTCCATTAGACGGATAGACATTATAACTAGGAATATATAAGGAAGGTCCATTAGACGGATAGACATTATAACTAGGAATATATAGGGAATGTCCATTAGATGGATAGACATTATAACTAGGAATATATAGGGAAGGTCCATTAGATGGATAGACATTATAAATAGGAATATGTAGGGAATGTCTATTAGACGGATAGACATTATAACTCGGGATATATAGGGAAGGTCCATTAGACGGATATGGACATTATAACTAGGGATATATAGGGAATATCAAATATTGATATAATGATAAAAGAAATACATGGACCTAATTAGTCAGCTAAACCTGCCTATATTATAAGGCATTTTATTTTTTTCCTAATATATAGTATATTAGGGGAACTAATATATAGTATATTAGGGGAAAAAAGCCTAATAATATAGATCTAGGCAGGTTTAGTGGACTATATTTATAGTACCTAATATCATGACAAATGAAAATAAAATAATGGTAGAAGGGAGTATAAAACCATATAATATAATGAAAACTCTTCTTTATAGCTGCAAAAACATGTACAAAAAAGGATTATTTACACTTAGAAACTCTTCACAAAACTTCTGCATATTAGATTTAACACAGTAATCAGGAACTTGTAGTCGATAAATTGCCGTTTTCAGCCGATAGCAGATATGTCATTAGACAGATGAGATTTCCAGCGATCGGATGTTTTGAATGTTCCAGCTTCGCGCATGCAAATAGGGATTTTTTACACTCGCCTAAAGATAATAATATGAAATAGTGACTAGGTCGTTTCTATATATTTACAGTTTGCACTGACATGGACTCAAGAACCATGCTTTCTAGTATTATCATTATCAGTGCATAATGATAGTACAACACGTGCGGCGATTCTATTGTTACGGAAATAGTCGCTGGCGTAGCAACATGGGGTCATGACCCCATTTTTGGTGGGAACATATAAATGACTCGATTCCAATCACGTGTTCAATCGAATTCGTTGACGATGACGGGAGATAACAAAATATGGGTATTTTGATTAAAAAAATATTCAAATGTCACGAGAATAAATAATATTCATTTACGTGAATAACTGTAAATTTAAGGAATAGATTTCTATTTTGTTGGGGTTATGAGGTTATAATGATAATGGAGCCCGTGTAAATTTTATGTAACCCGGCTTCGCCGGGGTTACATAATTTACACGTGCTCCATTATCATTATACCCTCATAACCTCAACAAAATAAAAGTTTATTCCTTAATTATTTTCAGTTTTTCTCCATCTTGAACAAAATGGGTATACAAACTTTTAAACTTTGTTATTAACACAAAGTACACAACATTTACAATTATTTTTATTTCTATAATTCTTTTTATCTTTTATTACATGAATTTTTAATGATTTAGTCCCTTTAAGCACTGCTGACACTGTTTGCAAACCTTTAGAAATTCTCTTTAATCTATCCCTATCGTCTTGTGTTTTCCGAGATATGTGGAAACTTGCTAAAGTAATGCCACTTTTTAAAAAGGGAGATCAACACTCCATTTCTCTCTATCGACCTATATCTCTTCTTTCAACTGTTGGAAAAGTATTTGAAAGGGTAGTTTATAAGCATATTTATAATTATTTCCTTGAAAATTCGTTATTTTTCCAGTTCCAATCGGTTTTATGCAAGGACATTCAACAGTATTTCAATTGATAGAATTTTTTCATAATATTTGTATAAATCTGGAAGTTTTTTATGATATCTCAAAAGCTTTTGACCGGATATGGCACAAAAGTCTACTAATAAAATTACAATCATATGGTATTTCAGGCAATTTCTTATTATGGTTAGAAAATTATCTTAGTAATCGACAACAAAAAGTATTTATTGATAATTCATTTTCAGTAATCGCATTATGGCTGGAGTCCCTCAAGGCTCAACATATACTTGGTCCACTTCTTTTTGTTATATTATCTTCATAAGCGAAATTGCTGATGAGCTTGAATCTTCTACCCGTCTTTTAGCGGACGATACAGCTCTATCAAAATCATCATCATCATGCAGAGATATTGAATATGCACTTTACATCGATTTAGAAAAGATAAATAGGTGGGCAAAAAATGGCTTGTATCTTTTAGTCCCAATAAGACTGAATTGCTCTTCATTTTAAACTTGAATGACATTGATGCAGATTTAGATTTGATTTTTGATGATAACTTTCTAAATTTTTAGTCAATTCCATAGACACCTTGGGGTAACTCTTAATTCAAATGCCAATTTCAATGAAATCTATAAATCTGTTATGAAGAAAACAAATGGATTGCGTAAACTTAAATATATGCTAAATCGTGATACCCTTTTACACCTTTAGAAGTCATTTATACTACCCATTTTAGAATATGCTTGTCTAATGGAAGTAGCTAGAATAATAACGAGTTTGCCATCATTTGCAAAAAAAAAAAAAAAAATCTTTTTATAGTGAATCAGGTTTAGAATTATTAAGTACAAGTGATAGGAGAGCAAGAAGAAAACTTAAATTATTACATAAGATGAAAACTCATGATACTCCTAATTTTCTTTCGAATCTATTACCTCCCACAGTTGGTGAAAATAATCAATATACTCTAAGAAACAATATCGACTTTTGTAATTCAAACTATCGACTCTCCTCCACTCTCAAGTCTTTCCCAGCAAATAGTCTCTCATCGACCAATTTATTTTAACTATGGTGACAAAAAATTAAATATTTTTCACACCAGATTGTGGCACAAATGTAGTAATCTAAATGACGATCTTTTCTCTTCAAATTTAGTCGAAAATTCTCGTTGTACAAACTGTGGAAATCATTGTGAAAATGCTTATTATATTTCTTAGAATGTCCAAATTACATGTAGTTAGCTGCCCTTACAAAGTTAATTAGCGAAATTAATGAGCAAACCTCTGGAAATACACCTTAATTTGCTGCTTTAGGTGATGAAAAATTGGCTTTTGAGGTAAATTGTAAAATGTTTGAACATGTGCAATCGTATATTAGGTCCTGTGGATGATTCTAAACATACATATAAGCTTTAAACATACAAAAGCTTTTACTACACAATTATTATTAAATTTATTTAAAGTAGTATTATTTGAATTGTTTAATCCGTATAAGATATCTAAGTTATCATGTATAATATGTTAATTGTGTTATAATGTTAGGAGATGGCTGTTTAAGTTGGAATAACTTGTGCCTGATCCTTTTGTGTTTTACAATAAAATATGTTTAAAGTAAAGTATTTTCAAGCGGGAAGCCCCTGTTTTGAACCATGCATAAAATAAAAATAAAATATAACCTGAAATTGGTACATCCAATATGGAGAGTTTGAATTTAGTTTCATTTTTTAAACAATGAATATTACTAAAATGTGTTAGAGATGACAATTTTGGGCTCCTCCAGAAATGCGTCTTCACCGGAAATGCCAGCTCTACTTGAAACAAAATCCATGGCGCAGGTTCAGGCAAAATTATTGAAAAATCCACAGGATTGACCAGTGCAATATATTTGCTTATTTTGCCATTGTGATAGAAATGTACGGTCAGATTTTTTTAAGTGACACAATGAAGTTGATGTACCTTAACCAAAGCACAGGGAATGAGTTAATAAGAGGATATATATACGGAAATCATCTTTTTAAAAACTTAGATATTAAGGTTCTGACGATGTTATTAATGTACATTATATACGCACTGATCATTATTTAGTAAATATTTTTAAGTGATCTTTTCCACATGTCTTGTTTTCTCTTTGTCCGCACTAAAGTTTGGACATAATGTCGATTTATATTTAAATTTTAGATAAAATATGAAACAGTCGGAAGGATACATCTCCTAATTAGCACGGTGGTCGGGTAGACTAACTGCCAATATAGATAATGCACATTTACATGTACGCACATTCGCACATGAAGTTGACAATTCAGTTTAATTGAGATTAAAAAAAATATCTGGTAAGAAATGAATGATAATATGGTCACGATTAATCAAATTTACCGAAAAGACCCTCGTGTGGATATAGCGTCGACCTAAAAATGGCCGATGTTTTGTTTGATAATACAATCAAACCTATTCATATGACTACCTGTGTATAACGAACACCTGACTATAACAATCGATTTGCAAAAAGGCCATCTTTATTGTCTCACAAAATGTATACATTGTATGTGTCTAACGATCGATGCGTTTGGAACGGCAGTCACTAGTGTCTGTGATGTTTTTTAACGGAAATACATTGAATTCAATTTAGCCTAACTACAGTATATATCTAAAAAAATTCTTATTAAAAGCAAACATTTACCTTAAATATACATTGTAGGCCTATGTATATGTTTGTTTAATAATGTACATGTACACCTGTATACATGTAGAATATAATTAACGAGTGAAAATACCTCTCACTTCTTGTCATATTTCCATCAAATGCTCTAAAGCTTCATAGAACTATGCTGTTTTACTTGCCAATGTAGATACGCTGTAAATGTATCGGCTATCACACTGAATCAGGCTATTATAACCGATAAACTACATATATACATGTATATCCATTAGCCGGATGAGATTTTCAGCAATCCCGATTTCGCAGTCAAAGATGCACGCGGCTATTTCCGTTATAAACAGCCAATCCCGACGGATACAGTTTCGGGTTGCGTTTTGCGATATTTTAACGTTGATAAACATTGCCAATATTTCAAATAACATGTTGTAATTTTGAAAACTTTCTAATTCAGGTATAAGAACGTTTGTAGGAAGTAAAAAACCCTAATAAATCTATGGAAATGTAATGATTTAGTCCCTTTAATAATAATGTCTTTCTGTGGTCTGCTACCTTATAATGGCGTCCTCCTTTATGATATAATGTGCTGCGCATGTCACTACGACGGAAGTCGAAAATACGAAAAAGCGAAAATCCAATGTTCGCTTTTTCGCGTTTTCGCGTTTTTCTAAACACGAAAAAGCGAAAAAGAAGCAAAAAATCCACGAAAAAGCAACAGAATGGATTTTCGCAAAAAAAAATTTTGCTTTTTCGCTTTTTCGCTTTTTCGCGTTTTTTCTAACACAAAAAAGCGAAAAAGCCAAAAAAATACCACGAAAAAGGCGACGGAATGGATTTTCGCTTTTTCGTTTTTTTGGCTTTTTCGCTTTTTCGCTTTGTATTTTTTCGCCTTTTCGCTTTTTCGCGTTGGAAAAAGTGCGAAAAAGCGAAAAAGTAAAATAGGATTTTCGCTTTTTCGCGTTTTT
Source organism: Argopecten irradians (assembly GCF_041381155.1). Taxonomy (NCBI): domain Eukaryota; kingdom Metazoa; phylum Mollusca; class Bivalvia; order Pectinida; family Pectinidae; genus Argopecten; species Argopecten irradians. The sequence continues at coordinate 14,712,474 of NC_091140.1, read as the reverse complement.
TCCATCGCGAAAAAACGAAAAAGCGAAAATGGCACAAATCAGCCACCATAGAAACGTGTGAATCCCTAGAAATATGGTCGTGCGAAAATTACTATTTAATTTTGTACAATAATCGTGTTTTTTTCTTAAAGCGAATGGCATTCTTAAAGAAAATTTTATTAAACAATGAAATTTAAGATATAAACACTCAACAGAAATAAAAAAAAAATATAGTTTCTTTTGGTTGTTTTTTTTAAAATCAACTGCAAGTTGCTCTTTGTATAGCGTTATTTCTCCATCTTCATTTTTAATAAAAACAGTTTTTAGATTCTTGTGTCTTGTAACTTGATTGATCCATTATTATATTTGTAGTATTTTTAAATCTTTAATATTCATTTAAATAATTGATAGTGTTCTTAGGACATATACACCATATTGAAACAATATAGGTTTAGGTGAATGCCACAAAAAACTGAATTTAAATAATTGAAATATATGTATCATATAAGTCATTACATGGTCTTACGGAAATATTGAAATAGTCCAGGTACTGTTGTGAAAACACTTGTACTATGTTTACTTTGTAGTAAAATGTATAACTGTATTCAGTATAACTCGGTAAAATTAGCGCAACTGCACCTCCTTTATATAGTAAAATAAAAAATCATATATATTGATTTTTCTTACTTTTATACATTTTTACGATATCACGATTCTCAATGGGGATTAAGACATGGGGAAAAAGCAGAAATTCATCATTTAAATACAGTGTATTCTTCTCTGTGTGTTAAATTAATGTTAAATACTTTATTTGGTATACAATCTTTGCTTAACCTTCAACTTTTCGTGTATTTAAAAATAATAATTATTTATAACTCAAAGTTGTATTTCTTGTAATTTTTCACTGTAACTATATGTCGTTTTAACATTTGATATTTGAATATGGACATATAACTTTATAATTTAGCTCCCCAAAACCATATGTCAGTCTATAAAAGAGCCGAAATCTAGGTATCATATATTCCTGGTTTTGAATAAAACGCCTCCAATCTCCGCCATATTCAGTACCTTCGGGTTTTGTCGGAATTCTAAAAAAAATGAAAAGGAAATCGTATCACGTGACTGACGTTCACACGTCCTGCACGTGGTGATCCAGGTAACAAGTGTAAGCGCACAAGTGTTTGTTTACGTTTTCCTTCTGGCTAATATGAGCAAATCGTACTGGTTTATGTCCACAAAGCGAGTATTTGAAACATCTTATTCAATCTAGTCCAATAAAAAGAGTCTAAATTTTGTCTGTAATCTTCTTCCTACCTGTTTCAAGTAAGTCCCTATAAAGGCAATGGCTGGTGGATTTCTTAGTCCGATAGATTTACTATCACATGTTTTGATTTATATTTCTATACTTATGCTTGAAGTTGTATGGTCTATTACGTTCGCTCTTTTTGTCATAGTACTACTATAATAGTTTTCAGTTTAGCAAATAGAATTATTGTTATTTGTTATAATTTCTTCATGCAATTTACCCTTAATGGCCTCGTACGAACCATTCTGATTTAAGCAACATGTCTAACTCCTGAAGCCATTTTTGACAGATATTCAGCTCAAGTTTAGGTCAGTTACTTTAGTATATGATGTTATCATTAAATTCTTAAAGTAAATACCATAGATTGAAGATATCTTAGGGTAATTCTTGACATTTTAGACCATAACATATACATGTAGTGCTGTCTTAGAATTTCGCACATTATGACGTAACCATTATGACGTCACTAATATTAACATCGTGACGGCAAGATATCGCCGTCAAAATGGCTGTTACATCTTATAGAATATATCGTTGTTGATAAATGGGTTTCCTGTCAAGGTTAAACAATGCAGTGGATATCATCAAATAAGTTAGGAATAATAGGTATAAGCCTTAAACTGTCTTCTTATGGAATCTGTAGTCTATACAGATATCATAGTATAATGGAATCTGTAGTCTATATAGATATCATAGCATAATGGAATCTGTAGTCTATACAGATATCATAGCATAATGGAATCTGTAGTCTATACAGATATCATAGCATAATGGAATCTGTAGTCTATACAGATATCATAGCATAATGGAATCTGTAGTCTATACAGATATCATAGCATAATGGAATCTGTAGTCTATACAGATATCATAGCATAATGGAATCTGTAGTCTATACAGATATCATAGCATAATGGAATCTGTAGTCTATACAGATATCATAGCATAATGGAATGTGTAGTCTATAAATATATCATAGTATAATGGAATCTGTAGTCTATATAGATATCATAGTATAATGGAATCTGTAGTCTATATAGATATCATAGCATAATGGAATCTGTAGTCTATACAGATATCATAGCATAATGGAATCTGTAGTCTATACAGATATCATAGCATAATGGAATCTGTAGTCTATACAGATATCATAGCATAATGGAATCTGTAGTCTATACAGATATCATAGCATAATGGAATCTGTAGTCTATACAGATATCATAGCATAATGGAATCTGTAGTCTATACAGATATCATAGCATAATGGAATCTGTAGTCTATACAGATATCATAGCATAATGGAATCTGTAGTCTATACAGATATCATAGCATAATGCTCTAGCTCTATGCAGGCACTTATCCCCTAATGGTATTGAAAGGTTAATAGTATTACCTAGTCTTATCTGCGTTTGGCTTGCATTGCTGCCATCAATGTATTCAACATGCCTGGTACATATTCTATTTCACACCTCTACGAAAATTTTTAAGCAGAGATCTCAAGGAAGATCAAATTATGGAAATTCACGTTAAAATTGCCCTCCAAAACACATAGGAGGATAGAGTCATGTAATCTGTCTGTGTCAAGTGGATTATATCTTTCTGTAAATCAAACGTTTAATGTGTGTTTATACTGTTTATTGATTCCTAATGCTTAACATAACGATGGGAAAGTGATAAATAACATCCACATGTCATTTTACTTGGCAACGATACATAGACAGGTAAGATTTGTGAGTGTAAAGCACCATTGTCATAAAATGTATGTAAGTGATTTAGCTAGGTTACAAATATGCAAATATTGATAAATACATGTGTTTCTTGTGTGCAATATCATACTACTTAAAGTAATGAATATGCTGGATCATAAACACACTATAGAGTTCAAAACACATAAACAAATGCACGATTGGTATTGATGATATATAGAAGTTACACAATTAACTAATGGTTGTTTGATATGAAATTTGTTTCACACGAATGAGTTATTTTTTATAGTTAGAAAAGACACGAGCTTTAGCAAGTTAGAGCTTTTAGGGTATTGTAACTAATCACAATGTACAACTGTATTTCTAATGAATTGTGGAAGGCGTTACTGCTGAGTACTTAATTGTTTGGTTTGTTCAGTTTCACGTCATATTAACAGTCAAGGACATGCCAGGTTTGATGATGGATAAAAACCCGAGTACCTTGTGAAAACGAACCGACCAGCGGTCATGATAAGTACCCGGCAGCTGTCCCACATGTGATTTGAACTCGTGACGAAGAGGTGGAGGAATTTGGTTAATATGTCGCAACATAACATGTTGATTAATAAAATGAAACAAAAAAATATTGCATATAGGAATTACTAAATAAACAAACATGTGATTTAACTTTTATGGTCTTATTCTATTGAGCTTTAGGTAGCTTGTTAAGTACACACCCAAGGTGTATAAAATATTGTTATCTCTGACCCTTAGAACTCCGGAATCGATATGTGATTTTACTACCTTGGTCGCTGCGATCAGAGGACAAATATAATTGTGATATTTGGTGATGCTACACATTTGTCCGGAAAGGTAGGTCATTATAATGACTATTCTTTCACCAGAAAGTGTTCGTTTTGATCTTCCTTATCAGCACCCATTCATTTGTTGCCATAAGCCATTTAAATTTAATTACGATTATACCATCGCATGTTACACATGTACTTGCCTGATGTACATGTACCTGATACATTGTAAGATGGATAATGTAAAAAATGTACAATATAATGTCTCTGAATGGCTTTAAGGATATGCAGAAATGGAGGGTAGAATGTTTTTTACGCATTGATAATTTAGAAATATCTTCAAATTGGATATATATTTTGTTATTCATTCATAATTATACATGTATCTAAAAAACCTATATTTTAAACGACAGTAAGTCAATGAATGATATACTAAAATTGGACAACGTAGAGTTAATTTTGAGGAAGAGCAGTATTAAATATTAACTATATTTTCTTTCGTTGGGTGTACGGTAAATCTCGATAAAACAATGGACTACAATCAAAATCAAAATACAATGAGTGATTTATTTGCAAAATTTGTAGTAGTCAGAATGGTGTGCTTACAAAAACAAAACAGATGATTAAAAGCATATAAAGCCACAACAGCCAGAGGATCTTAAGAGCTAATTAGAAAAGGGTATTGATATCAACTTAAGTTTTTAAAACTCGTTAAACAAAAGATATAAATATACCTTGTTTTGTACGATACTACATGAAACTGTATTCTGTACAAGAGTGGAAATGACGTCGTTCAGGATATCATTACGTCACATGGTTGACTAACCGACATGACAAGTATGGAACATATGTAAACGCCCGCGTGTTTGTTATATGTTTACGTAACCATGATAATTTCACCAGCTTAGATCGCTTTACCATTTACATACATTGACAAGATCAATTTACAGGAAGATGTATCTGCACTTCCATAACGATATACAATGTAATAACGTCGACTTGGCGAGATGGTAAGGTGACTCGGCGAGAAAGTATGATGACTAAACAAGATACATTTTTTCATTTTCTTTGAAATCACCTTGACTTATCTTAAAGCTACCATATTGTGAACGCTATGAAAAAATGATGACTGATCACATCAGAGACTATAAAAGCCATTCTGAGTGGCTGTCTTGTTTAAACCTTTACAATGTTGTAAAATTGAGCAGTATGATCTCACGAATGGCGGCAAGTAACTCTGTAAAACGTTTTTAATGTAAAGTCAAAAGAAACAAAAAGGTACATAATTACCTCGCCAGGTACACTTATTATGACGCCACGTCGACTGAGCTATCTCGCTATGTGATCACAGATAAGGTCACAATACGATATTTTAGTAAAGGTTTATCACTCGAGAAACAAATTTCAGTGACGTATTGACTTATTGACAAGCCTATCCGGTTCAAAGTATCGGTCAGTATGTGCGGCGACTACATGTTAAAACAAAATACCAGGAACAAATCAGTGAGATAGCGGGATTATCAGAACTCATCTATATCTATCTCCCCAACAAGTGATAACCTTCAGGACTGCTGTATCAGTTTTACGTTTGTAAAATAATTAGATTACTGAGTTTGTTTATTCAGACAAATGCAGTATAAACATTTCCCATCTTATTTCTGGTGAACTGTTTTGATGTCATGCGAAATAAAGTATAATATAGAATAACCTATATTTTGTTTCAATTAAATAATAATGTTTTGTTACTGGTGGGTATGTAAATAAAAATATGTAGATCATTGCATTAAAAATATCTTTCACTGATATAATGCAGTACAAGTTAATAGTATTGAAATAGCATGTCTAAATTTCTGTTATTATTGTTAATGTTTGCATTTCAAATGTTTCAAATGTTGTGGTAACTTCACTAACGTGTCATTAAAATTTCACAGTATACCTGTAATGGGAAAGTCTGGCGACATTAATGGATGTCACAAAAGAAAGACAAAGAGACACACATGAAATCACAGAGGTAGCTCAATTACCATCAAACATCATCTCGTCTGTCTTAATATCTTATAATACACGACCTTGGTTATGTTCTATTGTGGTATTGGTGAGCAAATCTAAATATGTTATTATGGCTGGTAAAAATCATTGTAACAGTAATACTTTACGAAAATTCTTTTTTCAGTTCAGTGATTCTTTACCATGGCTTCATCAAAGAATCATCTAATAGTGGCTGCGATAGACTTCGGTACCACTTACTCGGGATATGCATTTTCCACCCGTGATGACCACAACAGAGATCCTCTGAACGTGAGTGCGAACAATTGGAACTCTGGATCCGGAGGACTGATATCCCAGAAAACATCTACATGCGTCTTGTTCAAACCCAATAGAGAATTCGACTCTTTTGGATATGAAGCGGAGAACAAATATGCTGACCTGGCTTTGGACAAAAAACATTCAGGCTGGCGTTATTTTCGACGTTTCAAAATGAAACTGTACGAGAACAAGGTAAGCAATGCTCATTTTAGTCCTTTTGAATGTTTGTTATTTTTTTCAATATTTTGGATCTAAACTATCATTTATATAATAAGATAAAGAGACAAAAACGTTTCATCAATGCTTAATGTTTAAATTCCAAAGAAGCCAGTAATTATTTAGATCTCGATACAGCTAACAATACTATCGATTTAAAACGTAAGAATGATTTAATAGATAAATAGTAAAAACAACGGCTCTACTCAAAGCGAGGAAGAACAAAGGTTCAAAATGGCCGCCATATGTGCCCTTTAAGATGATTTATACCTAATTAGTTGATACTAAAATATTAAACTAGCATTATATAGAGTATGGCTTATAGTGTGAGGCAGAACGTTTTGGGTTTTTTTTATTATTTTTTTTTGTTCATTGATAATTGTTCTATAGTTATGCATATTCATTTTATGTTTCGCACAGTTGCTGAATCGAGCCTTCGAACTAGAAGATGATCAAGGTTCCAAAATGCCGGCTATGAAGGTATTTTCATCATCCATTTGGTATATGAGGACCCAATTGATGAAAACCTGCAGGAATCGATATTCTGATATAGAAGACTCCGACATTCTCTGGGTTCTAACTGTACCGGCGATATGGTCGGATGCATCGAAGCAATTTATGAGAGAAGCAGCTGTGGAGGTAATATAATTCAAGCATGTCATGCAGTTGTGTATGTAGCATCAGAATAAACACAAGGGAACCAAATTTATCTATTCCGGTAATGTATCTAAAATTCATTACCAAATTACGTCTCTAACCTCACACCCTATGTGTAGAAGAAGCGATCTACCTTGAGCAAATAGTATAGGTGATCATTGTGACAAAAATAGAGGTAGAGGGTGAATGCCATTTCATATTAGTTATATAAAGATAACAGGAAAATCATTATTGTTATTGAAATCGTCCTTCTTCATATACACTGTCCACTTAATATCTGTTCAAAACAGGAAAAAAACTCTATAATGTTGGTAAATATTTAAGATATTCCTTTTCGGCACGTTTGAAACGGGATGAGCGATTGTAGGTTTTCAAAGAACAATAGACACAGGCTATATACAATATATACAAATTTATATACAAAACCATTTTAATGAATATAGTCATAGTAGACAGAAGTATATCATCCTCACTCACTTGCACATCTTACAAATATATATCGAAAGAAATAGACACAATTTATACAATAATAAAACTAAACAAACAAGGATGGACTGTGTTCCCCAACTGTTCTATATGTCAAAGACGTTTATAAGAGTAGGCTGTGTTCCACTCAGTCTATATATACTATGTACCACTAATCGAATGGCACCGTTGAGCAGGCTGAAATCCACCCAATAAGCATATTTCACAGTTCTGTACCACCATAATGCTCGTCGGTATCCAGCATCAGCATCCCGAACTGTCTCACCATGACCACTGCTGCATAGTATTGGTTGCTACAGTATCAGTCACCACATACAGGTCAAGGTGACCCGTCACTCTATAAGACGGCCTTCCTCATCACACTTACGTACCCGGATGAAGAACTACAATCACAGATATAACTATAATCAACGACGATCAACTATCATTGTGTCTAATGACAACATCTTATCATGTTAATTATATCAACAACCAGGGTTCATGTATCAGCTACATCTATATATACAATCATCCATAACTATCACGATTGAACCCTATAAATATATACACCGAAATGTATGAAACATGACTCCTTAATGGTTCCAAGCCTAGCTAATACATATAAATGTAATAGTCACAGGCAATACACGCGCCTATCCTATATATAAAATAATATGAGTAAATAGCTACATGGGTATATCATTATATTTCTATTTCTAAAGTATTTAGATAACATCCTATACCCTTACTAACGATATATACATGACCTTGTAATAACACACCACCGCGCACCTGTACGTGTGTACACATACTGCGGACAGGTAAACGATATTGCTAATATTGCTAATATATTGAAATCATAATTACAACAAGTAGTGACTACAAATATCATAATAACATCTTTCATGGGTTTAGGTACTCACCGCAAGCTGTGGTCTGCGTATGCGCTATCATATATGTAACCCGATATTATATATGTTGAGACGTCTTAATGGCTGTCTTTCTGCATGCGCACACGTCCCTTACGGATGTCGGTTATAAGTTTAGTAAAGTTTAACGCGCGAAATAGAAATTGTCTTTAGTGATATGTAACAACGTTCTAGATCTTGATAAATTTGTATGGTTTGTTTTCTTTTATTTTTCGATGCTGAAATATCATGCATAACAGTCTCCCCTGACATTACTGTATATACTCCAACATCTAGTCCTTTGGTAAATATCCTGTTATATATATGTGTGTATATTTCTGCTGCTCGTAATGTTTTTGTATTGTTATATCGATATATATGTAGGTATATCGAGATATATGTAATGATATAGTTATGATACTATTATATATAATGTTATTTGTAATATTATTGGATGATGTATTGTTGCATCAGAATAATGATATAATAATCAATGATATGTCCATCTTTAGCTATTTATGATAGTATTTTCATCAATTGCATTATGTTTCATATATGTACTTGAAAGCCGTAAGTCTAAAATTTAATAAACGATCAATCAATCGTGAAATGTTGCCAAAAAATATCAATTACGAGTTCACACATGTAGGTAATGTCTGTCAGACTTCCTAGTATCATATCAGTGACATGTTTATCGATACCATACGATCATATCATGTCATAAATACCGCAATACACTAGAATATCATGATTTCTAATAATAGTATTATTTTAAAAGGCGGGGATTAAGGACTGCAATCTGAAGCTTGCTCTGGAACCAGAGGCTGCATCATTATACTGCAAATATATTCCAAATGAGAAGGGAGATGAAGGCATGTCGTCGTTTTCTTGTGGATCAAAATACCTTGTCCTGGATGCAGGAGGTGAGATACCATTATAATTACATATATACAGATTATCCAATGAAAATATTATTCGATGCAGCTGCAGAAAAAATGTGCATTGATATACACCAGGTAACTGCGGTATTTCATGTACATGTAAGTATCATTCGAATAGCGAGTTGTTTCATAGAACGGACATATTATATCGGAAGTACTAGTAGGCGCTTATTTAGCTGTAAATAACACGAATACTAAACGATATTAATCGAGGAGGAAATTTTGGGGTTGAATTTGCCTTTCATTTAAACAATTTGATTTAGAAATCTATCCATTTAAGGTGGTTGTTTCATGAAGTAGATATTTTATTATCCCTTCTGCCAAAGCTTTGAAGAATAAAATCAAACTTTTCTAAAATGAAAAACCAGCATTCGTCTGAGGTGAATCCGCCTCGTTAATAAATATCTTCAACAATTATTTTGTGTCTAACAATACCACTGAAGGTGCTGTACACTTGACAACACACAGAGTACATGTAAAATGTTTTTGGCCAAACCATTTCAGTCTCGTTCTAGTCTATATGTAGTTATTCTTAACTACTTACAGTAATTTCAAGGCGTTTCGTATATAGAGAACTTTGCTTTTATTTTTCACTCCATATTTTCCCGTTCAAACATAACCTAAATGTCAATATCTTTATTCTTGAAATAAATAACAATGTTTAATCAATGCATATTTAACATAAAAATCAATGTAATGTTGATGAGTGAGGTTATTTATGTTGTTATTTGCAAATCTAATACAATTCATTATAATTCATTCGTAACTTCAAGCGGTAAAATGTTCAGAAATATCTTTCAAATCCTTGAAGAGCTTAAGGCACTGTCATAATTCAAGCATCTGAATGAAACTATTATGAGTTCTTTCCTGTAAGCTACATGTATTATAAAGTGACTTTTTTTCAAAGATGTTTTCTTTCATCTAAATATGCATAAAGCATAAAAGTAAGAGCTAGTACAGTGTGTTGTTGCAAACGCATATAAAACGTCACACTTGTTTGTAAATGCCTTTGAAAGATTTCGATAGGTTTTTTTTTTTTCAAAACGTATGGCATCATATATTATCGATAAAAAGAACATGTAAAATGCTTGCCTAGCTATGATAACGCTATTTTAATCATTATTATCCAGAATAAAACTGACATGATCAGAAATGTTATTCATGTAATGTTTTACAGGTGGTACCATCGATATCACAGTACATCAAGTACAGGAGGATGGGACTCTAAAGGAGATACACAAAGCCAATGGTGGTGATTGGGGAGGTACGAAAGTAGATAACGCCTACCAGGCCTTACTGACCGGTATCATCGGAGATAAAGGATTTGCCAAATTCTGTAAAGAGAATAAAGGAGATATGATCGACTTGTTCAGAGATTTTGAAATCAAGAAACGCACTATTAAATCATTCCCTGATGATGATGATGCGAAAGTAAACTTCAAAATTCCAGCATCTATGAACAAAAGGAGAGACATCCAAAAGACTGTTAAATCAAAGTTCAAGAAAGATTTTTCCGTTACCAGCGACAAGCTTAGGGTCGCTGGACATATCGCCAGAAATCTCTTCAACGACCCGGTAATGCACATCATCGATCATTTGAAAACAATAATGAGTGAGGATCAAGCTGTTGGAATCAAAGCCATCATGCTGGTTGGAGGTTTTTCGGAATCACCCGTTCTCCAGTCTAAGGTCCGAGAAGCCTTTCCTGATATACGAATGGTCGTTCCACCAGAAGCAGGGCTGGCGGTACTCAAAGGCGCGGTCATTTTCGGGCACGAACCGGAAATTATTACCACAAGAATTTCCAAATATACATATGGAATAGATTCATCAGTAAAATTTGAAGAGGGTGTTCACGATCCTGCTAAACTGTTCACAACATCCTATGGGGAAGACAGGTGTGAGTGCATTTTTGTCATCCATGTCTGTATTGGAGACAGCATAGATATAGACAAGCCTCAAGCACGGGAAAGATGTAAAGTTAACGAACCTGATCAAAAGGTGGCCACACTGAAAGTCTACGTATCTACACAGAAAGATCCCATGTACACAACAGATCCTGGCTGCCTCAAGATTGGAGAACTCCGCATAGATATGGCCGATACATCTAGAGGATTAGAAAGGGGAGTCGATGTACGGATGATATTTGGAAACACTGAACTCGAAGTGCAGGCCACCGATATATTTACCGGAGAAAGCGTCACAGCAGCATTTGACTTTTTGAAGTAATTCGATCAGGTTCAAATTCTCTTCAAAGCTATTGTTATTATTACGGAAATTTAGATAATCAGTATCATGTTTGCAAAACATAATAAGAAATGACATTTATATAAGGAAGTATAACTATTCGAACGTACACAACGTTTTCCCCGCATTTTTCTTCATAAACGTTCATCATCAGTTGATTTGTACAATGGAGTATTGTAAATCCGTTAATGAATTAAACACATACAGATATAACAAATGGGATAAAGGTTAACATATTTGCATAACTTAAATTAATGTTAATAAGATGATATAATTCAATTTGATTTACGCTATACAAGCATTTCCTACTTAAAAAAAATAATAACCGTGCTCAGCTGTGCGCTAGTCATTTTTATATGTTTTAATAATGGTTTGTTATCAAAAAATCATGGAGTGATAACATGATTATATGAACATTTTCTATTGTTTGCCTAACATTTTGATTTTATGTTATGAGGCGTCAGTCGGTCCATAAACATTTCCTTTAAATCACTTCTAGTCATAGATTTCTGCACGGGTTATTACTATATTTGGCCAGAAGAATCCTTGAGAATGGGAACAGAGTTTGTATAAAATCATTACTCTGGGTTCTCTGGTGCAGGAGTTATTCAGAACATGTATTTCTTTGTACTAGTAGACTCCGATGAGCGGTATAGGCCCTCTGATTCTCATAATTGTAAATAGGTCATATACTTAAACAATTTGGGTTTTAATATGATGCTTTCTGTCAATAAAATCTGTTTAAAAACTCTTCGTTTCAAAAAGCACAAAATGCTAAGAAATTAAACAATATATGATTTCAGATTACTCCGTGGGAGATATTGAATTACAAAGAAATCATAGCAGAATCAAACTTTGACACGAAAGCAATGTTTGAACAGAAGAAGTACCGAGATGAATTCTCTGTCATCATCACGAAAATAAGTTTATAAATGACATATTTCTTGTAAAATAAAAATCACCATAGACCACGTACTTTAACCTTGAACCAGTGACCATGGTCATTGCATTATCAGTTCATGGTTGTTTATAGTTAGTGCTCAACATTATGAAGTAAAAAATTCAGTTAAATGGTTTCTCTTATACGTATATATTTATATATATAAAAACATTTAAAAGTACATAGTTGAGGAATATAACAACTACATAATTAAACTGTATGTATATGATCAATAAACAGTGTTTATATGGTCCTAAAAGGGGAGTATAAAGAATTGTCATCCTATTTTAGGTATATCATTAAACGTTGTGTAATATATAAGGAAAGCGTTAACAACACAGTAGTTATAACATTTAGATCATTGAGGCATTATGCAAACAATATCGCTATAGAACGCAAACACTATGAACACTGACTGAGTAAATCTTCATTCTTAACTATCTTAATTTTTTATGTATATACTGCAGATATATTTGCACATATATGGTGGTTGCGATGGGATTTGTTTCTCACTTACAGAAAGTAACACTAATGTAATCGCAATTTCGTAAAAGCAATATAATATATAAATATATATTTACATTTTACTTGTCACTTGTACTATATAAACTTACGAAGGCAAAGTGAATTATAATATTTATGTGGGTATAACTTACACCCAAAAACGTGACTATTATGACGTCACTAATGTTGACCTGTTGACTTCAACTGATCATCGTCAAAATGACTATTCCATCTCGTGTATTAAATCGTCGTTGATAAACGGTTTTCCTGGTCTAGCTTAAACAATGTTTATGCAGACACCCAAAATGAGTTGATAATGTAAATACAGGCATTAAACTATCTACTAATGACATCTATGGTCTAAATAGATGGCAACCAGAAGATACAGTTTAATACTTAAGCATGTATTTTAGTTTTATTATGGAGAATCCAGAATAGAAATCTACTGTTTTATAAAATGTGATATCAAGTAATTATTAACGATGCACGGTCTGTCATAATTTGGGATATGAAGTGGGATATGAAATCTCACGGGCAATAAAGTCTTGGGAACGTAGTAGGGCCTATGGGATGGATAGCAATTTGAATGAATAGTTTATTATCCCGAAAACACTACTTTTATCCGTTTTGTTGAATCGTCGTCGCATAAAATAGATGAATCAAACCCTTGTAGCTTGTTTGTCTTGGTAAACTTTTAACATCGATATTGAATTAGATTGCTGAAATAGAGTGAATCTTACAACATTTTATCAGATGCACAATTTGTATTTCGTCCTGGACTGAACAAGATTAATGATATTCGCATTATATTAAACAATTACAAAATATTTTAGCAATATCAAACGTCTAAATTGTTTTTTCGTTGATTTTCAAAAAGCGTGTAGATCGTATGAATTTATGGTTTAAATCATTAATGTTGGGAATATGAGGGAAATTCCTCAGATTGATTCATACCGTTTATGGTCATGTGAAATTGTAAGTCTGAAGGGCAAATATGAATTTCCATATTTATAGGCATTAATTGCTTTTTATCAAGTAACCGAATAAAATGTTATCACATCATAACATCATGCTCCTCTACTGAATCAATTGTAGATGTTGAAATGAACAGCAGTGATCGAAATCTGAGCAAAGTTCAAAGGTCATTCTATTAAGGCTCTTTTTTATTATCTTTTTATGTTTTTTTTTAAATCAAGAAATTATATTTAAAAAAAATATTTGACGTGATCTATATACAGTTTAATTAAGTCAAATAAATAAGAACATGTGTATACATGTACATTGTATGTACATTTTAAAAGATGCATGTGTAACGGATTGGCGAGAGAAATCTGCTTCATAAAATCTATTCGGGAAATATATATATATATACATGTACTGAAGTCAGAAACAAAGCCAACATGTTTCCAGTGAAGTCAGTTTATTAATAAAACATATAACTTTAACAACTATAGAAATATAAACGTTTGTATCTTGTTTAATATGTTTAAATATATATATTTGAAACATGCAATGTAGTTTCCGATATTCTCTTGTTCACGAGGTCAGGACTGGTGTATATCTAAGATGTATCGTAGCTGGAAAAGAAACAAAAAATATTTGTTAATAAATATGTATTATTCCTTATCGTTTTATTCGAATCGCAAAACAAAGTATACCGTCTAGCTGGTTATTTTCGCGGAGATGATATTTTCGCAATTTTGCGGCACATTGCTAGGATCGCGAAAATTTGATCCATGAAATATTTAAAATGGTTGCATGCTCTCTATCCTTAAGTCCAGAGTCGCGATAATTAAAAATAGTTAATAGCTATAATGTATCATTAGTACTTCTATATATGCGACATATGTGGAAACATATTTATTTTCATTGTCGAAATTGAATAAAAATATATAATGATTGTAAATTAAACATTACAAAAAGCATATCATATTGAAGGTTATACCGAAACACTGTTTTTTTACATAAAAGAAAGAAAGATGATAGCTTGAGTAAATAGAACAATGTTAAATCAGTCAGATTTAAACTTATAGTACTACCAATGTACATATGGATAGTAGATTATTTCACTTACATGGTATATATGTGTATATAGCTAATACAATTAAGTAAGGCTATTCCAATGAATCCAGCATATGGTATGAACATAAGAAATTCCTGAAAATAAAAGATTTCCCGAATAAAAACAAATTATTATATTGTAATACACTTAAAACCTTAAAACACTAGAAAGACGATGGTGGGGGGGGGGGGGGGGGGGGGGGGGGGGGTGATACCAACATTGGATGAAAAGTAAAAAAAAATATATATATTGATCAATAAGAACGAAGCCAAAAACTAATATCCTCATTTTTTGAAAAAAACTAAATAAAACTCCTGTCCACTTTGTGTCCTTTTATCATTACGGTATTTTTATTTCAGAATATTTTTATTGTAATATTACAATTGTGATTGGGCAACAGACAATGCCTTCATTAGCACTCTCTTATTATCTATTATCTCATTATTTAGTCTGTCTTGTATGTATTATGAGAGTTAGAGTTACCCGCCGTTGAGGATAGGCATTGATAGTTACACTAATAGTTCGTGATTGAAATTAAGCCCTCTACATCATAACCAAAGGCATAACAAGGAATACATAGCTGCAAGGAAAGACATGTTGTCATTTGCAGAGCTACACTGATAGTTCCAATTATTAAGAATGCTATATATTTTAATTATGTTCACTCATTCAATATGTTCATCAAATATATAAACATCGGTTTTTTGTCGACTTTTTATTTTTTGGTAAAATTATAAGTGACTGTACTTTATTTATCGCAAAAACGATTTCTTATTAAGTATTTGTTGCAACTGCAATTTTAAAAAGATTTTACAGCATGGTATACTTACCCATATTTTTGTCAGCAAAGATAGCGATTTGTATCATAATGAGTATAGCTTGAGAGCTGCCGAACCGCCACAGATACATGCTGAAGAAGGTTACTACTGTGTGTAGGGACTCTGTCTGCTTCTCCTGTCAAACGTAAGTATTCAATATATTTATACAATAATACTAAATATACAATAATACTAAATAATAAATTTACAACAATACTAAATATAACATTTAGAGGTTACACTATGAGTGGTTGTTGAATATTGAATTTATTCCACACGAGTGAGTTATTTTTTTAAAGTTAAAAAGACACGAGCTTTAGCGAGTGTATTTTGTAACTTTTAAAAAATAATTTACGAAGAACGCTACATGATTGTAGGAAAAAATGTATAAAAAGAAAATTATTTCAATTAATAAACAACGTTTTTACTTGTGCTGTGTCGATTACAGAAATCATTGAAAACGCTTAACTTGTCATGTACTATTACGTGGTATTTTTGTAATAACTATGATAAGACTTCCCTTGTACATTTGTACCTGTCAATTCTATAAGGTTGAGGAAAAAATAAAAATATTTTCGACGAGACATAAAATATAGACTTCATTAATTAATTGGTTAAGACTAATGAGGTATACGCTGAACGCACAAGGACAAATATACAAAGTAAACACATTATTCTATCGCCTATCTTTAAATGTGTAGCTTTTTATTCATTTTAGTGATATATTAGTTATGCATCAATTATTTTATTATATAAATTGCCTATTGCTTTTATACCAGCAATATAGTTGTTGTTAAAAGCGTTTCATTTTCAATCCATCATGAGATATTTATCATTCGAAACGACATTATCGGAAACCTTTTTATCTTAATAATGTCTCAAACGACAAGGTAGTTTTTCGAGTGTATCACGATATTGTTTATTTAATGTCATTATTTTCACTACGTTTCATCAAAGTTTAGTTAGACGACCATGGTTTATTCAGTAAAAGAAAATTGAATTTTGTTTTATAAATATATACACACGAAGCAAATAATTAGACTAAAAAAATAGGGTGAAATTACGACCATAAAAATTGTATACACACTTGACCAAAATGTCTAAAGACATTCCTTATTTTATTGTTTATTCCACATTACTATTACATTTTTTTTGTAGAGTAATTAACTATAAATACATTTTTAGAACAAACGACTCAAACGTTTCAATAGATAACATACTAAACCTGAATTATATTTTAGTATTTTACATCCCAATGTAATTTTATGTTTTACTGATAATTTAAATTTAATTCGAAATCTTCCTTTGAAAGAAACTCTAATTAAATTACACCCTAAATTAGCGATGCTTTAGAACACATTCAGGCACAAACAAAGAATAATGCCTGAAATAACGATGATATTTTTTCGCAAAAGGAAGATAAAGTCAGATGATATTACAAAAAAGAACATTACAGTTTCTATAGGTTTGCATATAAACCCTATCCATTCAACGTAGTTTTATATGGATGAATATTACGATTACCAATTAATATCTTCTAAATCTTTGAACTTATTTCACAAAATTATCTGTTTGCAGACTTAATTGCCACGAGCTGTTGAATATCAATGATGACAGGTTGATGAGTGTAGGTGCATAGTTAATTTCTGGCTTGAAACGTTGTCAACACATTCGGTGATTTGGTGAGTGCGAGTTATCCCTCTTACTACTACAGCGTATACAATGCAGTTAGTTGTTCTACGTCTACCAATCTTAAAATAAACCTATCTGTTAAAGTTATATGTGCCGTAACTGGTCGAAAATTTGGACATGTTAATTTTTCTTCAATTATCTATTTAAAACCATAAGTTTTAATGAATAAAGCTGTGAAAATCATTCAAATGGACAGACAACCAAATATAATGCCTTAAAAACGTTAGTTAGAACACATTGGTTATGCACTGTGAAATTCTTGTTTTTTAATGCCTTATACATGTTTAGATGGAAATATACCTTCATAAACCACTTTACAATTACTAATAATACTGTAAAAATGTGCAATGAATTTGTAGACACCAAGATGGCTTCATGGTCTGACCGTATGTACTCATTTCAATACACTGAAGATGTTAATATAATGATTTTTGGCAGTACTGCCAAAAATCATTTTCAGTCCCTTTTTGTACTTGTAAAATTAAAACCTATGCATTGAAAGTATTGTAATTCTCAAAATGTTGGTAAGTTTTGGAGTTGAATAACATATCAAAAGCTCTTCTTGATTCGTGACTATGACAAATATGGCACATATAACTTTAACAGGGGCGTAAGAGGCGTTAAATAGGAATATTTTCCCCTCAACCCCCCCCCCCCCCCAACCCCAAAATACTCGCGCCTTCGACGCTCCCTAGCTTATTTTGCAATTTTGCGTAATCTTTAATTTCCTGATTGCGACGACACTGGCTATAGATGTGTACGAGAATTTTATGTAATGATATATTAACAAAATAATGTGAAAAAGTATATAAAGTATACATGGTTGAGTGTTGAATTGATATCTCTTGTGTACGGACACTTAATGTGATGTAATATTTAGATTATTTTTAATGCAAAAACTAAAAAAAACTAGAAGACAAATCGAATATGTCAAGATTGAGGTGGGGATGAAGAAAATCTTGAGGACCTTTGCTCCCCCCACAACATACGTCTCATCTTCCTTCGCCACTGGTTAAGTATTAACTAATTATGGAACATATGGCACATATCTTACACTTTTATCCTGACATCAACGATAACGTGACAGACCTATCTCAAAGTGAAGTGTTGACCTATTAGATAGAAGATATACCGCTATCTCTACATCAACGATAGTAACTACACTTGTTGCATACAAGTAGAAAAAAGAGATAAAAACATATATGTGATTACAATATCAACATAAAGAAAATACGTCATATTCAAAAGTTGACTTGATCTGTATTCAGGACATCTGAGGTAAACATTTAATTATTTTAATGTCGAATTCGTGATCTAGATAGAAAGTAATATCGATAAACTCTAGCATCTATTCATTTGACATCGATTAGCAATATAAGGTAAATAACTTATACAAGTGTATAAGTGTCCCGTTGGCATTTAAAACATAAACTGTGTGTCAGTTTTAACATATACATAAACCTGTACAGGTATAATATTCATAATGTTTTATGTAAATTGACAGGTGATATTTTAATCAGGTGTATTGCATTGTAATCACTTTCGATAGCTTGATTTTGATTGCATTGATTTATTTTCACCCTTGCGATTCATCATCTGATTGCCATTACGACAGTACCTGAAGGCTGATTTTACCAGCTTTGTAGAATAATTCATAACTTAGATTTGTAAGACGGTTTCATGACCTTGATTTGGAGGACTGTTTCATGATATAGATTTGTAGGAGTCCGACATGACCTAGATTTGAACTGAAATTTTCAGTAATAGGATTTCCTTATAAAAAGTGAAAACGAAACTGGGTCCACGATATTATTTATGATATTTTATTGCAGTCAGTACAATAAAGATACGAATATATGATATGTGCACAACGACTAATGATGTAGAAACACAAATTGCTACGTCATTGATATGACATAAGTTTCATATAAACCACAT
This sequence comes from Argopecten irradians, assembly GCF_041381155.1. Classification (NCBI taxonomy): domain Eukaryota; kingdom Metazoa; phylum Mollusca; class Bivalvia; order Pectinida; family Pectinidae; genus Argopecten; species Argopecten irradians. The sequence goes on along the minus strand of NC_091140.1, from coordinate 14,693,006 downwards.
GACTATACTTACAGTCTGCACCGATGTCTGTAAAGGTGTCTGGAGGATCTCCGCGAATGCTTGAACGACATTGTCCCATGTAGCACTAGAAGCCAATATGATGATACCGAACGTGAGCGCCTTGAGAAATATGTAATTCTTGGTCGCTTTCACTCCAAATGATTTAACTGGATAATCCTCCTCATTTTCACGTCCTGTCAGAAAAGATTTTGACTGTGGCAATAGGTCACGTGACACAATGACCGGAGGATTCCGCCAAAGATAAAACAGACATCCAAAAGCAAGTGCAACTCCACTGAGGATGTCACAGTCAACGTCAACGAAGAAACCTAAAGATGTTCTATGTGATTTGTATACAGGATTCCCTGAGGTATGACGGAACACAACTCCGTCTAAGACATCTAACCACATCCTGTATAAGAAAACCAACACTCCGATGCGCCTATACTGAAGGGAGTCCATGGATACAAGTTTCCCGGAAACAAATCCAAGAATTAATCCGCTAATGCTGATAACATTTGGTGTAAGTATATGATAAATCCCAGTAGGTTCAAAAGTGCTCACTATTAATTCAGCAATGGGATCATCTATATAATGTGACATATGATCCATCATTAGTAGCTTCACCGATATAGGGCGCAGCGGTGAGTAACCGGAAGGGTTCGGAGGTTCCATAAGTGTTATAGTCTGGAGGGATTTGTAGAGTAAAATATCCATCACAAGAAAATAGATCACAAGTATACCTCCAAACACACAGGTAATAGGTCCTACTCGGCAGTATTTCCATCCCCAACACCACGCCATGTTGGGCTTCCGCTTGAACTTCACAGAATGTAACTTACAATGTTCTAACGATGCCATCATGTCCTCCATTTTCTTTATATACTACTATTTACCTCCAACCCATCCGTGACGTAATGATGCGTTGTCACTATTGGAGTTCCTGGGTGGTGCGAGTACGCCGAAGTGTCCTATCCACAGGTGAGTGTGATACCGCGACCCCAGTTCTACCTGTAATATAAACACAGTTTTATCTTGAGTCTTGATGGATGATTATATAGTTGAAAAGATAACGTATCAGCGGTAGTTGCGTACGCACGTCACACAATGTCGTCGTCAAGTTCACGATGTTGTGATAAATTTCCTTGAACATTGAACCACACAAATGAAGCCGCGAGTGTGGACTTAAGGGCCCTAAGTTTTACGCTAGCCTGCGTTCATTGTTAAAACCCCACAATCAGAGGGCTTGATACATGACGCATCTCAAGATCCGCATCAGATATTTAAAACATATATAAAAGGTCCTGTCTAGTTCTATTAACACGGTCATTTTTTACGATTTTTTTTTATGAAATTAGCATTTTGATTCAAAAACACTTGACAACAATGTGGTTACTTTAAATAACAATGATACGATATGTATCAGGGGTCACCGTGGCGGAATATGCGGTGAAAGTATCGGGAAATCTACATAATATGTAACAATAGTCTTCCACTTCAGAATCGTTGACTGAATGAAGACCCTATTGAGGTATTTAGTTACAAAAAATGTATAAGTTAAGCACAAATCATAGTCCATTTTCCTCTTTAGGATCTCTGTCATTTTTATCATAAAAATCACATTATTAAAGAGAATATGCAATCATGTAGTCGTTAACGAGCAATATATCCATTATATGGATATATATGTATCATAAATCGGTTCATACGTGATATGGATATATACAAGTATATTTATCATTAATTATCCGTTATCTGGATATATATGTATCATAAATAGGTTCATACGTTACATGTAAGTTGTGATAGTTCCAATATATGGATATATATGTATTATAAATAGGTTCATACGTTACATGAAAGTTGTAACATTTTCCATTATATGGATATATATGTACATGTATAATAAATAAATTCATGCGTTAAGTTGTGATATTATCCATTTTATGGATATATATGCATCATAAATAGGTTCATACGTTACATGTAAGTTAGTAAGTTGTAAATTTTTCCATTATATGGATATATACATGTATGTATCATAGATAGGTTCATACTTTACATTATAAGTTGTGATATTTTCCATTATATGGATATATATGTACATGTATCATAAATAGAGTCAAACGTTAAGTTGTGATATCTATAATATAACCAGTATGTATTTTATGGCAATCTACCCATGCTGCATTTTCAGCATTATTAAATCCTGAATAGAAACTTGTATATAGGATTTACCACTGTAAACAACGATATTGGCGATTTAAGTAAGACAATTCACGCTTGATTACGTAACTAAGGAAATGAAAAGTTTTACTGTAGCATCTCTGACAGAGTATCTCTGACGAAGGTGTTCATGCATGGTAGCATGTCTGTTTATCACTTCAGTAGATGAACCGTGACATTCTCTCCTTCATCGAAAAAGGCATTCATCTGCACTTACAGTTTCCCGACGAAATATCATTGACACATGCTAAATTATTTACTTTTCTTTTAAGACAAATGTAACGTCAATCAATAAACTAATTCTGAATAAAATGTAACCTACCTGTTATATTGTTGATCAGCAGCACAGGTAAAACTATGTCATCTCCTCTCACCTGCCTATCCGAGAATGGCGTAAACATAAGATCTGGCGTCACGGTCGATTTGAATTGAGGTCACATGTGCTAAATGTTTCCCTTCACTGATTTTAATTCCATTTTGTCTTAATGAACAGAAATACCAATGGGAATATTCCACGACTGTTCCCATCAATAAATGTAGCATGTGAGTGTTATAAGCATTACCTTACCTTGAAGCTCTATATTACAGTATCTACAGATCTGTTGGCAAATATCCTATGGCAGTACATCGGTGACATAATTTGCGTTTATGAATCATCAACAATTATAAACGTATAAGTAAAAGAGTCGGGGATTATTACATGCGGCTAAGTACATGTAGACATTATAATTAAGGTTTGCTCACTTCTGAGGCTCTATATATAAAACTTAAGAGTACTTATTTGTAATTTAAATAAGTATTTTCATACCACTCACACAAACATTAAGAAATAGTCCATTTGTCAATATTTATCATATTTGAAGCAAATTCATAATTTTTATGCCAATACCACAACATCGTGTAAATCTAGTATATAATTTTCCATTAATTGCAGATTTTATTTTGGAAATTAAAAAAGCAAAAAAAAAAAAAAAAATTAGGATGGTTCAACATTTCGTAATTGTGATTCACTTCTCGGATCTGCAAGGTCAAAGGTTATATATTTCATATGATTATAGAGTAACTAGTATAGTGAAGTGAGAATCAAACCAATTCAACACTCAAAATTTAATCCCATCGACCTCTCTAGATAGTTTGTCTACCAGAAACTGTTGTCCGGAGGTCCCACACGTTGTCTGAATGATTGAAGCTACTCCACTAATGTGCCATCGGCGTTTACATTTGAACATTGTATGTTTTCTTTTATTTCTTTCATGCAGAGTGCTATTGATTTTATCTATCTAAATGTTGACAATTACTGACTTCGATTCTGTTTATCAAACTAGTTTCTCATAGGCTAGATCTTGGCTAGATATCGGAGTGTCAAATTTTGAAATGTTTTTCACAATTAGAAAGTTGTCTTCATTTAATATGATATGGCATTTTGACATTTAGATGAAAAAACATTATTAAAAATTTAATAGAATAAATTAAAGGTGATAAAAATTGCGTTATTAATTGTGTTGGTATGTAACATGAAGAAACACACGCCCAAATACACCTATGACAACAAGATGCCGCCTACGGCCTTCCGTACATATCGCAGGTGAAAACTATGAATTATTGATGAGAATATTACACTTGACAAGGGCGAATGAAGGTGATACTTATAGTCCTCGCTATTGTGTTAGATATTTACGCATGCGTAACAATCGGGAGTACTGGCTATAATACATGCTCATGTCCGTGCTACTGATTAGGAAGTCACCACCTTTTGCTAATGCAGAACGAAACGGGTGACTATTTACCTACGCAAGCGTTACCTGTAGTTATATAGACTGCTTCATAAATATAAATCTAATCGCACTCTATTAAATTTAAATGGGGACATTAATGGCCTTCTCGATAACTTTAGTAATTCAAATCTTTTGAAATTTTTAGAAACTTGTCCGCAGACTAATTAAAAATTCTGATGTATCTTACTCTATTCCCGCACTGCGGAGTGAGACTGGAATTATTGAAACTGATGACTACACATAGGCAAATATTTTAAACGACTTCTTTATATCAATATCCAATATTAATGACAGGGGTGTCCTATTGCTGAACCTAGAACTGACTCTATAATCTCTGATGTACCAGTTACCGTGATGACACTATTGGCATCCTCAAATCATTAAATAATGGAAAAGTAGAAGGACACGATTCAATTAGTCACATTATGATAAAAAAACACTGCAAGTGCAGTAGCCTACCTACCCTCTTTTTATAATTTTTCGAGCCTGATTGGAGACTGGATCCTTTCCTACACAATGGAAACGTGCATTAGTTATGCCTATATTTAAGAAAGGTGACAAACAAGATCCTTCAATCTATAGACCCATTTTATTATTATGTACCATTGGTAAAGTATTTGAGTGACAAGTTGCAAAATATTTACAGAATTATTTATTAGATAACTCGCTTATTTATAAATATCAGTCTGGTTTTCAACCTGGCCATTCTACTACTCATTTACCTATAGAAATTTTTCAAAATATATGTGATAATTTGGAAAAAAGACAACCACCTGTGTAGTGTTCTGTGATATTTCTAAGGCGTTCGACAGAGTGTGGCACATATTAACAAATTAACTAGCTATGGTATATCGGGAAAACTATTGATATGGTTAGCTGATTATGTTAGGAATAGGTAGCAACAAGTATGTCTGGGGAATGCTTAATCTAATGTTAAAATTACGAAGGCAAGGGTGACTCTAGGGTCTGTCCTAGGTCTCCTTTTATTTTTTTATATTAATTATATTACTGATAATTTAGACAGTCTATCTAAGCTTTTCGCTGATGACACGTCTCTTTTATTCACTGACAAATCTCCACAAGTTATAGAACAAAAAATAAATAATGATCTCTCGAATATCCAGTCTTTGGCCGATAAATGGTTAGTGACGTTTAATCCAATAAAAACATAGGCTGTCCTCTTTTCGAATATTGACTTTAATTATGTAATTGGTATTGTTTTTAATAATGTAAATATCGACTTTGTTGATAGCCACCGACATCTCGGAGTGTCTATTGATTCTGAGTGTAAGTGGGGCAGACTTTAGACCATATCAGTAAAAAAATAACGAAAATTAAAATTCATTCCCTCTAGACATACGTTAGGCAAACTTTATTGAACTTTTATTCTTCCTATATTGGAATATTGTTGTGAGTTGTGGGACTGGTGTACGGTCGCTTATGCTGAAATCTTAGAAATATTACAATTAATTGTAGGTGTCGCATTGGTACGGGATTACCATCATTCTCAAACAGAAACTCTATTTATTGTGAAACTTGGTGGGAGCCCTTGTCTAACAGACGATCTCGCAGAAAACTCCAACCCTTTAATAAAATACATCATGGGCTAACCCCAACCTATCTAAAAACACTCCTTCCGTCTATAGTTGCTGATAACACCCCACAACTTCTTCGTAATGCAGAAAATTACACACTTCCTAATAATAGACTTGTATCAAATATTTCCTTTTTCCCCCGTCTACCATTCGTTTATGGAACAAGTTGTCCATAAACACTAGGCATAGATAGTCATTTTCTAATTTTAAACATGTTGCCCGGAACCAAGACATAGCTGTAGTACCCGACTTTTTGTATTTTGGAGACTGTAATTAAACATAATACATACAAAGTTAAGAAATCGTTCAAGTTTCTTACGTAGTCATTTAATCAGAGCAAATATTGTAACAGATCGAAAATGTCATTGCGGCTTCCCAGTTGAAGATCCACAGCATTTCTATTTTAATTGTAATTCATATATTGACCAAAGAAGCATTCTATTTCGACAGCTTAACTCATTTGTTCCACTCTCTGTCAATTTATTACTTTTTGGAGATATGAACATAAGTACACAAGAAAAACGAATTAATCTTCATGCACACTCAGCAACATATCAAAGATACTCATAGATTTTAACTTCGTCCTTCTATTTCCATATCTGTTTTATCCCAACATATCATCGCTATTCATCTCGGTGTCATGTCACTCTTTTAACCGCAATCAAACGACTTGTTTTGTTATTCAAAAGATTTGCAGGTTACGATGTTTATTTGACACTTAAGAGTTAAATAACGTCACGGTGTGAAAATGAATCAGTGTCAACATGTAAATGTACTTTGTCATCATGATAATGATATCACGGAGGATAGCGACACTAAAGTCAGGATTACGTTATTTTCTATATTTGAAATCTCAATTACAAGGCATATAGGATAGCATTTTACATAGGAATCCTTTAATATTTGTATTTCTAAATATAGGATCTTAAATGAATGTTCATTTCATATGAGTTTACAATGTATGTTAATTTTTGAAAGCAAATTATTTTGCAATTGTTAAATTTTACACAAATTTAAGATACGTATTATCACACAACTACAAAAATCTACATTTATGTCGACGCCAAATGTGCTGCGAAAATCCAGGCAGCCATTTTATTCCATCGTTCTAGAGATCTTGACGTCACGTCATATTCCTGGCCTCACTGATTGTTTCTGGTATAACGTCATGAAAGATGTTCTGCTCGACACTTCAAGTCAATGGGTGAATAATGGCCGTATATGTGGTATCAAAGTATGCCTAGTAATACGTAAATTGTACCAACAGTTGTAATTTTCAGTATCCAATATTGAAAAAATGAGTACGATCCCACAAACAATAAATAGAGAATCAAGGTATGGATTGGAGTCTTCGTCCTACCTGGCTAAAATCATGATATTTTAACATCTTTCTTATCAAATTCTCTAAAGTATGTGTCATCTGAAGTGACAGTAAGAAATCGATATATAGACTTCAGCATTGTGGGCGTTACATGTACGTTATTCTGGGGGAGCAGCTCATCTGTATTTTACAATGTATCTAAAGCTTTCCTTTTTTAAGTCGTAAGGCCTACCTGCTGGTATGGGTTTAAAGATGGTTTTGGTTTTTACATTACGTCATTTTCATTAATATACTAATGCAAAATTAAAAATGATATTAAACAATTTTCTAATACTATCCTCTTAATTACGATAAACATGCAGAATTTTTTTCTATGAATATAGATAAGATAAAAACGTATTACCTAAGTCGTTGAAAGGTAATGTATTAAAAGATACCTGTATGTTTTAGAAATCTACATCCATAGTATTATGTGGTCTTGGCAAGACAATATTATTAGTAACACAGTTTGTTAGTGACCTAATACGGAAAAATATAGGGTCTAAAATGAACTTGTATGGGGCGAGGCGAAACGTATGAACGTTCAAAGACATATCGTAGTTTTTATTCGTTAAAACTACTCTAGTGGCATTTCGCGACCCGTTAAATGCATATTAATGTTGTAAAGAAAACCTCAGTTATGTCGTTTATGGATTCATATACTGATAATAACGTACTAAATATAGCCTGAATTAGACATGACTTAGACTTTATACAGACGAGCCGTGTGGGAGATCAAAGTTTTACAAGTTTTTCTAAATAATAAGCGGTATCGCTGTACAATCTCTACACACATTGACTCTCTCATAGTAAAACTGAAGGCAGTTCAGAGGAAAAAATCTGTACCAATCAAAGTGCAGCAAAAATTTCCTTTGAAGACAACTGATAGAGAGCGTCGCCCAACTACAAAGCCACATAGTCAACCACAATGTATGTATTTACATTCAGTTTCCACTTCTACTATATAAACTTACAACGGCAAAGTGAAGTCATGATCAGTCTACGGAGTAAATCTGACACCTAAAGCGAGATCATTATGATGTCACCAATGTTGACATGTCATGGTAACGTCAACTGATCATCATCAAAATGGCTATTTCATCTTGTGGATTAAATCTTCGTTGGTAAACGGTCAACCTTACCTAACTTTAACAATGTTAATGCTGATACTCCAAAAATGAGTTAATAGTGTAAATGTATTACTATCTTTCTATATAATTAATGGTCGATATAGATGCCAGAGTGTTGCGGACAAGCAATATAAAGATTGCCTGCAAAGCTCTGGCATACATTTATATTGACCATTGATTCCATAGGAAGACATTTAATGCTTAAATTCTTTAACCGTGAATGTTTAAGTATCATTAATATTACCATGTCGTAAAAAATGTATCAAGTGTAATGTTAGAACGAATATACGTACCCGGCCATTTATACCTTTCGGCCGTCTTTCTAAAGACACACCATTATCTGTCTAAAAGTCCTTTGAGCTACAATATTGCAGCTAGTGTAATGTTAGTACCTAACAGCCGATTAATTTACTCAGGTCAAAATTTTCGCGGTTAAAAGTATAAACAAAATAAAATATTGATTAATAATTTACGATTTGGCTTTCAGAATATATATATAATTGAACAATTTCTCAATATTTCGCGAATCAAATTTTCGTGATTTTGCAATGTCTCGCTAAAATATCATCCCCGCGAAGCTATCCGGCTATACGGTATGTTATGGAGGTGTTACATGTGATGAATAGCATTCTTGAACGGAATGCATGAAGCATGCTTTTGGGTTGGACAACTGTCTGTAAATTCACTTTCACCATGTTTATCGACAGTGATGGAGGGATATTACTTTCTCAATTTAAGCGATATAAAACGGACATTTCTTTCCTATGTTTGATGTGGTAAAGAAATGACATATGAAACTAGACTTGCAATTCAGGTGTTTGTTTGAAAGTTTCTTGCTAAAATGATCGCATATAACAGTGATTTCCAGGCAAGTTCAAAACAGTGCCCCCAGAACTTTCATTGAATTCGGAGGATTTAAACATTTCGACCTCTCTAGGAACAATCCTGGATATATTGGGAAAATACTAAATCATTTTGTATCTTCATAACATGTGGAATTTCATTCAACAAGCCAATGGGATTTAGGTGAAATTCTGAAATATTGTTGAAACACTATCAAAATAAGTGTAATGTAAAACTACAGTGTAGATGATTTGGAAATTTAAAATCAAAAGTGATGTACAAAAACAAAAAGGTTTCAGAATGCGGGAATTGGAGTTATATAATGCTGTAGATAAGTGATAAATGGTGAATTCATAATAAGGAGAAAAAACTCGATCAGTGATATATACAGAAATTTTGTGGATGTGTTTATTTCCGCATCTGTAAAGGATTTAATTCTCTTCATATTCATTGAGTGGGATTTTTTTCGTAATTTGGATTAAAAAATAATGGAATATTCCAGTAGATTGTGTGTTGTGTGTTCAACATAATTATGGGATTATGCCCGGAGACATATACTCAGCTCTTATTGTGTAACTCTCCCATAAGTTACCTTTTACTGTCGTATAAGTGACTGTCTTAAATTAGAGTCATATATAAAGGCAGTAAAAGGTAACATATAGGACTGTTACAGGTACATGTAATCGTCCGATAATTCAGGAGTTAAATTAAAGAAACAACAATAGATGACATTCACAACTATGTTTTAATTGTGCATATGTGCTGCAACTGTATGCAGAAAAATGTTACCGAGACGCATGATGTAATAGTGATCATATATTCTTGAAAAACATACTGAATAAAAAAAAATTCGTATTCACAAATTAATGCTTGTATTTAAAATAAAACTACAATGTATATTTTTTACTATCTTAACAAACAACTAGGTTAGCTATACAGTCATAAATTCTTTAGTGGTAGTACAAACAACGTATATACACCTGTGTCTGTGTTCATCCTACGATCGCGTCTTTGGGGTGGACGGGCGTGAGACCCTCTGACAGATGTCAGTTATAAACATATCCTCTTGTCTTTGTTCTTTGAGAAGTTAATCATGTGTATTATAAAACATGCACCGCTAGTAATCCACGTATTGACAGTTACGCGTCACCACAAATACATTGTACCCATCGAACACAAGTGAAAATGTTCCGTCTGTAGATGGCGATGGATCTAAGCGTAGATTATATAATCACAAGGCTCCCAAGGATGTAATATCGTCAAGTCAGACGACAATCTCAAACACGTTGAGCTACTCAAACATCGGTGTTTTGACAACTTCGACAAACTCCAGTGTGTAATTCATATAAGCGTGCGTTAGCTTCGCCTCGCTGCACAAAAACGGTCACCGAGTTCACACATGTGGTCGAGTACAAATTCTTTATGTTATTACGCTATATATTAACTTTTAGCAAAATTTAATACATATTTAAAGTTCTGATCTGATGAAATAAAATTTTCTCTGAAATTTACTTTGTTTGTCATGTTTATTTTACAATGAAATATTGAACTTTATTGTCGTCGCGGATTAATAATTCTACCATACGTAATCTTTCGCTGTTCAATTGAGTAAGCTCCTCCCACTTTTGACCGACTTTTATTGAATAATTACGTCAAATTCAAATGACGATTTTATAGCATAAAATATAAATAAAAAAGTCGTATGAGTGTAAATATAGGGATTGGATTTCGCTTTTATGTTAACCATGCTTGTATGGAGCAATTCCTCTAAGAATATATTCAATATGGGGCGCTAACCCCATAGAATATATTCTTAGAGGAATTGCTCCATACAAGCATGGTTAACATAAAAGCGCAATCCAATCCCTATATGGTCTCCGGAGAATAGGAAACTTGTATACATGTTATCGCAGTATATTCGTCTTTGATACCATATCATACACTCCAAATACACTGACTGAACATTTCAATTTACATCAACAAAGTAAGTGATACCACTCTATATTTCTAATATTTCTAACATTGGTATTGTTCTTAAATAATGCAGTTATGAGTTAATATGGTAAAGGCTATCTACTAGGTGTTATTTGTGCATGGGCAAATATATTTGCAGTATGTGCATATGAAACACTTTTCCTTAAAGTCAACCAGCATAAGAGGCTTATTTTGTATGCGCATGACATTATTCAAAAGACAATGTTAACTCTAGATATGTGAATGTACAAAACAAATGCATAATATATTGTGATTTTGTCTGACAATGCTTATATTCTAAAACCAATGAGAATAAGTTTGAGCTACACGAGTCATTCGTAAAAGGTAACCATTCATTAAGGTGTCGATTTCATGAGCAATGGGTCCTGTAGCACATATCAACCCAGAATAAACATCATTTTGGGGATATAATTAATCAGTTTGTGTATTGTCTCATGCACATGAATGAGTTGTACATGGGTGAATCGCCTTTGTTTGATTTTAAGACTTTGTTTTTTAAGACTTCGTACATATTACTGATTATCCCATTCCATACACCCAGCACGCGTGTTTAGAAATTGCATTAAGTAAATACATCTAACAATTTAATTTATCATATATCATGGACATTTAGGATAAATTAAATATAGTCTTTACCGTTGCAACAAGATGCACATACAAAATGACGCTTTTTCCTAAAATTATTTGAGAAGAAAGATAACATTTTTTTTTTATATTTCTTTGTTTGTTGATTAATTGAAATGTGTGCTACGAGTCTCATTGTCCATGGCGAATAGTTCATTTTTACCAGTGAATTTTGTAGCTCCCCACTTTTGAAAATGCATGGGAGGTAACTCTTAGTAAAACGTCATCTAAATATATCGTCAGAAGTAGCCATAGTGAAACAAATGTAAAGTTCTTAAAATCAAACAAAGGTGATTCACCTATATACAACTTATTGATGTCTGTCTTCCGAGTTTTGGAAAAAACAGTGGTTGGTAACGAAACGGGTTGTATTATAGTGTACACACACATCTTAGCCTGATGTAGGACCACCATAAACTCTTAAATGATTGATAACTTTACTTATATAATAGAAATATCATTTCATTAACCTAAGTTATAGTTATTATCATTAGGACAATAAGTAATATATTGTAAACACATAAAGAAATACACAATCAAGTTAATCGTAGAAAAAACCCCATCTACAATCAGTGATATATTTCAAAATAATTGATACAAAAACGAAAGCATAGGCATAATGTATATTTATATGAAATATATCAAAGAAACTTAATTCAACAACGGATGACAATTCATTGAAAAATTTCCGTGCCCTATCTGAACCTCGAACTTACGAATATGTAACATACATTTAAACATTCAAAACAAAATACACACATATTGCATGTAAATTCTTTGTAAGTATATTCACATGCACACACTTTCACGCCATTGAAATTGAAACAATGTAATCATTACAGCAGCAAAGAATAGTCAGAATATAGCTGGAAAGAAATATATATAAGTAATATGATAAGTTAAATAGAAACAAATGAATATACAATCTCCCCTCTCTTACATAAAAATGAAACTTGGACTAATTACGTAAAAAACAAAAGTTATCACAGAATTACATTTAATTCAGACCCCAATACACTCACAAAAGGATTAAGATTTTCAAAATATTTTGTAAATAATTGAGCGTTCAGATTTGACAGATAATAAGAAAAGCTGTATTTTGTATAGCTCTTAAGTGTAGATTTAAAGAAAGACTTAATATCTATGAAACCTTCACCACACATACTTAAAGTGAACAGTCGGGCAAGGATGGCTAAAATCGGTAAAAATTGTGTGAATGTATCCAGTATAATTTCTTATGAAATAGAAAAATAAACTTTCTCGTCAAAATCTGTCTGCTTACATAGAAATTAATTTAAAGTATAGGAATCCTAAAACGTCCTCCCGGCTGACTATGTCCGTGGTTACATTTCCACGCAGCCTCACTTTCAATGCTTTCAACTTTTCTTTATTTCAATGGTCAGAACTGGGAAACGTAAGCAGAACTTGACCGTCGTATTAATATGTGAGAACTTTTGGAAGGCCATAACGCATTTAAACTGGTTTTCTTTGCCCGACTATTCACTTTAAATTACGTCGCAGATATAGAACCTAGCGACAGCCAACATAAAGTTGACAAAATAAAAATTAATAAATTTGGTTTTTCAATAAGTCCAAAAAGAATTAAAGTTTCGTATTTTATGGAATTGAGGATTAAAACATCTGCCTTCGCAAAAAGATCTTCTATGAGAGTAACAAATTAATCATGATTTTTTTTTTTTAATTTAGAACATTGTACAAAAAGGTGAAGAATATCCTCAGATCGTTCTTTACAAACAGGACACAGGTCAGTAGTACACATATTATAACGAGAAAGTTTATCTCCAGTGAAAATGACATTAATTTGTGAGAAACTTTGAAATGTACTTCGACACAATTACTTGGGAAATAGCTTGCGTGTATAATTTGAAAAGCGCGCTTTAAATCAAAAGTAGGAAACACACCGGACCAGTACCCGATTGACACGGGCTCAGTGAAAGCACGTCGCACGAGTGCCTTGTAGATTTCACGTGTAGACGACGAAACAAAACGCGTGCCTGTGTCGTTTATCATGAGAGGAAAGTGTTGTATACCGTTATTCGAAATTGGATTACATTGATTCTCAACAGTTTTAATCCATGATTGTGGCACTTGACTTTCTTTTATGGACGAATATGTGGCCAGAATATCCACTCTCTCATATTTGGATTGAAATCATGGATTATCTCAGTGATGGCTGATTTGGACAGGAATCCCGGAACACATTCGTAAATGAAATGTTTTAACTGTATTAATCCTGCATTTATAAAGATTTTGTTATATAATTGTTTATCATTTTCCGTAACCAAGGGATTGCAAAACACGGGCTGACAATAAGTTTGACGAACATTAAAATCAAAATCTAAAATATCACGGCACTCTGACCACGCAGACAGCATTTCTTGATAAAATATGGGAATGGTTGCTAATTGCCTACTATTATAATTATAGTACAGGCCTAACATACAACAATGAACCAAGTTTCATGCCATCTATATCGAATATGAAATATTTACATGTATCAATCCAGAGTGTATGCATATTTTCATTATAATACAATAGTCTGAAAACGAATTTTATTCCAAAGGCGTTTTGCTTTAAATCTATATCAGGGACCTGCAAACCACCCATTCGTTTATCGCCAATTAGTGTTTTATATGACACGAGATGTGATTTATATCCCCACAAAAAATCAATACACATATTCTTTAGTTTAGTTTTGATAACATCCGGTATACTCGTTACTGCAAGCGTATACCAACATTTAGATAACATTAACGACGATATAACTGTCGCCCTACCATGAATCGTCAAATTTCTTTGTGACCATAACTGTAAAAGCTTCTTAATGGAATCAATCTTTTGTTTCCAATTTAGTTCATTACACAATAACTTATTAGGACCCAAATGTACACCAAGAATTACTATTACATCTTTTAACAATTTAAACTGAAACACCCTAGATTCATTTTCCGATATTTCAGCATTACCAATACATAATAATTCAGTCTTTAATTTGTTAACTTTTGCACCAGAAGATCGACTGTAGGTATCTTAAACTTTGAAAACTTCCGGTATCGATTTCTTATCAGAAAGCGTCAACGTGGTATCATCCGCGTGTTGATTTTTTTTCGAAACCATGTAAGACATAGGGATAGGTATACCACAAATATCATCATTTTTAATAATTGTTTGCCCAAGAGGCTCAGCAACCAGGACATAGAGTAACGCAGAAATCGGACAACCTTGCCTTACTGAATTTTTGATTGAAAACAATTTGGTTAAAAATCCGTTGCATTTTACACTACTGTAAATATCAGAATAAAATATTTTTATCCAGCTGATGAATTTCTCACCAAATCAAAATTTTTCCAGTACCTTAAACAGATATTTATGGTCAACTCTGTCAAAAGCCTTTTCTTGATCAATTCTTAAAATATATCCCTTTCAACCAGGTCTATGACATCTCTGACATTCGATAAATTATCAGCAATGTCCCTACCCAATACACAACAACTCTGATAAGGGGAGACAATCGAAGGTAAAACTCGTTTTAACCTATGAGACATAACCCTAGCAGGAATTTCATAGTCAACATTCAGGAGACTAATAGGCTTCCAGTTTTTAAGATTATTTTTTTCGCCCTTATTATTATATACACTCTCAAAATCATCATAAAACCTGACATAGAATTCAGCAGTAAGGCCGTCTTTTCCGGGACTTTTATTACGAGACATTCCAGTCAATGCAGGCAGACTTTATATCCTCACTATCTAAAGAACGGTCACAAAAATTCCGATCACTCGAAGATGACTTCTTATCAATACATAGTAAAAAAATCGTCCGTTTCATCCTCATGAACCTGTACACAAGAATATAGATTTCTATAGAATAAATAAATTTCATGTAATAAAGAATCACTTGTGGTTAACAAAACACTACTATCAGTGTTTAGTTGACTTATTTTCTTTAAACCTTGATTGCGCTTTTCTAGTCTTAAAAATATGCTGTATTTCTGTCACTATCGATAGTCCATTTAGATTTAGACCTTAAGATAACCCCCTGACATTTCTCATTTTCAAATTTCTCCAAATCTCCAAGTTTAACAGATAAATCACACAATTCATTCTGAATTTTATTGTAGTCAGAATTCAGAAATCATCTTTTTAATTTTTAGGACATACTCTTCTTCAAAAAGAAATTTATTATTAAGAACCCAAAGTCCTGGGCCATTCTCTACGTCATCCAATTCAGCTTTTAGAGACACCATACCATGATCACTTAAAGACGTGTCATTGTAATACACATTTTGAATATGATTAAGAAGTACACGTGAAACAATAAATTAATCTATCCTGCTTTGAGACATCACTCCATTTCTAATTTGTTTACGTGGAAAAACCAAACATTGTTTATTTCGGCTCCTCCACACATCAACCAAATCATGTTTGTCAATTAACTCTTTTAGCAATTTAACACATTTGTTTTCAACATGGTAAGTAGTTCCACTTCTATCTAAAGAACATAGAGTAGTGTTATAATCACCACCCATAATAATATAACCGTCCACACTTTCCAACTTTGTATTAACTAGGCGAAAAAAGTTTAGCCTATCATTCAATACATTAGGTGCATAAACGTTAATCACATGTAATACTTTGTTATCTGTTTCTAATTTAACATATAAAAACCGACCATCCAATCCCTCACTTCTCACAACACAATGTTTAATATCATTGCCTATCAAGACAGCCACGCCCTGAAATCCACTGTCATTATTACAAGCATATATTTTACCATTCCATTTATCGTTAATTTGACTTATAAATGTATCATTCCAATGAGTCTCTTGCAGAAGTACAATGTTACAATTCCTCTCCTGAAACCAAGCAAAAAACTTTTGCAATTTTAAAATATCTTTCAATGCATTATAATTTAAAGATGTGAAATGGATCATTACCAAAAAGATAAAAAAAGATAACCCATACTTTTGATATTTTTGAATAGAAGTTTTGCCGTGTTTAACTTGTGAATGTGTAATAAATTGTGACCTCCTCTTGCGTAACTTTTTGTCACAACGACAATCAAACGAACAACAAATGTCACACAGGGCTACCGATGCGGGTGCAGTAAGTTCACATGGACAATCTACTCGAATATCACCACACCGTGTACATGGCTCAGTTTTACAGTTACGCGCGTAATGACCTTGCCCTTTGCATTTATAACAACAGAACTGGGGACAGCCTCGAAATAAATGCTCGATTGAGTGACAAAGCGAGCACATTCTCTTTTGGTTGTTATGAACAACACGATAATAAGAGTTGTCAAGCTTAACTGTATATGGAATGGAAGGCAGTGTAGGTAGTAGTCTTACTTTGACAAATCTCGTGCCGTCCGCTATTTCCGTACCGGATAATAGCGCCTTTGGAATGGAGACAGAACAGTTACTCCTTATTACCTCATCAGAATTTCACAATTTCACAAAGAAATGGGAAATCTGTCATACTTACTCCTTTCCTCCGAATCATCAGAGAGCGAATGGCAAAGCAGAGTTCGCAGTCAAAATTATGAAACATATGATGATGAAGTGTAACAAGGACAAGACTGAGCAGTACTAGGCACTCATGGAGCAAAGGGATACTCCTCGACAAGAAACAGGACAAAGTCCAGCACAAATGATGTTTGGGAGACAAACACAAACACTTGTGCCAAATATAGATCGGAAACGCGAGTTAAAACTAAAGAAACGTGAACACAGACGTCAAACTAGCAAGCGTTATCATGATAAAAGGGCGCACGATCAGACACGTTTGATCATTCAATACATTAGGTGCATAAACGTTAATCACATGTAATACTTTGTTATCTATTTCTAATTTAACATATAATAACCGACCATCCAATCCCTCACTTCTCACAACACAATGTTTAATATTATTGCCTATCAAGACAGCCACGCCCTGAAATCCACTGTCATTATTACAAGCATATATTTTACCATTCCGAAAACGCGAGTTAAAACTAAAGAAACGTGAACACAGACGTCAAACTAGCAAGCGTTATCATGATAAAAGGGCGCAGGATCAGACACGTTTGAGAATCGGTCAGAACATCTAATTTGATAGGAAATCTGGTGAACGTTGGATTCTGGGAAAGGTGATCAATGAACTTGGATCGCATACATACATCGTAAAATCTCAAGATGGTGGAACAGTCCAACAAAAGTTGAAGCATATTGTCGCGATAAGTCACCAATACGATTTTCTAAAAACTTGGCACCAGCGCCAACACCCATATCCAATTCAGCAAAAGGTGTTGACATAACTATCTCATCTCAGCCAAACATTCAGCCTATGGCAGAAAACGATACAGGCAATCCAAAAGACAAGTCTACAGCTGAAGAAAAAATCATGATAAGAGAAAAACCAATTCCAGCACCACGTCGTTCAGTCCGTCTACGCCAGGCACCTGCATACAGTTTTCAAAGACTACGTTCGGCATTGATTCGTTTTTCAAATAACAAACTGTAAATACGTTCTTTCCTGTTTATTTGAACTCTTATAAATAATTGAACGTTCGTGCTAGTATCATAGAACTCATTTCACGTTTTAACTTAAATAAAAACATTTTCACTTATTAATTCAATTGAAATTAGAGACATTATTTTAGTAAATCTATTAATCTAGTCGGGATCAATATCTGCTGGTTAGACGTTTTTATTTCTTTTTTTTTTAAGAAAACGGGATGTTGATAATCTAGAAATAGTAGCATTATTTCGTTCCGCATATAACATCACCAGTTCCGTAAATATCATGTGACCTTGTTTACAATTATTGTACTTCCGGTATTTCGAATACAGCATGGCGAGAAATAGAAGATGGAGTGTTTGTTATCACTGTAATACGATATGAATCGAAGTGGTCAACAAAAAGTAAGTTAAGAAGAAAGAAAAGATAAGATCCTAAATTCAGTCGCCTTTAACGGTCGGGCATCAGGTACAATTCTTAACGCGATACCTGCAGGGTTGATAAATTTGATTTGTTGTATAAAGCGCTTCAGCGAAGGATTTTGACCAATGGTACACTAAGAGTGGAAAAAATCTGTAAGATCAGATGGGTAACTGTTACGATCAATATTAATTGTACTAGAACGAGCTAATTTAAAAAAAAAAAAGGAAAATTAATCCGATCATGGTTATTAAAGTTTCCAGTGGGCAATGAAGAACGCTTTGGAGATAAACTTGGCTCTCTAATCACAAACTTGTGTTTAGAAAACATCACTAGTCTACTCAAAATCTTGATAATAAGTAGAATAGCGTACAGCACAAGACTGGTGTAGCAGACGACATGAACGTCAGACGTTTCGCCACAAAACTGGCCGTTGAGTCCAGACGTTTCGCCCCACAGCTAAAAACATTCTACACTCTAAATTAAGTTTGATTCGAATTTATTAATCGATTCAATTTGTTATTTTAATAATACAAATATATTCATTGAAATCAATACACTGTATTATATGTGTTTGAACAATTTTGATGTAAGTCCGAAATGTCTGTTTTTTAATGTTTTGGAATTTCAATCCGTCCCAGAACATTTGAACATTAAACATTCAACATTTCTTTATTTGATTATTTTAAAAATACAAATATATTTATTAAAATTAACATTTTGTAGTTTACTATTCAAAATTTTGATATTAGGTCGAAACGTCAAGTTTATATTTATGTTTGGGACTAAGTGTCGTTAGTGAGGCGAAAGTCTGATTTTTTCCAAATCACTTGGACGATTGCAAATAAAAAACAATAGCACGGAGCTTCTGCCGGATGAAGATTACGTTCGTCGGATCATAAAAGCGTTTGAACCACTCGATTATATAATTAGCTGACTTCAAAGCATCGCAATCACGCTGATGGGATTTTTTACAGTGGGTAAATAATGGCGGCCGCAAACTGAAACTGTCAGTGTGTAGGATTGAACTTAGAAGATTGAGTTTTTTCCTATATTTTATTATCTTGTATGCGTTACCTTAGAAGTGCTTCGCACTTCGTGCCCTTCGAAGGGCTGCGCCCTTATTATCCTTAAAATTGATCGACCATTTATGACATTAATGAATACTATATCACACGACATGACTTTTATCCGTTGAACTTACCTATGTAAAATATTGAATATGTCAGTAATACTTTATGGTCTGTAGTGCTTTTGTTTAGCTGTGACGGGTTCCCATTCGGATTTCATGTTAAATACAATACCACACGTCATAACAACATCTACCGATAGATTGTATATGAAACACTATTGCAGGGTGAAGTTCTTGAAAATGGAGGCTGTAAATGTGGGTTATAGGTTAAAAGTCAGTTATGTGGTGACATATTTTAAATTCGTGTTCAATTTATATGAATGAACATGAAACTAGTCAGGTTTAGAAAAGGAAATTTTGATTCTCCTGGGGTTATTATCACTATCCATCTTTGGACTATGCCATAGCAAATATAAAGGCTCTATGTGCGACAACAGATGCAATAGGTCGATTGGTCCTTTAATGTACATTGAAAGAATTTTGAAGTTTGCAGTTTGATGTCGCTGTCTAAATAATCTTCAAGAGAAGACTGTAGGCCTGTGATTGGTCAGTCTTTCCCCTCCTAAAATATTTTACGATGACATAGTCCAGGTGTGCATATTATGGCAATGATAGTTGAACCCCTGGGATATAGAGGATTTTCAAAAGCAAACAATGAACATTCATTTAAAATAATAGGATATATTCGTTTTTTATCTTCAAAGACAATTCATACATTTTATGAATGGTTTGTGCATTTGCCTTTTTAGCATGCTTTCCTTACTCATGATTGAACATATGTTTCCCCCTGCATCCAGAAGTAGGTATTTGCATCCGAAAGAAAACAAGGTAATGCCTGTTTCTCTATTTTCCATCGGAATATGTTTGCAGCCTCGGGTTCCAGTGCAATTTTCAAACTGCATCTGTCAATGCCTGCCAACGAAAAAAAACCCCAAAAACCCGAGAAATCCCGTTATTTAGCAGTGTATGTTTCGTTCATCGATTCAGCATTGTGTCGGGCACATATATAATTACTTCAACATGTAAGTAATTAATAACCTTTCAGAATCTCACTTTATCTAGACCAGGCGCACCTGTAAATACATAATTAAAATCAAGTACAAAAAGAACAGAAATCAAAGCTATTTCCAATTACTTTTGGATTACATAAGTTTATTTTTTTATATTTGTTAATCACAACAGTTTTGTCATTTCTACAGTTAGATGCCGTTTCAAGACCAGTAGTAATGAACTATTTACATTAGAATGTCACAATTACTATATAAACTAAAACAACTTAACAAGCCTAAGGCTATGCAATAATAAGTGACACCAAAAACGTGACATTTGTGACGTCACTAATGTTGCTATGGTAACGTCAGTTGATCACCATCAAAATGGTTGAGTATAACGTCGTTTATAAACGGTTTTCCTAGTCTAGCTTCCACAATTTTAATGCGGAGATCCCTAGGTTAGGGATCTCTGCATTATGGTCGGATGCCTCTAAACAGTTTATGAGAGAGGCAGCTGTAGAGGTAGTTAGTTTTTTGTATTTCTAAATGATTGATTCCATCATTCACTATCGTGTCGCTATTTAAGCAGGAAGATTTATTTTGTTAACCTTTTGGTGATAAGTGGAATATCTTGTGTGAGTTTGGACTTGATCTGACTGGTGGAATCTGAGGAGATGTTTGAAATGTAATTGTCGAAAATTGCAAAAATTCTAAGTTAAATATTAATTACGTCATAAAAAATAATTAGTGCACCCGTTTTAAGTTTGAAGACATCAAATTTTTTAGAATGGCATACTGCACCGACGTAATGCAAAAAAGAAAAAAAAAGTTTGACGGAAACTGAATAATAAAAAAAAATCTAAAAATAGTAACATTTGGTAAAATTTGACCTGTAGCGAGCTTTTTAACGAGACATATTTTGTATAAACATTTTACGGAAAAAAAAGTTATGTCCATTCCCTACAATAAAATAAATACCTTCAGATTTGAAATAGCTTTCATACTTTTTGAGTTATAGCAGTTTTTGTGTTTTTAGGTTTTACGTCATGGCGGCCATATTGAATTTTTAGACCTACTTAATTTTGTGCCTGGAACACCTTCAGCAGATACATGGTTTAATTACACTGAAATCATTTTAATCCTATGTCTTACCGTTCGACCGATAGCGCGTTCACAAAAACAACAAGAAGAATAAAATAAGAATAATAAGGAACTTAACAAAAACAATAGGTCTTTTCACCATTTGGTGAAAAACCCTAATAATACATATATCGATGTTGTGTATGTGGTGTTTTGCAGGTGGCACCATAGACATTACGGCTCACGAAGTACAGAGATACGAGTCGTTAAAGGAGATGCACAGCGCCAACGGTGGTGATTTGGGAGGTACGAATGTCGATAACGCCTACCAGACTTTGCTGTCGGATATCATCTGTGACGATGGATTTGGATCTTTTTGTAGAAAGCACAAAGACGATGTGATCGAGTTGTTAAGATATTTTGAGTTCAAGAAACGCACTATTAAACCACTTTCTGGTGCTGATGAAAAAGTTATTGTCAAAATTCCAACATAAATGAATGATAGCTGTCGGGCAGAAAACGAAGGAAAAGACATTCAGAAGATGATCAGTTTATGATGAAATACATTCAGATTTGTGTTTTATGTGTCCATAACATAAAACATCTATTCAATGTAATCTTTATAATTTAATTTACTAAAAAAAATCCCTTCAATTATACAAAATTCGTTTTGGACTCTTTTGTCTATGATATCATTATGTCGTAATCTCAGCCAATCGAAAGCAACGTTACAAATGTGTCATTTATTCCTTTTTGGACTTATAATGTAAATCTTAAAGCCAATGAAAATGGTTTTTACAACTGAAATTGAATTATTTTGTGATACCATATGTAACATAACACAGAAATATCTCAATAGCATTTATTTCCCGTAAGATTACAAGGACAGGTTGATCATTGCCTCTTTTATCCAAGATCGGAAGTGGTGCGTCTCAGCATAAACAGTAGGGTAACTAGTTAAACAACTACCCATTAAAAAAGACGTTACGCCGGCGAGTTCATATCCATCACCAACTTTACACGCTAATGGACCACCACTGTCACCCTGAAAAAAAATCGGAATTTGAAAAAGATAACTGTTGTTTGAGTTTGTGTTTCCCATTTCCAGTACAGTATATAGATTAACAAAATATAAATTTTGATCTTTGGTTGTATCTGCACTTTTGTTTGAAATACTTTACAGTAAAACCTTCGAGTGAGACCAACTCTACAAAATTATCCACTTTTATAAAGGCTTTTTCTCATGATACCGAATTATTTTTTAAATTTATTTTTTTATTCATTTTCAAAATATATAACAATAAATACAAAAGCAACACAATAACACAAAAAGACAAAAAAATGTAATGTCTGTTGTCAGTCCTCTGATGTGAAATTATGTAATTTTAAATTGAATGGTTGATTATTATTATCTTTTAAAATCTTATAAAGAGGCAATCTAATGAGACATGAATATTAGAAAAACATAATGGGAAAACTTCTGTAGGATGAGTTTATTAATGTTGATAAGAATTTATTATATACCTACATATATGTGAGAAAGTATATCATCAATCCAAACACAAGGACAGTATATATGTATATTGTAACGGACAATATTTGAAAAACAAAGATACATACAAGGGAAAACAAAATAAATAAATGAATAAATAAGAAAACAATTATACAAACAGGCAACAAAACAATTAGGACATAAGCACCAAGAGACAATGTAGGCCAAGAATGTCAGTTAGCTTTACAAAAATCAAACGTTTTATTAAAATTTATAGTTTTCATAACTGTAATAGGCCATGGGCTAGGAGGGTCCCACATGCACCATCCCCCAAACCTTCGGGCCAATATTTTACTGAATCCTTATGGCCCACTGATCATAAATCAAAATGTTAACATTGCATAAATTGGGATGAACTTTCGGTTATGACGTCATCAAGATGGCCGAAATCTCGAATTTCACTAAAAATTGAAAAATAGTTATAACATTTACATTTTTTTCAATCGAAGTAGACATATGTGGTATCAAAATGGCCACAATAGAACGGCAAATACATACCAGGACCAAATTAACCATTATATGTAGTGACTTCTACACAGGAAATGCAAAAATCTGATTTTAAGCTCAAAAATGGTAATTTTTTAGTTATTTTTTTCATAGTAGGTTTAACGCAGCAAAAATGTTCCGAAACATTAAACTATAAATGGCCGTCATCTCGAATTTCACTGAAAAGTGAAAAATAGTCACAATAAAAAATTACCACAATAGGACAACAAATAAAAAATAGTAATTTTTGAGCAAATATTTTATATACGACTCGAAGAACTGTTATTCGTAATCAGTTATTTGACCTCTTAACAGTCAGTAACAGCAAAAGTATATAGAAATGAAAAAAAGAATTATTTTTAAACCATCATTTTGTTTACAAACATCACCGGGTGCGTATACAAGGATGATTGTTATGTTTTCCAAATGATTCCTGGTGTCTTAGAATTTCCTGAATATAACATTGGCTATTGACGATTTATATCTTAACAAATTTGAATTTAATGTTGGCTGAATTTCTATGTGGGACTTAAAAAATACCTAACATAATCAATTTTCATGTTCGAAATTTTGTAGACTAGTAGCGTCTCAAAATAATTTATTCCAGCACAACGTTAAAAGGGTATCAAATTAAAACTGGGGTAAGCCTGTGTTTCCATTAATATCATGACCCTTTTCGAAACGTTTTGTGTCTTTGATGAGCAAATCCATTGTTTATTCCGTGTAGATAACGTAAGGAAATACCATATGGGTACTAAAGTGTGATATATTTATCATACTAGTTCTTAATGATAATCATTATCATTATACGTGCTTTCTAGACAGAGTATCGTCTTCGATGTCGATGAGCTGATTTAATATTACATTACAGGGAGCTCTCCCTATTTCATCCTTATGATTCCCATATCGTATATGTTCCAGACTTTCCCGGCATTATGGAAAAAACCACCAAATCCACATTCTGTGAAGAGTTGAGTTGGTTCTCCTTAATTCGTATGAAACAAAATTCCTCATTTATGTGAGCCCTCAGTGACCATAGATGGCACAGGTGGATTCTTTTAGGTCATTAATGAGGTCTTCAGTGAAGTTCCACTCTTCGAGAACCTTTTCCTGTAGTCTTTAATGGTGTCTCCACGCATACATCAGTTCTGACAAAACCAGCACCTTGGAGGGAGTGAGAAAAGTCGGACCAATGAAAAACAATTAATATTTATGACCTCATTAATGACCTCGAGGATATCACCTGTGACATCTATGGCCGCACAAGAGTCCACGATGTTGATGAATGGTGCTTCATACGAATTATGGAGCTATGTGCAAAGGAGAATCAATTCCACCATACGCAGAATGTGTATCTGGTGTAATTTCCATTATGCCGGAGAAGTCTTAAACAGCATATATTTAGATATTTTAGAATCTTAAGGATATCCCACATCCCTAAACCTGTTGTTCCTGATATGGCCATGGATGACAAGATAGAACAGCACCGTTTTGTAAACCAATAACAATAATTCTCTATTGCATTTTTTATATCTTTTTCTTTTCGCTTTTTTTGTTTTTATTTGTTTTTACTAATTGATCAAAGGTCAAATAACTGATTACGAATAATAGTTTGTTGTTAGGAAATATTTTGCTTCTTCGAGCCAAATATCAAATATTTACTAAAAATTACCATTTTTGGACTTTAAATCTATTTTTTCATTTGTCTATTTCGGTTGAAAAATGTCAATATTATGACTATTTTTCACTTTTCAGTGAAATTCGAAATGTCGGCCATTTTGATGACGTCATAACCGGAAATTATACTATGTTAACATTGTTTTTTTGTTGTTGTTGATTTTAATGATTGGTAAGAGGTCAAATAACTGATTAGAAATAATAGTTTGCTGTTTCGAAACATTTTTGTTGTGTAAAGCCAAATATGAAAAATTTGCTAAAACATTGCCATTATTGAACTTAAAATTGGAATTTTTCATAGAACCAACTGCATATGTTAAATTATTTGATTTGTTCTGATATGTATTTAATGTTCCTTTGTGATCATTCTGATACCTCATTTGTCTACTTCAGTTGAAAATGTCAATGTAAAAGTTGATAATGCAAGTTAATGCGATTAAAAAATAATAAGGTTTTTTTTCAAATATTGTTTTTACAAAATTCGTTTCTGAGACAACCCTTTGCGTTTCTAAGGTCGAGCAGTCGCCATTTTGTTTTAACTCTGCTTGCATACAACATCGGGTACCGACCCCTCTATAAAGCGCGTGAACCACGCACACGTGCAAGCCGTCGAGCGCTCGCTGTTCAAGGTGTAACAACTAACACCTGACCGGCTCTAGATTTACTGTATTATTTTACGTGTAACCTGAGGCCGTGTCATAAGAATAAAATGGCAAGTAGGTTCAACGTGCGAGATCAATTTTGATTATAGCGTAAACAAACTTGGAAATTCTGATTGCAAATCACATTGTCAAACTAAAAATAAACACTTCACTCACCTGACAAAGGTTTCATTGGAGTAATATTGTCAGCTAGATCCCAAAATATATAAAAAACGAACTGATAAAACACTTCAGTTTACATAGGATATTACACGTACATGTACACGTGTGTGCCTTTGGTACAATGTAGTTTATTCATGAAAGTGGCACTTGTTCGGGACAGGTGGTCACGTGCACGTGGCCAGTCGAGTGCATCGGATACGATAGTATACATGGAGATATATGGACGGATTATTATTAGGATTTCTATTCATGTGTGTGGAAAGTTCAGTTTGTGAAACTAAATGACAGCTTAGAGAGGTTGACATGTTTGCTTGCTAAAACAAGCCGAACACATATTTACAGGTAAGGGATTTGTTGATGTTTTAGTAGGTGATTCACTGTGGACAACCGCTACATGACTGAGCGCACGTTCGTCGATTCACTCGCTTTATATAGGGTTCGGTAGGCGTATTGTATCCAGGCAGAGTTCGAACAAAATGGCGACTACCTGTCCTTAGAAACGCAAGGGACAGTTTCAGAAACTCAAATGTATAATTTTTAACTTGCATTGTAAGCTTTAAGCTATTTTTCAATTTTTAGTAAAATTCGAGATGTCGGTCATCTTGATGACGTCATAACCGGAAGTACATCCCAACTTATTGTGATTTA